>NC_085846.1:119416049-119716049 GCF_035594765.1 Anolis carolinensis
GCAGCCCAGGAGCAAGCCATCAGAACAAATGCAATTCAGGCTAAGATTGAAAAATCAGCTGACGACCCAAAATGCAGACTGTGCAAGGAAGCTGACGAAACCATGGATCATATCCTCAGCTGCTGTAAGAAAATCGCACAGACAGACTACAAACAGAGGCACACTATGTGGCCCAAATGATTCATTGGAACTTATGCCTCAAGTACCACCTCCCAGCAGCAAAGAACTGGTGGGATCACAAACCTGGAAAAGTATTAAGCGGCTGAGGGGCAAAAGGAAGGGGCCTGAGGCTGTGAGGAATGGTGGGAGTTGAAGTCCAAAACACCTGGAGGGAAGGCCCAAGTTTGTCCACGCCTGGTATATATGGTAAATGGAATGAAATACATTTCTCTCTCCCAAGTTCCCCAGGTGACACGTGACCCGGGAAGGAACTCCATGGCCCACCTGAGCAGGAGCCTCTTCTTCCGCCATCGTACCCGTCCCTCCAGGGAGGTGAACAGGGCCCGCCGTCGCACCCAGAAACGCAATGATGTTGACCGTTCTGTACGTCTCAAGATATCTAGAAGAAACTGGGAGAAAAGTCCATCTCTAGCCATTGAAAAACATGGGTTTGCCAGAGAGACAACGGGAGTGTCCCATAAAAGACAGGGATCGTAAACTGCATCCACGCCAGGCCTCTGTTCTTTGGGATTCTGGGATTTGTAGTTTGGGGAAGGACTGAGAATTCTCTTTTCAGCCTCCCCTGCTGCAGCATTGTTCCTGTCCCTCACAAAAATACAAGCACCTCTGTCTCCCCTGGATTCACAGGATCATAGATTTGGAAGAGTCCCCCGGGGTGATCTAATCCAACCCTGTTCTTCCATGCAGGAAAAGCACAATCAAAGCACCCCCGTCAGATGGCCTAAAATCCTCCAAAAAGCAGCTTCCATCAGAACCTGAGGCAGAGAGTTCCACTGCTGAACAGTTCTTCTTCCTACATAAAGTTCAGGTGGAATTTCCTTCCCTGTCACTTGAACCCATGGCTCCAATGTGTTTCAATGTGTTTTTCCTCCTCCAGCACATGACCTCCACAGAGGAGACATGCTCTCCTTGGCTGAGGATGTTTCTGAAGGCACATGGAGACCTGTATCTGGGTGTCATCAGCATACTGACAGCACCCTTCCCATGACTCCAGCGGTTTCATGGACATGTTAGAAAGCCTTCGGGATGTCATGGCACCTTCTGGGATGATGCACAAGCTGTGGCTTCCTGCATGGCTGGGGGTCAGACTAGATGACCTCTGGGATCTCCTCCAGCTCTTATGATTCCAAAGGGGAAAGGATATTTTAGGAATGGGTGTGTGCAGGAGGCAGGTCCCCATGTTAAGCCTCTATTTATGGGAGAGGTCTCTCTTGCACCCCCAGGGTTTTATTTCTGTGGGGGTCTCTCTCCTTCCATCTTCTGTCCCACAGTTTTGGGTGCCTCCTCCCACCACTTCTTGCATGCATGGCCCCCTCCTCCATCATGCTCCCCCTCCCCTTGCAAAACAGACCCCTCCCCCCCCCCAATAATTGCTGCCCCCAAATCACCATCCACCCCCTTCTTGCATCAGAGGGGTGTTGGGGGTCCTTCTGGCCAGGGCTCCCTTTGTCCATGAACTCTATGGTTGCTCCTCCAGCCCCCCTTCCATGCATACTCCATAGTATCCCCCCCAAAAAACGTCACTTCCTTTCTGACCTCTCTGGGAATGAATGGGAATCCCTGCTTTTAACCCTGGGAACGCCCGAAGGAGGCGAGAGAGAGCTCCGGGCGCCCCCTGGGGGCTGCTTTGCGAAATGCAAACCCCTTTTACCATTTCAGTGTATTTACTAGGGTAGGGCAAAAAAGTCGATTCCGTCGTATGTCGGATCTAATTCGTTTGTTTTGTCACTTTTGAAAGCGGTTTCGACGCGGGTTATCCCGTGGTGTGTATCTCGCGATTTTGAACCGGTATAGCCAATTTTAAACATGAGCCAACAATGTGATGCGGCTGCTAAAAAAGCCAACGGGATTCTGTCCTGCATCAATAGGGGAATAGCGTCTAGATCCAGGGAAGTCCTGCTCCCCCTTATTCTATTCTGCCTTGGCCAGACCACACCTGGAATCACACTGGGTCCAATTTTGGGCACCACAGTTGAAGGGAGATGTTGACAAGCTGGAAAGCGTCCAGAGGAGGGCGACTAAAATGATTAAGGGTCTGGAGAACAAGCCCTATGAGGAGCGGCTTAAAGAGCTGGGCATGTTTAGCCTGCAGAAGAGAAGGCGGAGAGGAGACATGAGAGCCATGTACAAATACGTGAAGGAAAGTCCTAGGGAAGAGGGAGCAAGCTTGTTTTCTGCTGCCCTGGAGACTAGGACACAAGGGAACAATGGCTTCAAACTACAGGAAAGGAGATTCCACCTGAACATCAGGAAGAACTTCCTCACAGTGAGAAGGGCTGTTCAGCAGTGGAACTCTCTGCCGCGGAGTGTGGTGGAGGCTCCTTCTTAAGCAGAGGCTGGATGGCCATCTGTCGGGGGTGCTTTGAATGCGATTTCCTGCTTCTTGGCAGCAGGGGGTTGGACTGGATGGCCCATGAGGTCTCTTCCAACTCTACTATTCTATGATTCTATGATTCTAATTTTTCTAAGGGCGTCGTATGTTTTTCAGTATTAAAGCCAATAAGCCATGCATTTTTAAAGCATCCAAACTTGGTTTGAGGGAGGTGCAGCCTAGCTGCTTTTTTTCCTCGGGTCGGTGGTGCTGCCTGCCAGTGCTTCCGTTTGCTGTCGGCCAGCAGCCCAGGCCTATGGTTTGTTTGCTTGCCTGACTGTGGCGCATTCCTTGCAGCCTGGGCATTGCTGGCTGCAGGCCCGGATCCATTTCTTTGTGCGGTGCCATTGTTTCCGGGGGGGGGGGGGGGGACTTTTATTTTTCTTTAAAGATTTGAATAATAAAGAAGGAGAAGTAAAGCAATGCAATGTTTATTTTTGATTCCAAAGGTTGGGGCTGGAGGGACGAGTGTGCCGCTTTTTTAAATTAAAGGATATCATTGCAAGCAGCTAGTAAAAGCCTTTTGGGGGTGGTAGGGGAAAGGGCTTATTTGTTGTGTGTTTGTGGCCACTGGCCAGGCCTCTTTAAGGGTACTACTCCAGGGCTTACTCAAGCCCTTGTCTGTCTCTGGCTATTTTTGTGTGTCGTAGGGTTGCCTTGCAAGGCCCATCGCTCTCCAAGCAGGCCCCTTGTGTGCCAGGGTTGCATTGCAAGGCCCATCGCTCTCTCTCTCTCCACCCGCATCAATACCTGCCGGACAGGGCACTCCAACGCATGTGCGTCCGCCATTAATGAATCCATTCCGAATATTCCGAATATTTGTAAAGTTCCAAAAATGTTTGGTTCAAAATTTGTTAGTAGTTTCAGAAATGAAGCGCCACTGCCCCCTACTTTAGAAGTGAGTATTGTTGGGCCATCTAGTCCAATAATAATAATAATAATAATAAAACTTTATTTATACCCTGCCACCATCTCCCCAATGGGGACTCGGGGCGGCTTACATGGGGCCATGCCCAAAACAATACAAAATAAACAGCATATAAAAAACAACATTTCAGAACACAATGAACAGTACAATAAATAACCCTCTGTCCAACCCTCTGCCAGGCAGGAAAAGTACCCCTGACAGATACATCATTAAGGTAAAGGTAATGGTTTTCACCTGACATGAAGTCCAGTCGTGTCTGACTCTGGGGGTTGGTGCTCATCTCCATTTCGAAGCCAAAGAGCCGGCGTTGTCCGTAGACACCTCCTAGGTCATGTGGCCGCTGGCATGACTGCATGGAGCGCCGTTACTTTCCTGCCACAGCGGTACCTATTGATCTACCCACATTTGCATGCTTTGAACTGCTTGCTTGGCAGAAGCTGGGGCTAACAGCGGGCGCTCACTCCACTTCCCAGATTCAAACTGGCTCCTTAGATTATCTGTATCATTAGATGCACATATTCTGCTCAATCCATGCTAGACTTTCTGACAAAGTGCAAGACACACGCCTGCTCAAATTTGCTTGTAAAGTCTTGATCAGTTATAACTCTCATTTTGTATCTTTAATTGGAAAACAAATTAATCATTTTGACTTTATGTGTTTCTTTATGCTTCCACTGTCCCCTTATTGTTATTCAGTGCCCCTGATTTCACCCCAAGCTCCTCCTGCCCCTTGGATCATTCCGGAGCCTCCCAGGGAAGCACTGCGACTGCAGAGTAGAATGAGCATATGTGCTTATGGGAGGAAGCAGGAGAGACAAGACACAGGATTATCATCTGGTAAACTTACATTTATTGGTGCCGGTGTCAGATAAAGGAACAAATAGACAAAAGAAAGTGGCCTAACTTTGTCAGGAGTGTCCCTGATGCTGACTCTCGTATCTCTTCCATCTTGAGGCAGAGAGAGGCCTCATGGTGCTCCCTTCTCAAACAAAGGGTCATCATATATTGTCAAAGGCTTTCACAGCCAGCATAATAATAACAACACCAGACATCACAGTTGTGGAAAAGAAAAAGGTTTGGATCATTGATGTTGCCATCCCAGGTGACAGTCGCATTGACGAAAAACAACAGGAAAAACTCAGCCGCTCTCAGGACCTCAAGATTGAACTTCAAAGACTCGGGCAGAAACCAGTGCAGGTGGTCCCGGTGGTGATGGGCACACTGGGTGCCGTGCCAAAAGATCTCAACCGGCATTTGGAAACAATAGGCATTGACAAAATCATGATCTGCCAACTGCAAAAGGCCACCTTGCTGGGATCTGCGAGCATCATCCGAAAATACATCACACAGTCCTAGACACTTGGGAAGTGTTCGACTTGTGATTTTGTGATACGAAATCCAGCATATCTATCTTGTTTGCCATGTCATAAAATAATAATAATAATAATAATAATAATAATAATAATAATAATAATAGCCAACTGCAAAAGGCCACCCTACTGGGATCTGCACGCATCATCTGAAAATACATCACACAGTCCTAAACACTTGGAAAGTGTTTGACTTGTGATTCTGTCATATGAAATCCAGCATATCTATCTTGTTTGCTGTGTCATACAACAACAACAACAACAACAACAACAACAACAACAATAATAATTGCCAACTGCAAAAGGCCACCCTACTGGGATCTGCGCGCATCATCTGAAAATACATCACACAGTCCTAAACGCTTGGAAATTGTTTGACTTGTGATTCTGTCATATGAAATCCAGCATATCTATCTTGTTTGTTGTGTCATACAATAATAATAATAATAATAATAATAATAATAATAATAATAATAATAATTGCCAACTGCAAAAGGCCACCCTACTGGGATCTGCACGCATCATCCGAAAATACATCACACAATCCTAGACACTTGGGAAGTGTTAGACTTGGGATTTTGTGATACGAAATCCAGCATATCTATCTTGTTTGCTGTGTCATACAACATCGTTGTGTCAATAATAATAATAATAATAATAATAATAATAATAATAATAATAATAATAATTTATTTCTAAACTGCCCTCTCTCCCCAGAGGGACTCAGGGCGGTGAGCATAGATATAAATGGCAAACATTCAATGCCACAACTACTTCACTAATATCAAAAGTATAACATGACAATGACATACTCATTAATTATAATAAAAAATTACAAATTAGAAAAAACAATAAATATAAACATGGCACTCAGTAAAAACATTATTGCACAGAGTGAGTATATACCTGGACCGATTTAAATGACCAAGTTGCAGAAAATGTTCAGTATTTGTGGTAGTTTCACTTAGACCATAGCTGCTATGGGGTGACATTTCTGTTAATTCTCGTCCTCTCTGTACACTAAGCAGGCCTGTAGTGAGGGGGGGGGGGGGTTAGGGGTTCAACCCCCCCCCCCCTGAAATTTTTCAAGTTATAAAAAAAATCTCGTTTACTCATGAATTTTAACTGGTTAACCAAATCCCCATGCTAAGTCTATGAGATGCAAAACATTAAGAGTCCCTCCAGGCACTATCTCAAGCAGATATTGACAGGTTTGTAGCGGGGAGGGGTATGTGCTAGGGGTTCAACCCCCCCCCCCCCGAAATTTTCAAAACCCCTCCCGAAATTTTTTTCTGGCTACGGCCCTGACGCTAAGGTGCATAGATGTGTCTTTAACTTGTTTCTTAAAGAAGAGGAGGGTGGGGGTCATTTTAATTTCTTTAGAGAGAAGGCCCCTCTCTCATTCCCACCAGCCGCGCTTGTGACGGGAGTGGGACTGAGAGCAGAGCCTCCTCCGAGATGATCAATACAAGGAGATGCTATTTGACCAATAGCCTGTGTTGTCGACCGCGTTTTAGGGGATCGGGCCCTTAAGGAGAGACCCGATCTGGTCCTGAGAGAACGGACCTTGGCGGAGCCAATAGGAAAATATGAGCCGCAATACAACCTGAAGCCGAAATGAAGAAGGTCCGCCAAAGTTGAAGGAAAATTCCGCCAAGGAGTCTTTATTGAGCGATTCAGCTGAAAAGGACTCTAGTAGTGATCATTCAGTTTACTAGGGTACCATATAATCAAAATAAAGCCATATTTATACAAAGTTTCAGTCTGACAGCCCTTTGAATTTCCCGCCCTGCTCCCCTGCCCATCTGATCGTTGATAGGCTAGAAGGTTGAACAAGGCGGGCTTTCGTTTCCCGCCTTGCTCTGTTGGCCCAATAGGGAGCTGCTTTTTGTCCCCACTCGAGCCAATCAGGAAGGAGAAGGCGGGAGTTATTGAAACAATGAAGTGACAGAGCAGGAAAAGATCGGATTAATTCCTGCTAGGCCGATTTCTAAAGGGATTAATGGCAGCAATCAAGGAATGTCCGGGTTTCTGTCACGTATACAGATTTTAGATATGCCTTGGGGTGTCAGGGGTGGAAGTAGATGGGTGGTGATGAGCCATAATTGACAGGCTCCACAGGGCGCCTTCCTGAGGTGTCCTGGATTTTCCTTTGGGTGAGATATGACAATGTTTGCCTTGGGGGCGAATCACCTTTAGGTCAATACTCCGAATTCGGCGACTCAAGCCCTATATTGTCCATGCAATCTGAATTTGATTGGGTTAAGTGGTGGCAGATTATCCTTTTGTTTTTGGGAAGGGAAGCCTGGGTCATAGGAACTGGGATAACTTCTGGGGTTCAGGTTGAGTTCAAAATATTTCCTATTTGATTTCATGACTTGACAATTATATGAAATAAAATGAAAAATAAAATAAAGTTGGAATATAAACCCTGCTGGGAAAAATACATATTTTCCGGGGATCCCAAAGAGTACAAATACATATAGGCAGACAGATAGATTTCATGGAAATAAGGGAGAATCCATAAAAGTGAGTTACATTGCATAAAGGGGAATCATGAATGATATAAACAATTGAAAATATCTGATAAGAACGAAGTTCATAACATCTGGGGAACCCAATATGGAAATTCATAAAAGTGGAGTTTTAGCAGCATGATTTTACAATTCATGAAGTTGTTATCTCTTGCCTCAGAGTGCAGGGATAATCCACAGTAAACTCCAGTAAAAAAGTCTCAATCACCTTCTACTATAAATATATGGAATATAGAACATAAAGTCTTGACTTTTGAACTATCTTTTACAAAGTCCTGGGGGGGAGGGTGGTCACCTCGATCACACCTGGGCCTGAGCCATTTTCACTTGTTCTGTGCTTTCTGGGCTGTATGGCCGTGTTCTAACAGCATTTTCTACAGATGCAGGCAAAATTTCAGGAGAAAAAGATGCTAGAACATGGGCAGGAAGCAAGGCACCTGGAGCTGGATACATGAAGGAAACAGAGTTGCAAAAGAAAGAGAGCAGGCATGTACTCCCAGTTCCCATGTGTCCCTCATTGCTCTTTTCAAGACAAGTGCGGATGCTTCTTCACTTCCAACTTGTCTGCAGAAATGCAACAGGAAGGGGACCAGCCTTGCCCTGCCTCTCCTCTTGCAGCAGGGAGTTCCGCAGCCCCAGCCTTGGCCAGCCTCTTTCCAAGGAACGTTCAGGCCGATCATGCCCGGGCAGTCTGCCCACTTCCTCTCTCAGATCCTAAAGCATTGATGCGACCCACAGTCAGGCACTGGGAGGGCTGGGGCTTGAATTCTCCTCCCCCAAAGAAAGAGGGAACTGAGTTGAGCAAGAGTTTCGTTGTCGCCGCAGAGAGGAAGCTTGACTTGGGTGCAGGAGAGACAGGAAGGCAGAAACGCCCTGTGAGCAGATTCAGAGGAAGACAAGGTCCCAAAGCAAGGTCCTGAACCTGTGCAGAGAGAGGGAGAGAGATCCAGGAGCAGGTAAGAAAGGGGTGATGGGTGGGAGAGGAATGAGTCTCGACTGAGGACACGTCAAAGGGCGATGCCTTGTGCCAGACACTGGACTTCCAGATTCCCTCTGGTAGTTTTAAGGTGGTGGACGTCTCCATCCCTGTCTCATTGGCTGAGATGCCCTTCTCACTCACTCAGATTGGAAAGATGCCAGAGCATCCTGGCTTCTCTGACGTTGCTTTTCCCAGCCATGCATGGACACATGCTTGCCTTGAGACGTCTCTCTATCTCTGTTGACATATATGTTCACTCATGACTTTCATGGCCAGACCACCTGAGAAGGAAAATGATGGGAATGCCCAAGGACTTCCTCACACTAGAGCTTGGATCCACTTTAAATCCACTTTAAATCCACTTTAGGGAGGGGGCTTTTATCAACTCAGCCAGACAGGTCCTGGGCCTCACCAAACTACAAGCCCCAGAATTCTGCAGGAGGCAGACACCAGGTTTAAAGTGGATAGATGCTCTAGTGCAGGGGTCCCCAAACTAAGGCCCGGGGGCCGGATGCAGCCCTCCGAGGTCATTTACCTGGCCCACGCCCTCAGTTTTATAATATAATATAATATATAATATTGATAATAATATAATGTAATACAATATAACACTAATAATAATACCATATAATAATATTAATTATATATTCTATATTACATATAATATTACTAATAATATTACAGTATAGTGGTATAGTTCAATATAGTAATATATAATGCTAATATTGTGCTATGCTAATAATATATTGTATGTACATATAATTTGTAAGCCACTCTGAGTCCCCTTTGGGGTGAGAAGGGTGTGATACAAATGTAGTAAATAAATGCAGTAAATAAATAAATAATAAATACATAAATTTTAAACTTACGCTCGCCCAAAGTCTGAAATGACTTGAAGGCACACAACAACAACAACAACAACAACAACCTTAATTAACTATCTCATTGGCCAGAAGCAGGACCACGTTTCCCATTGAAATCCTGATAAATGTATGTTGGTTAAAATTGTTTTTATTTTTAAATATTGTATTGTTCTTTCATTGTTGTTGTTGTTGTTGTTGTTGCACTACAAATAAGACATATGCAGTGTGCATTGGAATTTGTTTGTATTTTTTTCAAATGATAATCCGGCCCCTCAACAGTCTGAAGGATTGTGGACCGGCCCTCAGCTTAAAAAGTTTGAGGACCCTTGCTCTAGTGTGATGAAGTCCTGCTCATTTGCCAATAAAATCTCCCTTCTGTCCCAAAACTTCTTGAACTGCAGAGAGCGAGATTTGGGAAACTGCCCGTCTTTACTGGGGTCTCTGTCCCTGGTCCACTTTGATACTTCTGAGGTGCCTAAAGTGCCTTTCCCGGTGCTTGGCTGAAGCTTTAAATCACTTCAAACCTTACAAAAATTGGTACATTCCTTTGGAAAGGCAGAATTCTTATGCGGGAGGGGAGCAAGTCCTTTCCTCTTTCTCCATAGCTACATCCTAGCATTTTCCAAGGAGTTGGAGGCATGAGATTCAAGTTTTAGTCTGAGATGAGAAAATGTTGGACCAGGGCAGTGCTATTTCCCCCCTCCCTCTTAGAAACCTGTAGTATAATGACAATAAAGTGCATTTTAGAGCAGCTTCCATTGGTCAGCAGCCTCCCTGCTTCCATCAGTGTGCCAATGCTTAGCACATCATCTTCTTATTGAAAGACAGGAAGCATGGCAGGCTGCAAGGCAAAGATTTACAGCAACCTTGTTGTAATGCACTTTTGGTCGCATGCCTTAGAGCAGTGGTTCTCAACCTGTGGGTCCCCAAATGTTTTGGCCTTCAACTCCCAGAAATCTTAACTGGTAAACTGGTAAGCTGGCTGGGATTTCTGGGAGTTGTAGACCAAAACATCTGGGGACCCACAGGTTGAGAACCACTGCCTTGGAGCCCCATGGCTTCCATTGGTGCCCCACTTTGATGCCCAACACACACTTTCCCTCTTTAACTCTGAGCCTGAAATGCAAAGGCGGTTGTCCAAATGCAAGGAGGTGCTTGGAACAGCAGCACTGGCCTTTTTGTGCAATCTGGATTTCTTTGTGGCTTGTGAAAGAGTTTAAAATGCCATCTTTCCCTGTTGTGCTTCTCTTGTAGAGACACCACACTTCACCATGATGCCTTCAGAGGTGGAGGCCAAAGGCTGAAGAGCACAAGAGGGTGATACGTACGCTTGGAAACACTTCAGAGAGAGGCGAACATGAAGAGGACGGGTAAGGAAGAAGTTGCAGGAACAAAGCCTGGCTCAGAACAAAGGATTTCTGTGGCTCCAGAGATGGTTGCAAAGGGGTTTCAACACTGCCATGACTTCCTCTCTTTCTAGCTGCGGGTGGGAAGCACGCTCCTTCCTCGCATTCTCCTGTTGTCAGAGGAAACTTCATGAGAAGAGCGAGGCTTTTGCAGAGCTTTTAACAGGCCCAATGTCCTTGATCAATGGGTTCACTCCTTATCTGATGATGCATTTACACTGCAGAGTTAATGCAGCTTAACACCATATCAGTTTTTTGACTCAGTGCTATAAAAACATGGGAGGTGTAGTTTAGTGAGGCACCAGTGTTCTTTGCCAGAGAAGGCTACAGACCTTGTAAACTGCTCCTCCCATGGAGCCATCAAACTGGCCCAGTTCTACACTCTGAACTTCCCAGATGCTGAATCGAATACCTTCAAAATGAGTTCAAGGTATTGGACACCTAAAGTTGGGACTAGAACCCAGAGTGGAGTCATTTCCTCTGCTCACAAAGACCAAAGTGTGGATAAAGGGGGTGGGCACCAGCAGTGAAAAGACTGGAGGAAGGGAAAGAGGCACTTAACCCTTTCCATGCCGCAAGCCCACCGCTCCCAAACGTCTGCTTGCACCCAGCAAACAAGTCCCCAAGGCACCCGATGGGATGATCCTCCCAAGCTGCCTTTTGCTGAGCCAGTTGTTCGGTTCCTCTGGAGCACAGTAGTCTCCTCTGACTCGCAGCAGAAATTGGTGAGATGCTGTGAGTTTTCCAGGCTGTATGGCCATGTTCCAGTAGCATTATCTCCTGACGTTTTGCCTGCATCTGTGGCTCATGGCATCTTCAGAGGTTCTGTTGGCAGTGAAGCAGCAGAACCTGTGGAATAATGTCCAGGCTGGGAGAAAGAGCCCCCCTTCAACTCAGGATCCAACTTGCTTGAATCCAACTTGCTTCAGACAAGGGTACTTTCTCCCACCATGGACATTCCACAAACATATACACACTCCACTTGCCTGAAGATGCCGGCCACAGATGCAGGTGAAACATCAGGAGAGAATCCTGCTGGAACATGGCCATACGTTCCAAAAAAACCCACAACTATCCAGTGATTCCTGCCATGAAAGCCTTCGACAATATATAGAAAGAGAGGTCTCTCTTGACCCCTGCAACTCAGTTGTGCCATCTAGACTGACCTGAGGTCGGACCCCAAAGCCTTCTGAGGGTGACAGGGTGCTTAAAGGAAAGAGCTATCCCAGCCTGTCTGCACATGGATTCCTTCCACCTGAAGATAGTGGGGACTGGGCCAGCAGATTTCGTGGTCTGAGGAATGGACTAGGGAGAGTAGGCTCCAAATGCCCACTCAGCCATGAAACCCCTGGTGACTCTGGATAAGAGGATCCTGAGTTGAAGGGCGGCTCTTGGAGCCTGGAAGACACAGTGGGGCAGAAAGTTTGGGGAGCTGTGGAGGACCCCAACCACACCTGGGTGGGAGCCATGCTTGTTTACAAAGCCATCCCCTCCCAACCCTGCTCTACGCCTGCGAAACGTGGACTGTCTACAGACGTCACACCAAACTCCTGGAGCGTTTCCATCAGCGTTGCCTCAGGAAAATCCTGCAAATCTCTTGGGAAGACAGGCGGACAAATGTCAGCGTGCTGGAAGAAGAAGCAAAGACAACCAGCATGGAAGCGATGCTCCTACGCCATCAACTCCGCTGGACTGGCCACGTTGTCCGAATGCCCAAAGATCACCGTCTCCCAAAGCAGCTCCTCTACTCCGAACTCAATAATGGGTAATGGAATGTTGGTGGGCAGGAAAAGAGATTTAAAGATGGACTCAAAGCCAACCTTAAAAACTGTGGCATAGACACTGAGACTTGGGAAGCCCTGGCCCTTGAGTGCTCTAATTGGAGGTCAGCTGTGACCAGCAGTGCTGCGGAGTTCCAAGAGGCACGAACGGAGGGCTTAAGGGAGAAACGTGCCAAGAGGAAGGAGCATCAAGCTAACCCCGACCGGGACTGCCTTCCACCTGGAAACCGATGTCCTCACTGCGGGAGAATATGCGGGTCAAGAATCGGTCTCTTCATTCACTTAAGAACACACGCCCAAGATGGAAGACCATCGTCCTCGAGCTACGAGGGATCGCCTAAGAAGATAAGAAAGAAGAAGAAGGGAGCCATGAGGCAGGAGTAGAAAGGCTGGAAGGATGGAAGGGAGGCATTGCTGAAGGAGGGAAGGAGCAGGCTGGAGGGTAAAAAGAGCAGCGGGAAACATGTCATGAGTTGTCGAAGGCACAGCCCGAAAGACATACAACAACCCAAACATGTCATGAATTTCATAGCAGAACACTTTACTAGAAGTTGGAGAATGGCTTGCACACGAGCACCATCCAGTGGTTCCCTGTATTATGGTGTTGGTTTTATATAGAGCTCCAAAGCAGCAGTGGATTTTGTGCCTTCAGTGTTTATTATTTATTTATTATTTATTTATTACAGTATTTATATTCCGCCCTTCTTTCTCACCCCGAAGGGGACTCTGGGCGGATCACATTACACATATAGGCAAACATTCAATGCCTTAACATAGAACAAAGACAGAGACAAACGCAGGCTCCGAGCTGGCCTCAAACTCATGACCTCCTGGTCAGAGTGATTTGTTGCAGCTGGCTGCAGCTGACTGCTCACCAGCCTGTGCCACAGCCCGGGCCCTCCCTATCCTGTAGAGGAAAGCCACACTCTCTCAGGCTCAGAGGAAGGCAATTTTATTTATTTCCAATTTATTTCCAGTATTTATATCCCGTCCTTCTCATCTGAAGGGATTCAGGGCGACTTACAACATTGGCACAATTAGATGCCTATACAAAATCAATCAACAATACATAAAATCAATTAAAAACTATTAAATACAGTATAAAATTACAGTATATAAATTTTAAAAAATACGTATGCTCAGATCCGTTTGTCCTGTAACCTCGTGCTTTATCCATGAGTCAGTCCGTATCATCTTTATTGTTTATTCGTTGAAAGCCTGGGCACATAGCCATGTTTTTAGGGCTCTTCTAAAGCCCAGAAGAGTTGGAGCTTGTCTAATGTCTCTGGGGAGGGTGTTCTAATTTTGGCAAATTTGTGTTGTCGAAGGCTTTCATGGCCAGGATCACAGGGTTGTTGTATGTTTTCCAGGCTGTATGGCCATGTTCCAGAAGTATTCTCTCCTGGAGAAAAACATACAATCTGGAAAACATACAACAACCCTTTGGCAAATTTGCTCAGAAGAAAACCACGGAAAGGTACTGTTCCATTATCCAGGCAGAGGCCACAAGGGGGTGCTAGAGAGAGAAGGATAGTCCATTTTAGTGGGGAGGGGAGTTGAAGGAGGAAAACCATTTACCCCGTTCTCGCTGGTTATTCCCCCTCCCCATTTCCCATTTTATAAACGAGGGTTGTTTCCACGATGAGGACACGGGTGGGGAGAATAACAGGAAAACGGTGGAAATGGCTTTCCTCCTTCAACCCACCTTCAGCCCCGTAAAATGGACTATCCTCTCTCTAGGGCCCCCTAGTGGCCTCCGCCCAGATAATGGAACAGAACAACATTATATAGTGGTTTGAGTGCTGGATTTGCTCAATTCTGGGGTTGAATCCCTGGAAATCTCTGAGGGCTTTGGACAAATTACGGTCCCTCGGGCTTATAGGAAGGCCATGGGGGCAAAACTATAAAGGGAATCCTAGGAGTTGTTATGGCCAGGAAGGTAAATAACAGCAGCTTCTGATTGAGGTAAACCTCATCCATGGCTAAGCTAATCCACCCACAAATATTGCCCTGAACAGGGAATATGGGATGGTATGAGGATTGTTATTCATACAGCAGCATAATTGGAGTCCTAATGGGATGTTTCTCTGTTTCCCTTTTGCCGACCCGACCTTCAAACCCACAGGGGAATCGGAAGTGCGGATCGTCCTCCTTGGCAAATCCGGAGTCGGAAAGAGCGCCACGGGGAACACCATTCTTGGCCGGAGGGAGTTTGAGTCCCGGCTTCAGGCCAGGACCACGACCGTGGCCTCCCAGCGGCGCCATGGGAAGTGGAAGGACCTGGCTGTTTCTGTGGTTGACACGGCGGACGTCTGCGACCCCAAAGTCCCCAGCGAAGAACTGGAGCCCAGGGTCCGGCACTCCATCGCCCTGGCCAGGCCCGGCCCCCATGCAATCCTGTTCGTGACCCAGCTCGGCCAATTCACCCCGGAAGACCAGGCCGCAGCAGAGCAGCTCCAGGAGATGTTTGGGGCAGAGGCCGTTCGGCACGCGATTGTCCTCTTCACCCACAAAGAGGACCTGGGAGGGATCTCCTTGCAGGAATACGTCAACAGGTCCCAAAACGAAGCTCTCCTGGGGCTGATCGGGAAATGCGGGAACCGGTTATGCGCCTTCGACAACAACGCCCTCGAGGAAGACCAGGAGGAGCAAGTCTCAGATTTGATGGAAATGGTCCTGAGTATGATCCGGGAGAACAGGAGGCTTCACGGCAACAAGAGGCCGTACCTGGAATCTTCCATGATGGAGGAAGCCTCCGGATCTTTCATTGAAGAAAGGAGGAGAGCCGAGGAAAGGGAAAGAGGAGCCTTGGAGAGGTTCAGCCGCAGGACGGCATTGGCAGTCGTCGCCTTGGGCGCGTGTCTTGCTTGCCTTTATGGCCTCATCTATCTCACTTCTAACAGGGATTGAGAAAAGATGGAAAGCCAATCGGCTGCCACCATAGTATATTTCAAGACAATGGTAATTGCCCATTGTGTGAGCAAGAAACTAGACCCACTTCCTCCAGATATAAAATAGGATGTGGCTCCATTGGAAAATACAACCAGACACATGAGTCCCTATCAGGGAAAGAGCAGGATAAAAATAAAGATGGTGATGATGATTAGAGGTGTCCAAATTTTTGTTAATCCTCGTAGGTCCGATCAAATTCATTAAATTAGTACTTACGAGGTAATATCCGATATGTAAGGAACCCCCAATGGTGCAGTGAGTTAAACCCTTGTGTTGGCAGGACTGCTGACTTGAAGGTTGGGTAGCTGACTTGAAGGTTGCCGGTCCGAATCCAACCCGGGGAGAGCGCGGATGAGCTCCCTCTATCACACTCCAGCTCCATGCGGGGACATGAGAGAAGCCTCCCACATGAATGGTAAAAACATCAAAACATCTGGGCAACATCCCCTAGGCAACGTCCTTGCAGACAGCCAATTTTCTCACACCAGAAGCGACTTGCAGTTTCTCAAGTCGCTCCTGACATGACACATGGGCTTGACCCATGCCAAAACTTAAGAGTCGAAACTTACTCAATACTTTTCGTTTGCATTTTGTAAATCCTGGGAGTCAAACAGTCTGTTTCATATTCAGTGCAAGGAAGCAAAGCAAAGCCAAAAAGGCTGCCTTTTCTCTTTGAAAGAATGGCCTCTCGCCACGAGGAGAGGGAAGCAACAGGGAGAAAGCAGAGGTCGCTGGGAAAGAGATGGAGAAAGCACAGGATTCTGGGAAATGTAGTTTGGGAAGGCAAGAAGCCCCATGGCAAAGGCTCTGCCCTGAACTACACTTCCCAGTATTCTGTTCAGCATCAGAAAGCCCCAATCAGGAGAGGGGAGAGATGTGTCCCTCCATTGCAGCTGCCAGTCAAAGTTCCAAGAAACTGTTGAATCTGCAAGCTGGCATTCCTCCTTCTGATGGGCCCACCTTTCCGTAGGTGGGGAGTCGGGGAGTGTGTTGTATTATTTTAAGTCTTTCCCAAGAAGTAAGTGCCAGACTGCGTTAGAACAGATATGATTTCCCCGCTCCAGGGTATCTTAGTTATTTTTTATATATAGCATATATGTGGAGGTTCCCAAAGTAAGTAAGTGTTATAGATTATTATTATTATTATTATTATTATTATTATTATTATTATTATTATTATTATTATTAAACTTTATTTGTACCCCGCTAGCATCTCCCGAAGGACTCAATGGGGCTTACAAAGGCCAAGGCCTCAACACACAATATAACAATACAAACAAAGGCAAATTAAAAGAATTAAAACAGTATAAACAACAAGCAATAAACAATACGCTAAAACACAATAAAACTGGGCCGGGCCAGAGTAATGGGTACACGATTAAAAGTGCTGATGTGACAGGTGATATATAAGGCTTCTAGGGCAAGTGCAGAGTGCGATATGCGATCTTAATTCTAATAAAGTGCTTATGGGACTTGGTGTTGGAGATTTCCTATTAATCTGGGAAGGCACATAGATGATTTTTAAGACAATAGATATATAGTTCTGAGGCACATAGTGAAACCCCTTTTGTATAGGGATTTGTAGAGGTCTGGGGTTAGTGTATTGTGGATTGTTGATGATAAATGGAAGCTCTTACGTGTGCCCGCGACCCATAGTCACCTGCAGAACAATGACGTACCATTCAGGTTTGCAGAACAAAGAATGAAATGCAGGAACTTTACTAATTCCAAGAGATCAAAAGAACAGTGGTATTCGCAATGGTCCCTCTGATTGCTTACAGAAATCCTCGGTCATAAACAGTCCTTTCTCAGTCCACAGATATGCTTCGGAAGGATACTGTCCTGGTTCTTCTCCCTCTCTTCTCAGCAGCAAACAGGCCTCGAAAATAGCAAGGCCTCTTTGTGTACACAGCTCTTTTCTCCAGCAGTGCTCAGTCAGCACTGAAAAAAAAACTTGTTCAATCTAGTTCTACAGCAGCAGAACAGAAACAGTCATAAACAGTCCTTTCTCAGTCCACAGATCTACTTCAGAGAAGGATACAGTCCTGGTTCTTCACCCTCTCTTTTCAGCAGCAAACAGGCCTCGAAAATAGCAAGGCCTCTTTGTGTACACAGCTCTTTCTCCAGCAGTGCTCAGTCAGCACTGAAAAAAAAACTTGTTCAATCTAGTTCTACAGCAGCAGAACAGAAACAGTCATAAACAGTCCTTTCTCAGTCCACAGATCTACTTCAGAGAAGGATACAGTCCTGGTTCTTCACCCTCTCTTTTCAGCAGCAAACAGGCCTCGAAAATAGCAAGGCCTCTTTGTGTACACAGCTCTTTTCTCCAGCAGTGCTCAGTCAGCACTGAAAAAAAAACTTGTTCAAACTGGTTCTACAGCAGCAGAACAGAAACAATATCAAATCAATTCCCAGGTCTTTACAGGCTCAGCCAATCAGCTTCATGCACTTCATTTTCCAGTTAACACACATATAGCACAGTGTCTTTGCAAAGCATTACATAGTGGGCATGCATTTCCTCTTCAGTTCCCCTCAGGTGTAATTTTGGTGGAAAACGTTGACAAATCCCCTTTTGGAATGTGTCATTTCCTGGAAATGAAGTCCATTGCGGGGACGGGGAAGGCAGTTGTTTCGATATTGTGATACTTCATAAAGTGTAAATAATATGATACAATTTATATATGATTTTGTAATTCGTGTTGAGTCTATTACCAGCTTCCCATTGACTGAAGGGAACCAGAGAAGAGAAGGAATCCCCAGAGAAGGAAAGATGCCGGGATGCCCGGGGTCAAGGAACTGGGAGCGGCACCTGCGGAAATACAAGGGGAAAGCAAGGTTCAATGCCTGTCTGGGGAAGAAGCAGAGCAACCAGGTTCTCTCTTCCAACTCTAAGACTCCATCATCCCATGAGTCTACATTTAGAGCAGGCATGGGCCAACTTGGGACCTTCTTCCAGGTGTTTTGGACTTCAACTCCCACCATTCCTAAGAGCCTCAGGCCCCTTCCTTTCCCCCCTCAGCCGCTTAAGCGGCTGAGGGGGAAAAGGAAAGGGCCTGAGGCTCTTAGGCATGGTGGGAGTTGAAGTCCAAAATCCTCCTCTCGTTCCCCTCATTCCAACTTTCGTACCTGAAAGCTTGCATTTGGCGACCAGGTAGTCATAGTCCGTCTGATTCAAGGCAGCAAGGGCTCGAGCATCCATCCCTAAAAGATATCGAGGAAGCAAATGATTGATCGACTCTTCATTGCAACTCTTGCCAGTGAAAAACAGGATGAGACTCAAAACAGGTATATTTGGGGGTAGCTGATAGGAATACATTAAAATAATAATAATAATAATAATAATAATAATAATAATAATAATAATAATAATAATAATAAACTTTTTTTTGCTCTATCTCCCCGAGGGGACTCAGGGCGGATTACAGAACACATATACAGCAAGCATTCAGTGCCGTTATATAACTGACAAGGACAGACAATACATAAACAGAGGTAAAGGCTTTCCGAATCTTTTTTCATCTCTGACATCCAGAGGCTGTGCTCAACTCCGGTTACTTTATTTATATTCCATTTTATCTCCCCGAGGGGACTCAGGGTGGATTACAGAACACATATATGGCAACCATTCAATGCTGTTGTATAATTGACAAGGACAGACAATACATAAACAGAGGTAAAGGCTTTTTAAATCTCTGACATCCAGAGGCTGTGCTCAACTCTGGTTACTTTATTTATATTCCATTCTATCTCCCCGAGGGGACTCAGGGCGGATTACAGAACACATATATGGCAAGCATTCAATGCTTTTGTATAATTGATAAGGACAGACAATACATAAACAGAGGTAAAGACTTTCCCCAACCTTTTCCATCTCCACCACCAGGAGGTGCTGTTGCTCCATCTTCCATGCCGAGGAGCTTTGTTGTTCGTAGACAACCTCCAAATTGTCGGCATGTCCTTATGTGTGCCTTTTAATTACCTCCCCGCTTTAAAGCAGTACCTATTTATCTATTTACATTGCTGTTTTCGATCTCCTAGGTGGGCAGAAGCTGGGCTAACGGCCAAGAGCTCACCCTGTCCCGGGCTTGAACTGTCAACCTTTTGATTGGCAAGATTTTCTACAGCTGGCAGTTAACCCACTAAAGTTAAGTCTGACTCTGAGTTAAGTGCATATGGCAGGGACAAATGAAACAGACTTTCTCTTTTGAAACAGTGATAGGAAGCCATGTGCTTCTGATTCTTATTTTGGGAACAAAAATGGTTTAGATTGTAATTTTGGAGGAGAGGCATCTAGAAATTTCTTTTTTTCAGGTGGGAGACAAATCAAAGCAAAGGTTTTTTTCTTTCCCTCCTTAATAGAGAATTGAGAGAAGCTCCATTGGGCATTTTTGGCGGTCCTTCTCCTCTCCCATTCTGGCAAAACTTAACCTTCCCTTCCTTCCGTTTCCCCCGTTCCAACATGCAACCTTCATACCTGAGTATCCATCGTACATCCCATTGGAGGAAGTACCTCGATTATCCACAGAGAGGACATATGCCTTGGCGTTGGCTAAAGGGGCAACAAAGACAAACAAGCACAGCTTTAGCAAAGGATTCTTTGCATTCATTTCCTTGCACCCAGGGAACTGCTCCACATTCTAGTCCGAACAGTGAGGGAGCTTTCTAAGCAACCTGGGAAGTCCTTTAAGGCCCACAGAGAAGTCTGGGAGAAAAGAACTGCCCCACTGATGTACCAGAGCATGGACGACTCAGTTCAGGACTGTCCCTTCTCTCCCTGTTTTAATAGATTTTGAGCATCAAGAAGCCAATTCCTGCTCTCTTTCCTCAACAACAAATGGAACATGCCCACTAAGATGGCTTCTGGGGAGCTGCCAGTACCAGGTGACCTCGACGTCCCATTGGGATGCCTGGGGGGGGGGGGGTGGGTGGGCTGCTGGCTGTCAACACAACACGCAGCAATGACTAGTGTGTGTTTCAGGGTTTTGTTGTTAGTTTTGTGCTTTCAACCTACTTTGCCTTGCTTTAGTGGTTCCCAACCTTTTGTTTTTACTCGAGACCACTTGACCAGCGATCACTTTGACCAGGGACCACTCTCCAACATTAGTACCAAAAGGGTTAGGAATCCGTTTTTGGTCAACATTAGATTCAGTTTGGTTCTTTGGGGTGGTGATTCAGAAAACTGTATTGGATAGACCACATCAGCTCTAGTTTCTGATACAGAACATATGCCATTCAGTAGTCGCCATCTACTGAAAAACCATTTTTAATAATCTAGAGTGGATGTGTTCTATCCAATGTAATTTTCTGAATCAGCATGCCAAATAACCCCAGGAACAGGCCTCAAAACAAAGACACCAAGGTGCCCCCGCTTCCAGGTGCCACATGGAAAGACTCCGCTAAGGGAGAAGGAGGAGGAGGAGAAGCAGCAGTCAGGAGGCTTGTTGTTGCGCCTGCCTTTTGTGGGTAGTCAGCCTCTCCCCTCCCGACATCCCTGTTGCCTTGGCACTAGAAGAGGGTTTCACAAGACCAGTTGCTCTCGTTGCAATGGTGTAGTAACACTGAGGCCACAGACCATATTTTAGTTCTTGGGGACCACTGGTGGTCCATGGACCACAGGTTGGGAACCACTTCTTTAGGTAAAGTCTGGGAAAACTCTGGGCTTGCTGGAAACACTGGAGTATCCCACAGCTTAGGGGGTTTGGACGGTTGGACTGAATCCAATACATCCCAATCTGTGTCCAGACAGACACTGGTGTCATGACCCTTCTGCTCATCTGACTGTGCCCATGTTGCCACCATTGCTGCCCTTAGCCTGGCTGTCATGGGTGCCTCTGCCAACATCAGAAGAGGGAGAGGGACCCATTCCTTTTGCCAACTACACAGGCACCCCATTTTGACATTGGCAGAATCACCCATGATGTTCAGGTGGAACTCCATAAACGGTTAACAACTGGAAGAGGAAACACAGAGGAGTTGAGATGCGGGCTGCCCCAATGGAGTGGATTTGTTCCCAAGCCAATTGGATCACTGCTTCTTAAAATGTCAATCCTGACCCCACAGCTCAGTGTTGTGGTCATGAAAATTTAGGCATCTTACCTCTCTTAGATCCACAGTTGAAGTTGCTGCTCTTGGAATCACTGTGGAGCGTGATTTGGGTTTTGCCCCCCACCTCTTTGACACCCACAACCTTGAACATCTCGTAAGGTGGAATCAAAACCTCTTCTTCACTGGGGAAGTAGGAGAAGTCGATGATTTTGGCTCCATAACAGGTCTTGATTGTGAAGAAAGTGTCCATCCCAAAGTACTCTGCAACTTCTTTACTCAGTGATGAGGACGTGAAGTGTCCAAAACGGACAGGCTTATTGGGAT
Source organism: Anolis carolinensis (assembly GCF_035594765.1). Lineage (NCBI taxonomy): Eukaryota > Metazoa > Chordata > Lepidosauria > Squamata > Anolidae > Anolis > Anolis carolinensis. The sequence goes on from NC_085846.1 coordinate 119,437,783, forward strand.
CAGGGACAGTGAAGCGTAGGTTTGAAACGCCTCGATACACATCGTAGCAACCAGTTTGGGAGGCCTTCAGGACCTCAATGGCCTTCGTTACGAGAAAGTCAAAGCTCTTGAAATGGAAATCTTTTTCATAAGACGTGGTGGACTTCCCACCTGTTCGTACAGCTGCATTGAAATCTGGGTACAAATTGCTACAGGCTGTATAAGCCAAGAGGGCCACGCCATAGACCTTCTTGAAGTTCTCGGGCAGCAGGACAGAGCCTTTAAATTGGTTCCAAAAGGAGACTGCATTTTCCCAAATGTAAGTATATTTTTTTCCTGGAGCAAATTCATTTTTAGTTGGGTCCATCAGTTTATCCTCCATCGTAGACGGGCAGCCGATGTACTGGTCATCATATGAATTTGGAGCCATGGTCAGTGGAATGTCTGTGAGACATAAAACCTGATGCGAGGAAAAAGACAGCATAGGAAATCAGCTTGAGCAACCTGAGATTGAAACGTGAGGGAAATACCCTTACCACAAGCATTGTGGTCATTGCGTCACCATAACCCTTTGCTTTCCCTTCATACCTGATGGTTTTCTCCAATATAGACTCCCATCAAAGCCAGGACCAGAAATGTCAGGAGAGGCAGCATCTAAAAAAAAAAAAAGGGGGGGGGGGACAAGAAACTCCATCAATTCAAGGATATAAAAGGATCCCAACATGGGGCCAAGTCAACAGGCTGGTTAGGACTAGATTTGATCTAGGTCCGGATGTTTCCTGAAAACCCTCAAAGAAGGAATCTCTACCAGACTCCAATGCCTATGGATGGGGGAATCAAGAGGATATTTGAAAAAGCATGAATAACAAATGGAAAGTTAGTTTCCCTAGTGCCTGCAAAGGATGAGGAGAAGAAAACTGGAAATTAGAATTTTCACACTTTGGGATTATTTTATATGGACTGTGTGTAGAAAATAGCATTTGTTGAGGAAGAAAAAAAATGCCTATGCAGAAAACATCATTTTTCTATGGAAAAAAATTCTTTGAAGAATACAAGTCTATAGCATAAATTCCATAAATTCAGAAAGCTTTCCATTGTTATTCTTTTTCTCGATATAAAAGACAGGAAATATCATTGGAAAAGGTAGGGAATTATTTGGGTAAAAGAACATCAGATTATGATTACTCCTATCACAGTAGGAGGGATTGGAGAGGCAATGAAGAAAACTATATTAGGAAAGGCATCTGGGCCGGATGGTCTGACAGCTTCCTGTTAGAAGTGCTTCAGATACAAAGTTTTCTTGCCTTTTCAACAGACGGTGAATTCTATTCTTCAAAATGGATTGGTTCACAGCTGCTGGAAAGAATCTGATGTTGTGCTAATACCTAAAGAGGAACAAGATTTGACTCCTGGCAAAGAATTATAGACTGGTATCACGACTGACTAATGATTCTTAGTTTTTTACAATGATTTAAGGAAGTAGACTGAAAATTATTTTCTAGAACTTTATAAATAACTAGCTTTGCCCGGCCACGTGTTGCTGTGGCTTATGGGAATCCTTTGTTGGCCAGGTGGAATAGCAATGAATAGCCTTGCAGTCCCAAAGCCTGGCCGTTTTCTGGAGTAGCTGGAGCTTTTTGTTGTATGAACATAGAGGCATGGATGAGGGGTTGTGCTACCAAGGTTAGGTTTTCTGGGATGTGTAGTTTTGTTGTTTTGTCCTAGGCCGAAATTTCATTACCCTTTTATATATATAGATTAACATTAGACAATAAACTTAGGAGCTTTTAGATAGTTATGAATATTGGAACTACATTCTGTGAAACAGGCCACATCTATAGTTAGCTCTTCACATTTGCATTTGGGGTTTAGCCCTTTCATGAATGTAGCAAAACTGAAAATACTGTAGTATCGTTACATGAACACTGGCCACTTTCTCTCAGGAAGGGAAGCCTGGGAAACATTCCCATACTAGTATTTTGAACACATTATTAATGTGCAATTATTTTGTTTTTGGAACTTCCACTTTGTAAAAAGTTGTGGATTTTAATTTTTTGCAAAGAAGGTATGTTTTCTGCCCTGAAAACACTGCATATGTTTCTTGAAGCAATGATTTCTGCAAAAAAGGGTGTGCGGGTTATTTTAGCCAGTAGCCACAAAACAATTTCTTCCAGAAACACATGTTGGATTTTCAGGAAAATTGTATTTCATTTTCTTTTTAACACTCTGCACTTGCCCTAGAAGCCTTATATATCACCTGTCACATCAGCACTTTTAATCTTGTACCCATTACTCTGGCCCGGCCCAGTTCTATTGTGTTTACCGTATTGTTATTGCTTGTGGTTTATACTGTTTTAATTCTTTTAATTTGCCTCTGTTTGTATTGTTATATTGTGTGTTGAGGCCTTGGCCTTTGTAAGCCGCATCGAGTCCTTCGGGAGATGCTAGCAGGGTACAAATAAAGTTTAATAATAATAATAATAATAATAATAATAATAATAATAATAATAATAATTAAGGAAAAGACTTTGCGGCCTTTGCAGATGGCATCCTGGTCTCTCTACTTTGCATGACTGAAAATGTAATTTTAGAAGCTTTCCTTTTGTGTCAGCAACAAAGCTTAGAGAGATGGCTTAGCTCCAGACTTTTCTATCAAAAATGTAGTGCTTTAATGAATCTTTAAGATTGGACTTCTGCATCATTCCCTATCCTAAGCTCAACAGTTCTCAAAGGCCACGTGGCAAGTTCTGCTGGTTATGTTTAGGAGCCTAGTTGCGTTGCCCTTTTAAAAGGCAAACCCTGAAACCTCCTAGGCTCAGTTCCCAATAAGGCGCTGAGAAATAGGGAGATGGAGATACAACAGACTTTATTTGCAAATAGAGATCTGCGGGTAGCAGCTGTGAAAGAAAGCGCCACACTGAATGGAGCCTCTCGTGAGATTTTTTACAGGATTAGCAAGGACAGTAGTCTCTCACTTATCCAACATAAACGGGCCGGAAGAATGTTGGATAAGCGAATATGTTGGATAATAAGGAGGGATTAAAGAAAAGCATATTACACATCAAATTGGGTTATGATTTTACAAATTAAGCACCAAAACATCATGTTTAACAACAAATTTGATAGAAAAAGTAGTTCGATACGTAGTAATGCTATGTAGTAATTACTGTATTTACAAATTTAGCGCCAAAATATCACGATGTATTGAAAACATTGACTACAAAAATGCGTTGGATAATCCAGAACGTTGGATAAGCGAGTGTTGGATAAGTGAGACTCTACTGTACATTTTTACACTTTCATACATTTCTCCTGACATGCCTCTTTTTCCCTTTCATCCTGTCCTATATGGTACTTTGGTCAATTGTTTCCCAAAATAATTCAAGTATTATCATGTGATACCATGATGTGTTTAGACATATTCTGAAATTCTCTTGATCATGAAGATATATTCCCTGATATATTAAAAAAATTACATTAGGATTTTTGCATATGATATGGAGCGGTGGGGGGGAGAAGTAGCTGGTGGCACTATTGCTATTATCCAGATGGAAACAGTTTTTCCTAAAACATAGTAACCAATAACTCTAGTCAGGAATGGTTTGCATGGATCTTGCTTTGAAAATGCCTTGAATTCGAGTGAATGGTAAAGCATGTTATATTTATTTTGCACAAGTTGCCATTTGAATACAGATCTGGACACATTTCATTATTTTTGAATGCATATTTTCTGATTGTATATTAGATTTTTGTGTCAAATAATTAATAAAATAGTTTCAAAAAATAATTCAAGTAAGTAATTTCCCCACAATTTCCCGATTACAAATCATTCAATCTATGAAATCCCATTTGGACTTCCTGGGTCCTGTTTGAACTTTCTTTCTTTTTCTTTCTTTCTTTCTTTCTTTCTTTCTTTCTTTCTTTCTTTCGTTCTTTCGTTCTTTCGTTCTTTCTTCCTTTGAGGCTCTCAATTGGTTCAATCCATCAAAACACCATTCCTGTTTGAACTTTCTTACACTGGACACTGTTGCTTCTACCTGATTCAATTGATTCCTTTTGCATAACTAAGGAAGGCAATGTGTTGTTTATTGCTGGATCCTTCTTTCCTTACAAGTCTTATTTGGTGGTGTTTTTTCAATTGCTCTGCTTATATGAGCCTTTTTCCTGTATGTTTCTCATGGCAGACTCTTCTATTGATCTCTTCTACATAAAAAGACTGAAACTATTTATTTAATCAAACCTATTTTTCATACTATTGCTATTTATTAATCAAATTAAATCAGGTCCTTTCCCTTGTTCCCTTCAGTGAGCATATGCTCTGGCACTGTTGTGACTCAGCTGGAACCTCAGATTGACTCTGATGAGGATGATGGGATTCAAGTTCAGAATCAGGTTCAAAATGTCCCTGTTGTAGAAGATGAGGAACAGAGAGTGCAAGTTCATTTTCCCACAGCAGGGAATGATGTTGATGATACTGAAACTAGCCAGGTGCAAATGAACTTGGAAAAGGAGGACAGTTCTCAGTCTGATAATGAGGCTCAGCACACTAACGAGCAGGCTGGCCTTGATGAAACGGAATCTTTAGATCGAGCTGACTGTCTGGAATTCAGGGTTCGGAGGAGTGTGAGAATCACTAACAAGAGGGAGGTTAGAGGCCAGAGAAATGCTTTCATGCTTTGCAAAGGGTATTAAAGCAATGTGTTTGGAGACAAACCTTTGTCAAAGCAACTTTCGTTCTACCAAGAAGCAAGCTCTCGTTTCCCTGGATTATCTTGCAGCTCTTGTGTTCATGTTCCTGGGACTTTGTCATGTTCTATTGGGACTTTGTTTATTTCTTGTGATTTCTGGAACTATTCTCTAAGACTGTATTTTGCAACGTTCTTTTGGAACTTTACATTTGCTTTTAAAGAACTTTTTTATCTTCTATTTTCTAATAAACTAAAAAGACTTCAACCTATGTGCAGTTTGGTGTGTATAGCAAGGTGGAGCTAATCTGAGGTGCGACAGGCACTCTGCTATATTTTGGGGAATTTTCCTAATAAAGAGTTTATTGGGCTTAGCTGGCCTAGATTCCTCAACAAGAACTAGTACCTTTATAACCAATAGATCAAAAGAGTAACTAAATATTAGCTCAATGGTAATGAAGCTCTACCTAGCAAAGTCAGGAGGTGGATAGCAATGTTGTAACCCACCTCGAGGCAGGTAAGAAATAAAATTATTATTATTTTATTATAACACAGCAAACAAAATAGATATGCTGGATTTCGTTTCACAAAATCACAAGTCGAACACTTCCCAAGTGTCTAGGACTGTGTGATGTATTTTCGGATGATGCGTGCAGATCCCAGTAGGGTGGCCTTTTGCAGTTGGCAGATCGTAATTTTGTCAATGTCTATTGTTTCCAAATGCCGGCTGAGATCTTTTGGCACGGCACCCAGTTAGGGTTGTTGTTATTATTATTATTATTATTATTATTATTATTATTATTATTATTATTGTATGAAGCTGGGACTGGGTAAAATTAGCAAAAGCTGCAATCTCCTCTAATCTCTTCGTCAAAATCTCTCTTTCTCTCTTTCATGCCACTGGCGAGTTCTGCCTTTGCAGTCAGCCATTTTGAGGGAGATGTCAGAGGCTTCCCATTGAGTGGAGGGCACCAGAGAAGAGAAGGAACCCCCAGAGAAGGAAAGATGTTGGGACACCAGGGGTCAAAGAGCTGGGACCTGTTGAAATACAAAGGGAAAAGAAGGTTAAATCAGCTTCCCTCTTCCAGCTCTAAAATCCCATCCTCCCACAATGCAGGACCATGTCTCCCTTGACTGGATCAGTCCATCCATAATGGAGTCCTTTTCACATTTCAATTCTGCTAACGGGGGCTGATAAATGGTAATTGCCCGATATTCCTGCCACATAGGACTGATTTCTCAGGGCCTGGAGCGCTTCAGCGTTCCTTTCCTGGCCCTTGGTGGCATCTCCGTCTGGCGACCCCCTCCCCTCATTTACATGAATGGATGATTTGTGCAAGGGCGTCATGCAGCCTTCGTACCATTGCATCTGGCGGCCTGGTAATCAGCGTCCACTTGTTGTAAGGCAGCAAGGACCTTAGCATTCCTTCCTAAGAGATATTGAGGAAGCAAAGTATTTATCGATTCTTCGTTACAACTCTTGCCAGTGAAAAACAGGATGAGACTCAAAAGGGGGACAACTGATATGAATAAATTAATACAATCCTGACTCTGAGCTAAGTGACTATGGCAGAGACAAACGAAACAGACCTTCTCCTTTGAAACAGAGATGAGAAGCCATTATTTTTCTTATTTTGGGAGCCAGCATGGTTTGGATTGTAATTCTAGAGGACAAGCATTTAGAAACCTCTTTTTTTTCAGTTGGGAGACAAATCAAAGCAAAGGTTCTTTCTTTCCCTCCCTAATTAGAAAGTTGAGAGAAGGTCCGGTGAGCATTTTTGGTAGTCCTTCTCCTCTGTTGCACTCCTGGGCAGGAAGCACCTCTGTACTTAACCACCAAAGCCAGTCCTAGTTAAATCAACAAAGCAGTTTATTGAAGATGATATAAAAATCAGTTCAGGAAAAAATAGTAAAAACTTCAAAGTTTAAATGTATGAAATAGTCCACAAAATTCAAGGTACAGGAGTAGTTTCAAAAACCCAGAATAACAGGAGTACAAAGAACCAGGATACACAAGGCAGCATAAAACCCAATACAAAAATCCAGGAGCAATCCTTCAAACTTGGAAGCATGAAACACATATTCCCTTAGCAGGCTTGACAAGGACTTGGCCAGAGATGCTGCCTCGATTACCAACATTGACCAAACTGCTGAAAAATCCTTCTGGCCTCTTTAATGTACACACAAAATCATGCCATCTTCCCTGATTATCTGATAACGGCTTCTTCTCTAACAAGCGCAGTGACCTTCAGAGGTTCTGCTGAGCAGCCCGGAGTTTACAAAAACTAAGCTTCCCATCTATCAGTGCATTACCCTCTCCACCTGGGAGTTCATGTTCTGAACTCATTTCAGCCTCTGACCTTGCTTCCCTAGAGAAAGGCTTCTCAGCAGCATCTGGGCCCCTTTCTGGAATGTGGCCTTCATTAGCTGCTAGAGACACAGACTGCTCAGTTTCAGGACTTAAAATCTCATGCTGACTCGCAGGCCCAAAAATCCCATTATTCACTTCCTCATTGACATTAGGAGCAGGCACAACCATGGGCTGAACTACAACATCCTCTCCCATTCTGGCAACTTCCAAAAAGCAAAACTCAGCCTTCTCTTACTTCCCTTTTCCCCATTCCAACATGTAGCCTTCATACCTGAGTATCCATTACGTTGCCCATTGGATGAAGTACCTTGATTATCCGTGGTCCGGGCTAAAATGACAAAAAGACAAACAAGCACAGATGTATCAAAGGATTCCTTGCATTCATTTCCTTGCACCCAGGAAACTGTTCCACATGCTAGTCTGAACAGTGAGGGAGCTTTCAGGCAACCTGGGAAGTCCTTTAAGGCCCACAGTTATTGTTGGGAATCACCCTGGACGACTCAAATCTAAATGTGGTCAGATAGATGATAGAGTTAGATTGAGGGAATCCTTTCCCCGTTTCCAAAGCATGCCTAGATAGGCTTTACTGTGTTTCACTCTATCCTGTTTACGTCACATCCCTTACTTTGAAGTTAGTAGAAATGTGAATCTCCAGGGACACTAACTTCTCATTGGTCAGAATGTCTTTTATGTCCCCAATAAACTGGACCATGAGGTGGGAACCATTTTGGTTCTCTCTTCTCCCTTTGCTCTTCTAGCTAACAAGAAGCATCTTGCTGTCTCTCCTGGCAAGATGTAACTACGAGGGCTATCCAGAAAGTAGGGTACGTTTTGGATTTTAAAAAGGACAAAGTATAGAATAAATCATGTACCATATGCAGCTGAAAGACACATCCCAAAACTACAATCTCATGTAATTCCCATTTAAATTTAGCCACGTTTCTTATAGATAAATGAGTTTGAAAAGTACTGCACCAGTAAATTCCCCGCCTGTGTCCTGGGCTCTTCCTCCTTCTCCCTTCCTACAGCGTAGCCAAAACCCTGCGCTGCCAGCCACACCCCCATTGTTGGAAACGGAGGAGAGAGGAAGCAAAAAAATGCTTCAGACGCACTCCACAAAAAGAAAAAATCAATCTGTTTAGTAAGCCCAGCAAATGCTGATGTATCAGTAAATGTTTGGGTTTATAGCTAATTTGAATACCTATATAGTAAAGGTAAAGGTTGTTCCCCTGACGTTAAGTCCAGTCATGTCTGACTCTGGGGGTTCATGCTCATCTCCATTTCTAAGCCAAAGAGCCGGCGTTGTCCATAGACACCTCCAAGGTCATGTGGCCACTGGCATGACTGCATGGAGCACCGTTACCTTCCAGCCGGAGCGGTACCTATTGATCTACTCACAATGGCATGTTTTCGAACTGCTAGGTTGGCAGGAGCTGGAGCTAAGAGCGGGAGCTCACTCCACTCCCCGGATTCAAACCTGGCAACTTTTTGGACAGCAAGTTTAGCAGCTCAGCAGTATAACCCACTGTGCCACCTATATACCTGAGATCAAATTAAAAAAATGGTGGAAAGATGTCATGAGTGGAAAAAGTTAAAGAAGCCCTGATCTAAACACCAGTCCAAGTTTGGTATGAACATCCTTAATCTGAGGATGCTCTGGAGCCCATTCACAATTGGCTAAACGGTATGGCATAGATGAGCCCAAGGAAGGCCCTTTGGCCACTGCTGCCTATGTGTGGCTCGGGCTTCTTGACCTGCGTCACTTGACCTCTGATTGACAGAAGCAGCTGCCTCAGCCATACTCCCTTTTACATAGTGATCTCATGTGTGGACGTGGCCATATGATTGAGTGTTGCCTCACCTGGAGCCAGGCATGAGAAATGGGGCAAGGGTCACCTGGTCTGATTTGTGCGTGAGAGTGGGCTTCTTACCTTTCTTAGATTGACAGTTGAAATAGCTGCTCTTGCTGTAATAACTGCTGAGCTTGATTTGAGATTTGTCGTTATTTTGGCCTTCTATAAACATGAACGTCTCGTAAGGTGGGATCAAAATCTCTTGTTGATGAGGGAAGTAGGAGAAGTCACTGATTTGGACTCCCAAACAGGTGTAGATTCTGAATAAAGTGTCCTCCCCAATGTCCCTTGCAACTTTTTCACTGAGGGATGAAGAACTAAACTGTCCGAAACGGACAGGCTTATTTTCATCAGGGACAGTGAATCTTTTATTTTTTATGCCACGATACACAGTGTAGCAATCAGGTTTGGAGGTCTTCAGGGCCTGGACGGCTTTTGTCAGAAGAAAGTGGAAACTCTTGAAATGGAAAGAATTTTCATAGTTTGTATTGGATTTTCCACCTTCCCGAACTGCTGTGTTGAAATCTAGGTACAACTTGCTGCAGGCAGAATAAGCAACGAGTGCAATCCCATATTCGTCCTTGAAGCCATTAGGCAGTTGGAGAGAGCCTTGAATTTTGTTCCAGTAGTTGGTTGCATTTTTCCAGATGAAATCATACTTCGCCTTAAATCCATCTGTAGTTGGATCCATCAACTTGTTCTCCATCGTAGAAGGGCAGCCGATGTACTGGTCATCATATGAATCTGGGGCCATGGTTAATGGAATCTCCTCGAGGTCACATAAAACCTAATTTGAGGAAAAGACAACACAGGAAAGCAGCTTGAGCAACCCGAGGATGAAACATGGTAAAGAACGGGTTTCTTAACTGTAACTAAGTTTCTTCAAGTGGTCGTCTGTGAAATTCACACTGATTATTATTATATTGTATGACACAGCAAACAGGATAGATATGCTGGATTTCGTATCACAAAATCACAAGTCGAACACTTCCCAAGTGTCTAGGACTGTGTGATGTATTTTCAGATGATGTGTGCAGATTCCAGTAGGGTGGCCTTTTGCAGTTGGCAGATGGTGATTTTGTCAATGTCTATTGTTTCCAAATGCCGGCTGAGATCTTTTGGCACGGCACCCAGTGTGCCCATCACTACTGGGACCACCTGCACTGGTTTCTGCCAGAGTCTTTGATTATTATTATTATTATTATTATTATTATTATTATTATTATTATTATTATTTCATTTCTATCCCGCTTTTTCCCATGGGTGGGACACAAAGCAGTGTACAAAGTTTAAAAAAAACACCAATACATATACATCAACAACAAAATACATATGGGTCTACTCGCACATGCGCAGTTCACACTCTCCAGACATTGGAAAGGGAAACAGCCTCATTATAATTCTATTCTGAATGTTATTAGGTTCCTTTCATCGGGGTATTTTAATCTAATGATTTTATCTTATATTGCTGCTATAGTCCCCCCACCACCACCACCACCTTTGAAGTTGACTGATTTGCATTGGTGGTTGTTTGATATTATTACTGTTGTAGAAACCTTTGTTTTAACTTCTGTTTTATCATCTTCTTGTGTTTTAAACTGTGTATATTGCTAATGTATTTGCGCTGTTACTTTTGTAACATTGTGAGCCGCCCCAAGTCCCCACGGGGAGATGGTGGCGGGGTATAAATAAAGTTTTATTATTATTATAAGGCATCCTGTGATTATTCTGTATGTTTCATTCAGTGCTATGTCCACCTGCTTTGCATGGGCAGACTTGTGCCAAACAGGACAGGCAGACTCTGCAGTTGAGAAAGACAAGGCCAGGGCTGATGTTCTTATGACTTGTGGGTCTGCACCCCACGCGCTGCCAGTCAGTTTCCGCAGGATGTTATTGCGTGCAGCTACTTTGTGCTTGGTGTTCATGCAGTGTTTCCTATATGTTAGTGTTAGATCTAAGGTGACACCAAGGTATTTAGGATGGAAACAGTGTTCGAGCTCTTGGCCTTCCCAAGTAACTTTCAGATGGCCTCCAACTGATAAGAGTTCTTTCTCCCACCCTGAACTTTCCACAGATATATAGAAACCTTCCTTGCTTAGTTTCTCCATATACCTCACAACCTCTGAGGATGCCTGCCATAGATGTGGGTGAAACGTCAGGAGAGAATGCTTCTGGAACATGGCCAGACAGCCCGGAAAACACACAACAACCCTCCTTTGAGCTGCTGGAGCTTCCCGCTTTTGCCTTCTCTGTGTTAAATGCAGAGACTTTAGCCTTCTTTGCCTTCGGAGCCAACAGGAGCTCACTCCCTTCTGAGGGACACGGGGGCAGCAGAGGCATCTGAAAGAGGAGCTGGGGGAGGTCCTCAGAGGTGCCGGCAAGCTCTGTTGCTGGTTCTTTACTAGAATTGCCTGACAGCCCAAACAATGCTTGCTCTTCCAGGAAAGCTTTCAGGCGGGACTCTCCTTTCTTCCTGGCTTGGGGCGTAAATCCCTGGCAGATAATAATAATAATAATAATAATAATAATAATAATAATAATAATAATATAATAAAACTTTATTTATACCCCGCTCCATCTCCCGAAGGACTCGGGGCGGCTTACACTGGGACATGCCCAAAACAGTATTACATCAATAAGAACAGTAACGCAATAAAATCACAGTATAATAACACTTCTCACAAAAGTTAAAATAACTTAAAATATAGACAGTAATCCCAATCTGTGTTCAAGATGGGGTGAGATTGGACCCCCTGAGGTCTCCCCCCAAGCACAGCAGACACATGGCATGGCCATCCGTGTCTGGCAGCTTGCCCACACAAGCTGTACATTTCTTGAAAGCATTCTCGACTTTAAGAGAGCTGACTTCCAAAAAATGAAGGAATTACTGAGCGGCATTCCATGGACGCCAATATTAAAAAACAAGGGAGTTAAGGATGGATGGGAGTTTTTCAAAAGTGAAATACTCAAGGCGCAAATGCAAACAGTGCCAACAAAGAAGAAAAATAAGACAAGTGCAAAGAAGCCAGAATGGATGTCCAAAGAACTTCTAACTTAGCTAAAGCTCAAAAGTGACATGCACAAGAAGTGGAAAAGGGGACAAATCACCAAAGAAGAATTCAAACGTATAGCCAACACCTGTAGGGAAAAGGTTCGCAAGGCTAAAGCACAAAATGAGCTCAGGCTTGCCAGGGACATAAAAAACAACAAAAAAGGCTTTTTTGCTTATGTTGGTAGAAAAAGGAAGAAAAAGGAGGCGATAGGGCCTCTGCAAGGAGAAGATGGGGTGATGGTGACAAGGGACAGGGAAAAGGCAGAACTGCTCAATGCCTTCTTTGCCTCGGTCTTCTCACAAAAAGAAAGCCACCTTCAACCTCAGTAACATGGAATGGACGAAGGATTGGGGGAAATCCAACCCCAAATAGGGAAACAAGTTGTCCAGGAACACCTGGCCTCTCTAAACGAATTCAAGTCCCCAGGGCCAGATCAGCTACACCCAAGAGTATTGAAGGAATTAGCGGAAGTTATTTCAGAACCACTGGCAATTATCTTCGAGAGTTCTTGGAGAACGGGAGAAGTCCCAGCAGATTGGAGGAGGGCGAATGTGGTCCCTATCTTCAAGAAGGGAAAAAAGAACGACCCAAACAATTACCGTCCGGTCAGCCTCACATCGATACCAGGCAAGATTCTGGAAAAGATCATCAAGGAAGTGGTCTGCGAACACTTAGAAACAAATGCGGTCATTGCTAATAGTCAACACGGATTTACCAAAAACAAGTCATGCCAGACTAATCTGATCTCTTTTTTCGACAGAGTTACGAGTTGGGTCGATACAGGGAATGCTGTGGATGTAGCGTACCTGGATTTCAGTAAGGCCTTCGACATAGTCCCCCACGACCTTCTGGCAAACAAACTAGTAAAATGTGGGCTAGACAAAACTACGGTTAGGTGGATCTGTAATTGGCTAAGCGAACGAACCCAAAGGGTGCTCACCAATGCGTCGTCTTCATCATGGAAAGAAGTGACAAGTGGAGTGCCGCAGGGCTCCGTCCTGGGCCCGGTTCTGTTCAACATCTTTATTAACGACTTAGACGAAGGGTTAGAAGGCACGATCATCAAGTTTGCAGACGACACCAAACTGGGAGGGAGAGCCAACACTCCAGAAGACAGGAGCAGAATTCAAAACGATCTTGACAGACTAGAGAGATGATTGGCCGAAACTAACAAAATGAAGTTCAACAGGGACAAATGCAAGATACTTCATTTCGGCAGAAAAAATGGAAATCAAAGATACAGAATGGGGGACGATGCCTGGCTCGACAGCAGTGTGTGCGAAAAAGACCTTGGAGTCCTCGTGGGGAGGAAGGTGAACATGAGCCAACAATGTGATGCGGCAGCTAAGAAAGCCAACGGGATTCTGTCCTGCATCAATAGGGGAATAGCATCTAGATCCAGGGAAGTCCTGCTCCCCCTTATTCTATTCTGCCTTGGTCAGACCACACCTGGAATCACACTGCGTCGAATTCTGGGCACCGCAGTTGAAGGGAGATGTTGACAAGCTGAAAAGCGTCCAGAGGAGGGAGACTAAAATGATCAAAGGTCTGGAGAACAAGCCCTATGAGGAGCGGCTTAAAGAGCTTGGCATGTTTAGCCTGCAGAAGAGAAGGCTGAGAGGAGACATGAGAGCCATGTACAAATACGTGAGGGGAAGTCATAGGGAGGAGGGAGGGAGCTTGTTTTCTGCTGCCCTGCAGACTAGGACACGGAACAATGGCTTCAAACTACAGAAAAGAAAGGAGATTCCACCTGAACATCAGGAAGAACTTCCTCACTGTGAGAAGGGCTGTTCAGCAGTGGAACTCTCTGCCATGGATTGTGGTGGAGGCTCCTTCTCTGGAGGCTTTTAAGCAGAGGCTGGATGGCCATCTGTCGGGGGTGCTTTGAATGCGATTTCTTGCTTCTTGGCAGAATGGGGTTGGACTGGATGGCCCATGAGGTCTCTTCCAACTCTACTATTCTATGATTCTATGATTCTATGATTCTATGAAGTTGCCATTGACAGGAAAATTACTAGCCTGGTCCAGTAATCTGAGGGATAGTCTAAACAGTCTGTATCCATACCCAGTGGTCAAAGGAGTCCCAAATCACAAGGCAGAGAGAGTAGTCAGGGAGGTCTGGGTCTAACTGGACAGGCAAACAGTCCAAAACAGTGATCCAGAGAGTAGTCAGACAAACCCAAGTCAAAGCCAAGTCAAGTCGAAAACAAAAGCCAAAAACTGCCAAAAAGAGTGAGTACTAGAGAGGTTCCTTAGCTGCTGCAATTTCAGCAGACAAAAGCTTAAAGCCAACCTTAAAAACTGGCATAGACACCAAGAACTGGGAAGCCCTGGCCCTTGAGCGCTCTAACTGGAGGTCAGCTGTGACCAGCAGTGCTGTGGAATTGGAAGAGGCACAAATGGAGGGCAGAAGGGCGAAATGTGTAAGAGGAAGGCGCGTCAAGCCAACCCTGACCGGGACCGCCTTCTGTCTGATAGCCGATGTCCTCAATGCGGGAGAACATGCGGGTCAAGAACATGCGGGTCCACAGTCACCTATGTACACACCACCAAGACACTGCTCTTGGAGGACCATCATACGCGGACAATGAGGGATCGCCTAACAACAATACTATAAAGGGAGAGTGGGCAAGGCTACCGTTAAAATGTTTCCATTTCCAATGTCTAGAGTCCGAAACTGTCTGTGCATGTGTGCAAAGACCAATATGTGAACATTTGACAGAGACCACAAAGAAGACACCTTTACCACAAACACCGCATTCATTGAGTCACTATGACAGGAAGAAAACTGTTGGCATCTTTAACAATTCCAGACCTGCCAAGCCTTCATCCCAAAAGGCCTCTCTGCCCACAATAAGCTTTAAGGGGTGGCCTATGCCGGGTGCAAGCATCCCAGCTCTTTCTCAGATGGGCCTCAGCCTCCCCGCGCAGCAAATGGCCAGTGTGTCCCCAGGGCTATACATTCTGTCCTGTCCATACTGAGGCCGTCTGCACTGGAGGCTTGAAAATGGGTCCCTTAGACCAGGGAAGGGAAGAACTAGAAGTCAGATTCCCCAGGAACTGAACTGCACAGGCATAGCTCTCTCCTAGGCAGAACCGGCCCTAGGTAATTTTTAGTAGTAGGCAAACAGAATTTTTGTGCCCCCCCCCCCCGCCACAAACCAATGGCAGAAAAATAAACCCCACTTGCCTTGCAGACTTCGGCGGTGGCGGCGGGGGGCAAGGCCGCGGCGCAAGCCAGCACGGGCCCGCCTTCTGGGCAGTGGGCGAGCTCTCCAGCCGGTTGAACGCCCTCCAGCCACATGTCCGTATGGGCGAGTGTGTGAGCCCTGTGCATGCTCACAGGACCATCAGCCATTTTGGGCGATGGTCAAGTGCACATGTGCAGGGCTTCACCCATCCTCAGCACCCAGCACCTCAGCTTCGGCTTCTGTGGAGACGGCCACAGCAGGAGAGGGGTGGCTGCTGACTCGGCTAGGCTCCGGCAGAGAGCCATCTCCTATGCTGGGCAACCCGCCGAGGACAATTGAAGGTAATTTTCAAGAGGATCGTCCTCAGCGGGTTGCCCAGCATAGGAGACGGCTCTCCGCCGTGCACATGTCTTTCGTAAAGCGAATGAACCTTGCCTGGTTGTTGAAACTAGGCTCTTATACCTTGTACCCAGGGCTGCCCACCCCCCTTTGTGTTCCCTCCATACCTGGTTTTCTCCAATGAAGGCTCCCATCAAAGCCAGGACCAGAACTGTCAGGAGAGGCAGCATCTCAAAATAAAAAGGGAGAAGAAACTCCTTCAATTGGACGACATAAAAAGATCCCAACAAGGGGTCACACCAAAGGCCTGGCCAAGCCTTCTCTGCTCAGTGATTCAACAGGCTGAATATGACTCGATCTGATATAGTTCAGGATGTTTCCTGAAAACCCTCAAAGAAGGAATCTCATCCAATGCCCATGGATGGGGGAATCAAGAGGATACATTTGAAAAAGCGTGTATGACAGATGGAAGGTTAGTTTCCCTAATGCCTGCAAAGGATGAGGAGAAGAAAACTGGAAATTAGAATTTTCACACCTTGGGATTATTTTACATGGACACTAGCTTTGCCAGCCACGTGTTGCTGTGGCAAAGTATGGTGGTATGGGAAATAAAGTATTGAGGAATTGGTGGTAGTTAAGGTAAAGGGTAAAGGTTTTCTCCTGACATTGAGTCCATTATAAATGGGTGATATAGCTGTGTGGAAGGGCCTTGATTCTACACTGCCATATAACCCGTTTAAAATCAGATAATCTGTATTTTATAGGCAGTGTGGAAGAGGCCTAAGTGAGGCCTAATTCTGCCTGTGCCCTGGGCTGAGTGGGTTGCTAGGAGACCAAGTGGGCGGAGCTTAGCCTTCTAACCGGCAGCAATTGGATAAAAACAATTCTTCCTCTCCCTCTAATTAGGACTTTATTTTTCTTTTCTTTTTGTTGTATGAACGTAGAGGCATGGATGAGGGGTTGTGCTGCCAAGTTTAGTGTTTCTGGGATGTGTAGTTTTGTTGTTTTGTCCTAGGCTGAAATTTCATTACCCTTTTATATATATAGATTGTGTGTAGAAAATAGCATTTGTGGAAGAAACAAATTGTGGATGCAGAAAACATCATTTTTCGTGGGGAAAATGTTATTTTTGCACATTTTGCACAAAAACACACATTTTTGCAAAACACAAGTCCGGAGCCTAAATTCCTTGAAGGCACCAGATCTTGTCCGAACTCAGATCAGCCCTGGCTAGTACTTGGAAGGAGTATTGCCAAGAAAGACCATGGCTGTGGCTCCGTTTCACAGGAAGGCAATGGTGGCAAACCTCTCTGGGAAAACCCCGTGAATCTCTCAGGGTCACTCTATGTTGAGAGTGAAGGAAGACTTTAATGCATACCACGATGCATGTGCTATGACATGGATAAAAGATTGGATATTACTGAACAAAGAAGACTTTTTAAATATAGAAGGGAATGACTTAAGAGTAGGATGGCATGCCTATTTATAGTATGAAAGAGAAAAAAAGGGAAAAAAATGGCAATCATTTTGTGAGAGCATCCCTATTAAGAGTTTGGCAAAAATACAAAAAACGACTTTATTCTAAAACACCTTTACGGATCTCCCCTATGGAAGCGCACCAGAGAAGACTTTTAGGATGGAGAAAATGACCAACCTATAGAGATTTGTTAAATAAAAGTACAAATAATATTAAAACGTATGAGGAATTAAAACAAAAATTCCCTAATATTACTTAGTTACATTATATGCAAATCAAAGATTATTATAGTAAAGATAAAAAATTAGGTTTTAGTTGGGAAGAGGTGACTTGGGATAGGATTTTAAAATTAGAAAAGAAAGTAATATCAAATATTTATAATATATTACTTACCTGGCGGACTGAAATGGAACAGGTTAAAAATTGTATGATAAAATGGGCCCAAAATTTAAGAAGACCAGTTCAAATGAAAGAATGGGAACAAACGTGGAACAAAAAATTAAAATATACATATGAAATGGATTTGAAAGAGAACTGGATAAAAATGTTCCACAGATGGTATACTACACCGAAACAATTAGCCAAAATGTATAAAACAGTTTCTGATAAGTGCTGGAAATGTAAAGAACAAGTTGGCTCCTTCTATCACATGTGGTTGCAAAGAAGCAACAAAGTTTTGGGTGAAGATTCATGAAGAATCACAAAAGATTTTTAAAAGAACATTTATAAGAAAACCAGAGTATTATCTATTAGGATTGACAGATTTAGACTTACAATTGACGGAACAAGAAGATAAACTTTTTACTTATATTACGACTGCTGCTACAATTGTTTTCTCTAGAGAATGGAAACAGGAATCAGTCCCAGCAATTGAGGAGTGGGTGGAGAAGATAAAAGAAATAAAGGAGATGGACGAATTGACTTTTTTGTTGAATTAAAATACAGGCAAGATAATGAAAAGAACGAATTGGGATCATCTTCAGGTCTATCTGGATAATTTGAGAAAATGAAGATTACGAGAGACAATTTCACTATTATTTTTTTCTTTATCAAGAAAAAATATTATTGAATAATAAGAAAATATTTTCCAAGAAGATGGAATGGAAGTCACTTTTTTTTGTGGGTATATTTTTGTAGATTGTAGACTTTTATCTTTCTCTCTTTTCCCTACTTTTCTATACCTTGGTTGTTCTCACTCTTTCGATGTAGTATAAAAAAATTAATAAAATTATTTTTTTTAAAAAGAGAATGAAGGAAGGCATTGAACATTCGCTGCATTTGCTCAGAGAAAGTTGCACAAAGCTAAAACGTTGTCTATCACAAAGGAAGGAAAACACTTGGATGCACATGCACAGCAAGGTGATTCTCTCACTCTCCGATTCCTTTGCTCTGCCAGGTGACTGGATGGCGGAGGAAGAAAGAGAAGGGCAAGGACAGGAAGACAAGAGCACCTGTCGCAAGGGACAATGAAACACGCTTTTGATCACTCACTTTTTCCAGCTGAAGAGTTCGTAGCCAGTCTTTGCTTTCCTTCTAAGCCTTCTCGCAGTCTTCAACTCCTTCTTTCTCCTTCTCCTTCTCCCTCCCTCACTTTTAGTCTATTGAGTCTGAAGCTACTTTTATAGCTCCGCTTTGCCATCCAAAGAAAGTTTCACTTTGTTCAGCCGCCAAAACCGAAAGCACACTCTCCATGGGAACCCTCAACTTATCTCAAATGGTTTAAAGATTAATGTGAATTATTGCTGATATAAACCCATTTACAACGGAAGGCTCCAAGGCCATGGGCCCAGTGGTTGGATCGTATTTCTCAAGGTGGAATAGGGGTGTGCAGGATGCCCAAAAATGTGCTGTTTCAGTTCTGGTTTTGGCTCCCCCTTCCCCCCCGGTTCCATTTACCAAGAAATTCCTGAAATCGGAAGGAGAAAAATACCAGGAAATTTATTTATTTACAGTATTATATTCCACCCTTCTCACCCTGAAGGGGACTCAGGGCGAATCACAGAACACACATATATGGCAAACATTCAATGCTATTATACACAGACAGGACAAACAACAGTACAGATAGAGGTATATAGGCATTTCCCATCTTCGGCGTCCTGGGGGTTCTGCTCGATTCCAGCCATGGGTGGGTGCTGTCGCTCCATCCTTCCTTCTTTTTTGATTGCTGGCATTTTTCTGGTACTTTGTTATGCTGCCATTATAACACCTTCCCATTTAAGCAGTACAGTAGAGTCTCACTTATCCAACACTCGCTTATCCAACATTCTGGATTATCCAACACATTTCTGTAGTCAATGTTTTCAATATATCGTGATATTTTGGTGCTAAATTCACAAATACAGTAATTACAACATAGCATTACTGCATATTGAACTACTTTTTCTGTCAATTTTTTGTAAAACATGATATTTTGGTGCTTAATTTGTAAAATCATAACCCAATTTGATGTTTAATAGGCTTTTCCTTAATCCCTCCTTATTATCCAACATATTCGCTTATCCAATGTTCTGCCAGCCTGTTTATGTTGGATAAGTGAGGCTCTACTATACCTATTTATCTACACAGTGCTCTTTTTGATCTGCTAAGTGGGCAGTGAGCTGGGCTGAAGATCGAGTGCTCACTTCCGATTTGGGCTTCGAGCAGCCAACCTTTTGATTGGCAAGATTTATTGTAGCTGGTGGTTAGCCTGCTGTGCTAAAGCCCAGAAGTTCAGTTTACGTTCCAGGAAAATCCAGCCCATTGGCAACAATGGGGGAACTTGCCAGGCTCCTCTTTCCATCATTTCAATGGCTATCAGGATAAAAATGGTCACACCTGGAGGACACATTTACAACTGCAAGTCCCCAAGTTTCAGAACATTTGGGTGGTCTTCCTTGGAATTTTTAAAAGTTTCTACAAATAAAATGTGTTTTTACAAAACCAAAAGAAGTATCATTCCTGCCAATGTTCAGAAATATCCACTCATCCACCAATTTTAGGAAATGTTTAAAGTTTTACAAATAAAAACAATGATTATAATACTGTTCCTATAACTTTTGCATTTATTATTTCCTTCTACATGGTTGCCAACAATACATAATGATGAGGCCATCATCCACAAACACTCAAACAGTGTAGAAGGAAAATACTACAGTAGTAGGAGAAACAGGAAACCAAGTAAAAATTATTGTGGGGAATAGAGTCATGTTTGAAAGACACTTAACAGCTAATCAAATTTGACAAAATGTTTTTCGAGAATTAATATATTTTTAAAAGTCTTCACAATGTCCAATGGGAGAGAGTGGTTTCACCAGTACTGCGGAGATGGTCATCTGCTGCACTGATTCAGAATGCAGCAAATGGGGAGATAGAGAAATTTATAAATCACTGTAAATAAATAAACAATGGCCATTGGCCAGTGGCCGCACCACCAAAAAGAGGTAGTCAGCCAACAAAACAAGGAAAAAGTAGCAGATGGGGAGATATAAATAATATAGACATAAATAAAAATAAATAATGGCCAATGGCTGCACCACCAAAAAGAGATAGTCAACCCATCATACAAGAAAATGAAGACGATGGCGAGAAGGAAGTGAGGCAGCACTGAGGGTGGCTGAAGAGACTGGCAATGGCTGGAGGCTGGCACTGGAGGCTAAAGGCTGGCAATGGATAAAGGCTGGCAGTGGCTACTGGCTCGAGGCTGGCACTGGCTGCAGGCTGGCTGGAGGGACTGGCTTACTGATTAAAATAAAATTACAAATAAGTGGTGTGTAGGAAACCTTCACTGAGATTCCTCAATTTCTAGTTTTTCCTTGTTTGGTAAACTAACTCCTTTTTGCGGTATATACGACTTAAGGCAGCACCATCATTTTGTACAGCTTTGTCTGACCCCCAGCAGAAATTTAAGGAAATACTGAACATGATTCCATGGACAGGAATACAAAAGACAGTTATTGATGGATGGGAGTTTCTTAAAAGTGAAATACTGAAGGCACAATTGCAAACAACAGCAAAGAGAAAAACAGGAGAAGAGTAAAACAACTACTGTAGGATGGATGTCTAAAGAACTTTTAACTGAGCTAAGATTTAAGAGACATGCACAGAAATGGAAAAGGGGGGAAATCACCAAAGAGGAATTCAAACAAATAAGCAACTCCTGTAGAGAAAAGGTTTGTAAGGCTAAGGCACAAAATAAGCTCAGGCTTGCAAGAGAGACTAAAACCAATAAAAAGGGGTTCGTTGGTTATGTCGGTAGAAAAAAGAAGAAAAGGGAAACGGTAGGGCCTCTGCGAGGAGAAAGTGGTGAAGTGCTAACAGGGGATAGACAGGGAAAAGGCAGAACTGCTCAACACCTTCTTTGCCTCAGTCTTCTCCCAAAAGGAGACTGGTGTTCAACCTGAGCAATACAGAATGGGCAAGATAATAGGGGAAATGCAACCCAAAATAGGTAAAGGGGATCGCACTGTGAGCTTTACACATGCACTGGGACTGCTTACACTGCCAGTTTCCAGGGAATGGGCTCTTTCCCGGATGCCTGCAGAAGCACATTGCGCATTGCGGCAGCACAGTGTGTCCTGTCCACCAATGTCCACCATTTTCATGGATTTTCGTCCACAGAAATAAAGTTACCAAAGTAGAAGGACTTTCACGGGGAAGAAAGACCAATTAAACAGGAAATAAGACTTTCAAAGCAGGAACAAATTTCTGCAATTTTGAAAAAATGGTTTCTTATATAAGCTATGAAAATTCTCAATAAATCTGAGAATAAGTCAAACGTTCTGCAATTTGGTGAGCTAGCAGGGTTGAATGTGTTCTCCCACTGTACCAAATTTTATCAGGATATCTCAAAAAAATGAGGGCGGGAGAGCCCTGTAAAGCCCCCCCCGGGGCTATTTTTCGCGACTGTGCATGCGCGTCTGCCATTAACGAATTAATTTCAAATATTCCGAATATTCGTTAGGTTCCGCAAATTTTGAAGACAAAATTCAGAAGTAGCTTCAGAAACAAAATGCCAGCGCCCCCTACTTTCGAAGTGAGTTTAGAACCATTTTTTTCATGGATCGCTCATGCCTAGTAAACACCTCTAACGATCTGATCCGACCCTTCCCTGAAGATCTGGATTTTTGGAGTGATGGGTCCTGTGGAAACAGACTCCTGAGATTACATTCAGGTAATTCAGTTGAGATGGGTATCTAAACACACAAACACCCCTGCAAAATCACAGGGTTTGGGCCAGTTCTTCTCAGGATATTGCCGTGGCTAGAAAGGCCCTGAGGCAGAGGGTTCCATTGTTGAACAGCTCTTCTTTTGGAAGATCTTCCTAATGTTCCGGTGGAATTTTCTTTCCTATCATTTGAACCCATGGCGCCATTGAGTCCTAGTTTCCAGGGCAGCAGAAAGGAAGCCTGCTCCCTCTTCCTTATGATGCCCTTCCACATATTGAGACATGGCCCTCATGTCTCCTCTCCACCTTCTCTTCTGCAGGATAAACAGACCCAGCTCTTCAAGACGCTCCTCAGAGGGATTATTCATGGTCTCCAGACCTTTGAACATGTTAGTCACCCTCCTCTGGACACCTGCCAGCATAGAATCAATGTCTCTTTTGAACTGTGATTCCCAGAATTGAACAGAGTATTCCAGGTAAAGGAGGTCTAACCAAAGCAGAAGAGAGAGGCACCATGACATTCCTCAATCTAGATACTAGACTCCTTTGGATGCAGCCCAAAATCCCATTAGCTTTTTATTATTATTATTATTATTATTATTATTATTATTATTATTTTATTATGACACAGCAAACAAGATAGATATGCTGGATTTCGTATCACAAAGTCACAAGTCGAACACTTCCCAAGTGTCTAGGACTGTGTGATGTATATTTGGATGATGCGTGCAGATCCCAGTCGGGTGGCCTTTTGCAGTTGGCAGATCGTGATTTTGTCAATGCCTATCGTTTCCAAATGCCGGCTGAGATCTTTTGGCACGGCACCCAGTGTGCCCATCACCACCGGGACCACCTGCACTGGTTTCTGCCAGAGTCTTTGAAGTTCAATCTTGAGGTCCTGATAGCGGCTGAGTTTTTCCTGTTGTTTTTCATCTATGCGACTGTCACCTGGGATGGCAACATCAATGATCCAAAGCTTTTTCCTTTCCACAACTGTGATGTCTGGTGTGTTGTGTTCCAGAACTTTGTCAGTCTGGATTCGGAAGTCCCACAGTATCTTTGCGTGCTCATTTTCCAATGCTTTTGCAGGTTTGTGATCCCACCAGTTCTTTACTGCAAGGAGGTGGGACTTGAGGCATAAGTTCCAATGAATCATTTGGGCCACATAGTTGTGCCTCTGTTTGTAGTCTGTCTGTGCGATTTTCTTACAGCATTATTATTATTATTTTATTAAGGTTTACTGCTTACAAAACCTTATAGGTTTACCTCTAATTTCTTTCATATAAAAAGTTAATTTGTCCAAATTCTTTATTTCTTCCAGTTTTTCCAACCAGTGTTCAATCTGCGCGATCTGTTCTGTTTTCCAGCATTTTGCTAAAGTCATTCTATCAGCTGTTGAAATAAATGTAAATAATTTATCATCATTTGTCTCCAACTCTAATGATGTGTCTAAGATTCCTAATAAATAGAATTCTGGCTTCATAGGAAATTTTTTGTTTAATATTTTTTGTGTCTCTTCATGAATCATTTTCCAGAATTTTTTAAATTTTCCCACATGTCCACCATAAATGATAGAAGGACCCTTCTTGTAGTTTACATTTCCAACAGTTCTTTTGGTAATTTTTATACATTAGGCCTAATTTTTGCGGGGGTCATATACCACCTGTGGAAAGTCTTTAACCAATTTTCTTTAAGATCCCAAGCATAAGTATCTTTTAATTTTTTGTTCCAGATTTGTTCCCATTCTGAAAGTTTTATTGATCGCCCAATATTTCTTGCCCAATTAATCATACACTGCTTCACTCATTCCGATTCAGTGGACCCATTAGCTTTTTTACCTGCTGCATCATATTGTTGGTTCGTATTCAATGCGTTCACCACGAAGACCCCAGGATCCCTTTCACATCTAGCTCTGTTGTCGAACCAGGCGTCACCCACCCTATAGTTCTGCATTTCATTTTTCTGCTTTGTTATGTGATTTTTGCATTAATCATCTTGATTTTTGTCAGCCCTACTTTATTTTTGTAATTTATATAAATTATGCTGCACCAATAATCCTGCCCCCGGCCCTACGCAGAAAGCATGATGAAAACAGGGTTGTAGTATGTTTTCTGGGCTGTCTGGCCATGTTCTAGAAGTATTCTCTCCTGACGTTTCGCCCACATCTATGGCAGGCATCCTCAGAGGTTGTGAGGTATGGAGAAACTAATACATACATCAAGGGAACCACTGACCGCATAGGCAAACTGATGAAGAAGCACAACCTACAAACTATCTACAGACCCACAAAGAAAATCCAGCAAATGCTACGGTCAGCGAAGGACAAGAGGGATCCTCTCTCCTCTGCAGGAGTCTACCGGATACCATGCAGCTGTGGACAAGAAGTCTACAGAGGGACCACCAAACGCAGCAGCGTTGCGCAAACACGAGTCAAAGAACATGAAAGGCACTGCAGACTCACTCAACCAGAGAAATCAGCCATAGCAGAGCCCTTGAGGAACCAACCTGGACACAGGATATTATTTGAGGACACAGAAATGCTTGAACACTCCAACAACTATTATGTCAGACTACACAGAGAAGTCATTGAAATCCACAAGCATGTGGACAACTTCAACAGAAAGGAGGAAACCATGAAAATGAACAAAATCTGGCTACCAGTATTAAAAAAAACCTCAAAAATCAGAACAGTTAATAAGAAGCAACACTCTGAAAACAGAGGAGTTCCAGACATGAATCAACCAGGGACAGCTAATGACTCTGAACAAAGGATGCCCTCAGGCAGGAGAATTATTTATTTATTTACATCACTTTTACCCCGCCTTTCTCTCCGAGGAGACTCAAAGCGGCTTACAGTAAATAGGCAAAAATTCAGTGCCTAAAAACAATGTAAAAACAACAATTCATATAAAACAATCTACAAAACAACAATTCAGCTATTCAGCTATTCAGTGCTAATCAAGGTGATTAACTACAACATTCACACTGGCCTCCAACTGACAAAGAGTCCTTCTCTCTGGACTTTCCACAGATATATATAAACCTTCCTTGCTTAGTTTCTCCATACCTCACAACCTCTGAGGATGCCTGCCATAGATGTGGGTGAAACGTCAGGAGAGAATACTTCTAGAACATGGCCAGACAGCCTGGAAAACATACAACAACCCTGTGATCCCGGCCATGAAAGCCTTCGACAACATGATGAAAACAGCTTGCAAATCTGCAGTGCCTGATATCTGGCCTGGAAGATGGTATTTTTGTTTAAGAATAGCATCAGTTCAAAGCTGGCAGGCAGAAGCACACTTGGCTATATTATGTCGGAGGAGTTCATAAAATCACAAGCTAGATTCAGAAACTGCTGCTTGGAGAGTTATGTGAGAGCTTGCCTTGTCTTCATAATGCCCATATGGACCCAGGCAGGAAATATAGCTGCAGGGTTGTTGTGAGTTTTCTGGGCTGTGTGGCCATGTTCCAAGTACCTAGGGTGCCAATTCATTTTCTTCTGTTTCTGTTGAAATTGTCCATGTGCTTCTTGTGGATTTCAATGGCTTCTCTGTGTAGTCTGACATGGTCGTTGTGAGAGTGGTCCAGCATTTCTGTGTTCTCAAATAAAGAAGCCATTGAAATCCACTAGAAGCATGTGGACAATTTCATCAAAAAGGAGGAAAGCATGGACATGAACAAAATCTGGCTACCAGTATTTAAAAACTCTAAAATCAGGTCAGTAAATAAAGAACAACACTCAGAAAACAGGGGAAATCCAGACAGGAAACAATCAGGGCCAGCTAATCACCTCCCAACAAAGGATTCCCCCAGGCAGGAAGAAGCCAGGACCTGAAACTGCTAGGCCATTCTGATGAGGAACGGAAAAATATGGATTTTTAGACATATATTGTATGCACATTAGAAGCACTGAAATGCAGAAAAATCAGACTCTCTCTATGTTAGATTTTAGGAATGCACAAGCTGACAGGACAGGGGGGAGAAGGGGGGGGGGGCTGTTATCTATACATTCCAGTACGAGATGGTCCCAGGTATGCGAATTGAGGGAGAGCAGACTTTTGATAGGCCAGAGTGGCCTCTTGATGGATCTCTCTTTTGGTGTCTGTGGCTTGCTACAGGCTTTAAGAGTGCTTAGATAGGAAAATGCTGATTGTGCATATTTATGCCCATGTACGTAAGCATGTGAAGTGACGTACTAATGACGAGATGTATGTAGAAGCGTGTTCTTTGTCTGAAAATGTATAAAAGGCAAGTCAACGCCTTGATCGGGACTCTGGTTTTTTTTTTCGGAAGAGATTCCACTTCCAGAGTCTTCAGCTGAATATAATAAACCGGACTTTTTGGCCTCTCGAAAGGATCGCTCTTGGTGTTATCTCCCGTCATCTACAACAATTCAATGCTAATCAAGATTTATTTATTTATTTCGTGTCAAAAGCATTGGTACAGCAAATACATTTCAAATAATGGAAATAAAATAAAAAAGAAAAGAAATCACAAGCAACTAAATAGTTTTGGACCAAAAGCGGGCAACAGCAACCGCATTGTCTGTAGCTTTAAACAACTCCTCCTCCGTACATGAGGCAGGGCATTGTGGGCAAGCATACATGTGCTGAGTTGTTTGTTCAGCTCCTCAGTCACACAAGGTGGAGGATTCCTCCAGGTAGGGCCACCTTGCCAGGTTCCCTTTGGATCTGCCCACTCCACTTCTGAGTCTGTTCAGGGACTTCCAAGTGGCCCATTCTTGGTTTGCCCCGGGAGGAAAGAAGACCCTCTTGGGGGGGCCATCCAGTTAGAATTGCCAGATTTAGCTGCCCAGAGGGACACCCTTGCTGTTGCTGGAGGAACATCAAGAGGAGGGAGTGGTGGTTCTCATGAAGCCCTTCCTTGATTTGAGTCTGGTGGGAGGAGGCTGATAGTCATGCAGTGGGTGGCTTTCACAATGTTCAACCTTATTTCTCTCACCGTTAGCAGCAACTTCCCGTCGCACGTCAGGAGGGGCAATGCCAGCTAACTTGTAGAGTTTATCAACAGGTGTAGGTTTAAGGCATCCCGTGATGATTCTGCATGTTTCATTCAGTGCTATGTCCACCTGCTTTGCATGGGCAGACTTGTGCCAGACAGGACAGGCAGACTCAGCAGTTGAGAAAGACAAGGCCAGGGCTGATGTTCTTATGACTTGTGGGTCTGCACCCCATGCGCTGCCAGTCAGTTTCCGCAGGATGTTGTTGCGTGCAGCTACTTTGTGCTTGGTGTTCATGCCGTGTTTCCTATATGTTAGTGTTCGGTCTAAGGTGACATCAAGGTATTTAGGATGGAAACAGTGTTCGAGCTCTTGGCCTTCCCAAGTAACTTTCAGTTTCCTGTTGGCTTCGCGGTTACGTAGGTGGAAAGCACACACTTGTGTCTTGGCAGGGTGAGGCTTCAGGTGGTTCTCCTTGTAGTAGCCGGAGAGATCTTTCAAGGCATTGGTGAGTTGCTTTTCAACTGTTTGGCTTGTGTTGTAAGGCCAAGGTCATCAGCATATATAAAGCTCGTTGTGAGTGGTGGTTGTGGCTGGTCGTTCGTGAAGATGTTAAATAAGGTCGGTGCAAGAACGCTGCCTTGGGGTAAACCATTCTTTTGCCTCCTCCATCTGCTTTTCTGGCTCTGAAACTCCACATAGAAGCTGCGGTTTTCTAGGAGGGTCTGGACAGTTTTTGTAAAGTCAAAGTCCCGGGTGAGATGGTAGACTTTATGCAGCATTTTTCTATGTTGCACCGTGTCATAGGCTGCCGTAAGGTCCACAAAGACAGTTCCCGTGATGCAGCCTTTCTCATAGCCTTCCTCGATATGCTCAGTCAGATGAAGAATTTGGCCTGTACAGTTTTTCCCTGGTCTGAAACCTGCTTGTTGTGCAATAAGCTTGGGTTCGATAACAGGTCCTAGTCAATTTAATAGCATCCATTTAATAGCACAGGTGGTGCCCAGTTGTTTTCATGTTTTGCCATCCTTGTGGGAGGCTTCTTTCATGTCAGATGGTTAAATTCGAACCAGCAATCTTCAGGTCAGCAATACAACCTTCAGGTCAGCAGTCCTGCCAGCACAAGGGAGGACTGCCAGCACCCACTGCGCCATCAGGGGCTCCAATGTTTTTATTCAGTTAGTAAGAACACAACGTGTGGATAGATAATACAATAACGTTATTGTCATTGTACAACAAAAAAAATTTAAGGTAATTTTAATTAGTGTATATAGAGTTATAATACATCAAAAAAGTGAGAACAATAATTATAAGAAAAGCGAGGAAAGAAAGAGGGATATGAAGGGAGAGGAAGGGAAAGAGGAGAGAAAAAAAAGGAATAAAAATAAAAATTTAAAAATAAAAAACCAACACCAGCCAAAAAATAAAAATAAATAAATAAATAAATAAAACAACAAAGATGTCTCTCAGTCTGGAGAGAAAGCTGCGGGAACAGGGCCACACAGCCCGGAAAACCCACAGCAACCCAAATATACAAACTTTACAGCTTCTTCTTCTTTACTGCTCACAGCACCACGTCTCCAAAACCACCACCTGCCCCTCATCAACCTCCATCAAACTTACTCAGTATGACTACAACCCACATAATATTTCCATTGTATTAACCACCACCACCACACCCCAATTACAGTGGCTTTACTCTTTTGCAGGTGGTCAGGCCAGGTGTATTAACTCTACTATCATTTGGAAAAAAGCCAGGTGATTTCCAAATCCTGATAAGCAGAAGAGAAGCAGGCGATCACTTCCCTTGATCTTAACACTATAGTCCTTCTCTTGATGCAGCCTAGGATTATAATAATAATAATATAATAATAATAAATTTATTCTTATATCCCGCCCCATCTCCCCGAGGGGACTCGGGGCGGCTCACAACAATAATAAAAACAGTGACAAATTACACATTGTAAAATCAAACATGAAAAGCATGTTTTCATGTTTGCATTGGCCTTTTGAGCTGCCGCTTCACACCATTGCCTCATGTCCATCGTGGGGTTTATTAAGACTCGTAGGTCCGTGGGTTTGTTTCTTTATTACAGTACAGTAGAGTCTCACTTATCCAACACTCGCTTATCCAACATTCTGGAGTATCCAACACATTTTTGTAGTCAATGTTTTCAATATACTGTATCATAATACTAGCTTTGCCCGGCCAGGCGTTGCTGTGGCTTATGGGAATCCTTTGTTGGCCAGGTGGAATAGCAGTGAATAGCCTTGCAGTCTCAAAGTCTGGCCGTTTTCTGGAGTAGCTGGAGCTTTTTGTTGTATGAACGTAGAGGCATGGATGAGGGGTTGTGCTGCCAAGTTTAGTGTTTCTGGGATGTGTAGTTTTGTTGTTTTGTCCTAGGCCGAAATTTCATTACCCTTTTATATATATAGATTATTTTATATTGTTGTTATATCATTATATTATTCTCTATTATTATTATTCTATATTATTACTAGGAGACCAAGTGGGCAGAGATTAGTCCTCTAACTGGCAGCAATAGGATAAAAACAATTATTCCTTTCCCTCTAATTAGGACTTCTTTAAAATTGGTGGGCTAAAAGGGGTCGATATGCCCTCCATGTCTGGCGATTTTCACCCCTCGATCCCTAAAACTGAAGGGAGGGCGAGCCTTTGAAGCCTTACCATTCACATTTTTTTCAGATGCGAGATCAAAATCCCATTTGGATAGGGTCCCGTTTTCGGAAGTGGAAAACCAAAACGGAGCAGAACAAATGCAACAAAACAAAACGGATAGCGATTTCATACAAATGCAAATCATTACTCTGTTCCCTTCCTTGTCTGCTGCACTCGAATGGACGGGAAAAGTATGCTGCAACCATTAAGGTTAAATGAAACCAGAGTTGTATTTGTTGAGAGTGTTAGATTTTATTTATTTCGTGTCAAAAGCATTGGTACAGCAAATACATTTCAAATAATGAAAATAAAATAGAAAAGAAAAGAAATCACAAGCAACTAAATAGTTTTGGACCAAAAGCGGGCAACAGCAACCGCATTGTCTGTAGCTTTAAACAACTCCTCCTCCGTACATGAGGCAGGACATTGTGGGCAAGCAGACATATGCGGAGTTGTTTGTTCAGCTCCACAGTCACACAAGGCGGAGGATTCCTCCAGGTAGTGCCATCTTGCCAGGTTCCCTTTTGATCTGCCCACTCCGCTTCTGAGTCTGTTCAGGGACTTCCAAGTGGCCCATTCTTGGTTTGCCCCGGGAGGAAGGAAGACCTTCTTGGGGGGCCATCCAGTTAGAATTGCCAGGTTTAGCTGCCCAGAGGGACATACTTGCTGCTGCTGGAGGAACATCAAGAGGAGGGAGTGGTGGTTCTCATGAAGCCCTTCCTTGACCTGAGTCTGGTGGGAGGAGGCTGATGGTCATGCAGTGGGTGGCTTTCACCATGTTCGACCTTATTTCTCTCACCGTTAGCAGCAACTTCCCGTCGCACGTCAGGAGGGGCAATGCCAGCTAACTTGTAGAGTTTATCAACAGGTGTAGGTTTAAGGCATCCCGTGATGATTCTGCATGTTTCATTCAGTGCCATGTCCACCTGCTTTGCATGGGCAGACTTGTGCCAGACAGGACAGGCTCCCCCAGGAGAGAAGGGCGGGGTAGAAATACCGGAAATAAATAAATAAATAAATATTCAGCAGTTGAGAAAGACAAGGCCAGGGCTGATGTTCTTATTACTTGTGGGTCTGCACCCCATGCGCTGCCAGTCAGTTTCCGCAGGATGTGGTTGCATGCAGCTACTTTGTGCTTGGTGTTCATGCCGTGTTTCCTATATGTTAGTGTTCGGTCTAAGGTGACACCAAGGTATTTAGGATGGAAACAGTGTTCGAGCTCTTGGCCTTCCCAAGTCACTTTCAGTTTCCTGTTGGCTTCGCGGTTATGTAGGTGGAAAGCACACACTTGTGTCTTGGCAGGGTTCGGCTTCAGGTGGCTCTCCTTGTAGTAGCTGGAGAGATCTTTCAAGGCATTGGTGAGTTGCTTTTCAACTGTTTCAAAATCTTTTGCTTGTGTTGTAAGGCCAAGGTCATCAGCATATATAAAGCTCTTTGTGAGTGGTGGTTGTGGCTGATTGTTCGTGAAGATATTAAATAAGGTCGGTGCAAGAACGCTGCCTTGGGGTAAACCATTCTTTTGCCTCCTCCATCTGCTTTTCTGGCCCTGAAACTCCACATAGAAGCTGCGGTTTTCTAGGAGGGTCTGGACAGTTTTTGTAAAGTCAAAGTCCCGGGTGATATTGTAGCGGAAGCCAGACTTCCCCTCTTCTCGGCTTCTCGTGTGTCTGTGCGGACGCAGTGGAAGTAGGAGACAGACAACTGGAGTTTTTTCCAAAGAAAGCAGTTTACTAAAGTTCATGCAGCTGCAGAGGTTCATCCCACGCACAACTAGGTGCTGAAAAGGGAGAATCCCGCCGACAGGGTCAAGTGTCTATTTATACAATTCAATGGGTTCGGTTTACGACCGCCCACATATCAAACCATTGGTGCATATTTGTGGTGCAGTATTACATTTCATTACTTTCGTTTCTCTCAAAACACATGATTTCGGGGAAATCATGTGATAACCCATCGGCTGTGTACCTGGCCTGCTCGTACCTCCTTATATGGCCATTTCCTCCTACCCCTTCATTCCTGCCTTATTCCCCCATTATTATTTTTTTGCGAAGCGTGTATACAAAAGCTGAAGCAAACCAAATGAGCAGACTTATGGATCCCTCCAATCCCTTCTAGCTTGCAGCCGAGCTATCTTTTCAGTGGAAAATGAGCGCAGAATAGCATTTGTACATAGTTTCATCACCAGAGGTAAACAACACATGAGGATTAAAAATATTAATCAGGTTTTAGAAAGGATATAGTCCACAGTAGAATTCTGATCTAGCCCAGTCATTTGGCTTCTTCCGATGATGGATTTGTTGCTATGGCCAGAGGTGGCCATTCACATACATGTCCAACTTTCAGGTCTTTTCAGTCTTTGGCATAAAGTCAAACTGGGGGTGTGTTTCCTCTTCCTTGATCAAAGGAATAATGTTCAGTTAATTTGAAGAAAGTCTCTTTTCGTCCAATCAAGTCTCTAGTCTCTAAGAATTGTCTCTGTGTAAAGAAAAGTCTGTAAAGAAAATCTCCATCTCTCACAGGGCTTTAGCTGTCATACCCAGTATACCCAGCGTGTGGGGTGGGGTAGACTCAACCCCTGCGGGTTTTGGATTCCAAAACAGGCCTTCCAGTAATAATGCCTTATGGATCTCCATTTTGGAAAACAGGCCTCTCAGTAACAATGCCTTATGGATCTCCAATTTAGGAACAGGAGTCCAAAAAGCTGAAAAAGAAAGCAGGAAGATCGTGAGAGAGAAGGGGGGGGGAACGGATTACCCATCTGTCGATCATCCTGTTCGGCATCACTTTTGTCTCAGCCAATCTTGTTGAAATCCCTTGTCTCTCCATGGGTGGGGCAGGTAGGCCACTATTCAGCTCCCAAACGACCCCTCCATGGCCTCTTGAGAAATGATTCCTCCATGGGCCTTCTTTCGCGATCTGCAGCAATCCTTTTTACTCTGGTCCTGCTGCAATGGTTAACTTATTTTATTCTTTGTCACAATGCCTCCGTGCTATATCCTCCTTTTGGCTTAAAAAGCAAGGTTGTTAGATGGCATATGAAAAAGTCCCTCATTGTCTCTCAAATCCGGCAAAAATCCGAATTATTTGCAATGTCCCGTTACAAAAGGTCCTACCCAGGAGAGTTGGGTCAAAATAGCAAATTGTATGTTGTTGAGTTGGTCAGCCCTTACAGCCTCCAGCCTGATGCCACACTCCATCACAGCCTTAGCACTCAGCAACACCTATAGACCCTCCCAGGCCTCTCAATAAACATGTCTCATAGACTTCTGGTTTTATCCCATACAGGAGTTCAGGACCTGTAGCAAAAAACAATGAGAGGGAAAAGAAGGGGAGGGAAATACTCATTCTTCCAGGCTGTATGGCTCTTGAAGCACTCTCTCTAGTCGTTTCGCTCACATCCACGGCAGGCCTCCTCAGAGGTTGTGCCTTCGACAACACACTCATCTGTCTTGAAATCCAACAAAATCTTTCTTCTCCGCATCTTTTTCTTTTCTTTTCCGCAAACGATTTAACAATCGTCTATCCACTTGCTGCAATGCAATCTTCCACTCCAGTCCTGCTGCAGTGTTAAACTTACTCAACTCCCCTTTTACACCGACTCGTTGCTACATTCTTTTTCTTCAGCTTTAACAGATCAAAATTTGTTAGTAACACACGTTGAAAAGCCTCCTGCCGCTTCTCAAATCTGGCAAAATCCAGGCTGGGGGCGATGGAAAAAATGCCCCTATTTGCATGATGTCCCGTTTACAAAAGTCCTAGTCCTCCCTTTCCGTAACCTTTAGAAAGAGCTGGGCCAAAATCACAAAGTCCAGAATCCAAATCTCACAAAATTATTATGAAGCAACATGAGATGTAGCCAATTATATCATGCCTTTGGTTCTCAAAAGGATAACTTTTTATCACTTGGGCACTAGCTCCCTTTTTGAATAAAATGTCAATCAAAAATTAAAAAATCAATGTCAGTTCTTAATCCTTCTGTGTCAGGAATATGGGATCAATTTTTTTCCAAAAATAAATATATTTTTTGCACTGCCAACTTGTGACAGTTTTCCATACAAAGTCTCCACAACTAATAACTCCTCTCCTTGTCCTCTCTTTTCAGTATCCATCTCCTCTCCAAAACATTCATTCACATTCCTTCTCCTTCTTCTTGACTTACCAAGATTACTTGTATTCCAAAGTGCTGCAAAAAAGAACTTTTAACATTTCCCTATAACCTGTAAGGGGTTTAAACAGTCTGTCGAACAGAAAAAGGGGGAAGTAGCCCACAGAGGCTTGAGTTTTCAAAAGTACACTTGTTCAGGCTCATTTTTTTTCCTTGAGATTCAATTTCTGGGCAAATGTCCAGCTCTTATCTGTTGTATCACCATGTTCTCCAAAAACACTGAAGCATTGTTCTTTCAAAACAAGGAATTTTTTTTCGAACTTCCGGCCGGCTGCAGAGCGAAGAGGCTGTGCAACATCAAGGCTCCTGCTGATTTACGAGACAGTGGTGAGATAACAAACTTCTCCCCATACAGTCCTCAGTCTGTTGAGCAAACAGACTGAGAGGAGTTTTCTGGAAACCTGAAGCAGTTTAAAGTACAGGACGGAGGATTTTTTTTTCCTTTTCTGTTAATTTAAACAGCAACTGGGTGCCAAAGGAACTCCTGTCTCGTTATCTCTTCTGCAAAACCTGCTGCCGGTGCACAATAAGGACATTTTCTACTTCTTTTTTTGTGTGTTTCTGCTTGTTTGTTTGTTTCACCACTCAGTAAGGATCTGTTTGTTTTCATACCCTGGGCTAACGACAGCTAGACTGATTTATCCCCTTTGAGGGCTGAAGGGAGGAAATCTAATTGTCTGGATTCAGCGTTTTACAATATACTCCAAACTTAACTCTCCCAGAAGAAAGAGAAGATAGAGTAAAAGATCTACTGAAACGGTTGTGTGGGGGATTTTGATATGTGTTAAATGTGCTAAATAAGGCCTCACAAGATATGGCTATTTTGTCTTGCCAAAAGAATTTATAACGGAGTAAAAGAACTCTACATGTTTAAGAATTAAAGCCTACATCCCTCCTCTCCCCCCAATCTTGGCGCAGCTGCTGCAATTAAGGCTCTCCTCGAAAACTTAAGGTAGCCTCTCAAGGCAAAAATTAAAGTAAGCACTCCGAACGAAAACAGAAATGGAAAGGAAAGGTCAATCACCCCGACTGACTGGGATGAGCGTCAAAGGACTGATGACATCCTACGCCACTGTGGCCGGTGGTGCTGCTGACAAACAAAAAAAGCAGTCTGGTGGTAACACCTCCATTAGCACTTCCACCTGCTCAGTCTCGGAACAAGTTCTTCTGGAAATTAGATCTATGATCCAGGACCTAAAAGGGAGTATGGACCTACTGAGAGACGATGTCAAAAAAATTGCAGAAAGACAATTTGTTCTGGAAAATAAAGTCTCTAAATTAGAGACAGAGGGCAAATCCCTGAAAAAAAAGGTGGAGTCAAACACTGACTCGATCAGAGGGGCTGAGATGAAACAAATAGCACTGCAAGATCAAATGGACTTACTGGAGCTGAAACTTAATGACTGCTCAATCAGAATCAGAGGCCTGCCAGAGGGAGTTGAGAAAGGCGATCTGAGAAATTATCTGATTCGAATCATTACAACACTTCTGGGGGAAAAGAATACAGATATGGTGCATGCGATGGTGTCAGCAGCATACAGAGTCAATGCGGCGTATGCAAGAATCAAAAAAGTGCCTAGAGACTGCATCCTCCAGCTCATCTCCAAATCCTTCAAAGAACTTATAAACCAGCAATATGAAGCTCCAGTTATGGTGGAGGGACGTAAAATCCTGTTTCTCAAGGAGATCCCAACGAGGCTATTAAGGAAAAGAAAAGAATTTACATTTTTAACGACAAAATTGAAGAAAAAAGGGGTGGTCTTTAGATGGCAGTTTCCCCAAGGTTTATCGTTCCATTATAAATCTAAAAGACATATCATTCTGGACGTACCGAAGGCAGAACAATTTCTACGAAAATATAACAGGGACTTCGAGGAAGACATGGACCAAGAGGAGACGCGCCCGCAAAAAAGAAGGCCACCAAAGGATCAGGAGGCCACGGCGGCACTACAGAGCCAACAAGCTGAGGGGGAAATACAGAGTCACCCGATAGGGACAGATGGTGTAGATGAAGAAGAAGTTGAAGAAGAAGGAGAAGAAGAAGAGCTGGGTTTAGAGACAGTCTAAGATTTCGGGGGTACATAGTAAACAGTAGCGAAGATCGGGGAGAGTTTTTTTTTCTTTTTTTTTTCCTCTTCGTCTTCTGGGGAGAGGGGGAGGGGGAGGGAGGAGGTAAACAAAAATGAAAGCACAGGGGTTAAAAATCATCTCCATGAATGTGAATGGGCTGAATAATTGCATAAAAAGGAAACGGGTTTTTCACTTCTTATATAAAAATAAGGTAGATATAACTTGTATTCAGGAATCCCACTTTGTATCCAGAGACAAACATCTGTTAGTCCAAGATAAATTAGGTCAGTTATTTACTACATGCAATGTTAAGAAAACCAATGGGGTGCTGTTCTATATAAATAGGGAACTAAACCCAGAGAAAATATATGAGGATCAAGAAGGAAGAATATTAATTGTCAAAGTGAGGTTTCAGTATAAACATATTCTATTAGTAGGGATCTATGCACCCAATACAAATCAAAAAACATTTTATAAAAAACTATCTAACATCCTAGCTGAAGTAGGGGAGAAAGAAATGCTGTGGTTAGGGGATTTCAATGGGGTAATGGACACAAAAATAGACAGAAATAACAAAAGAAAAAAGGACTCTAAAGAAGGAAGACTTCCGGGCATCCTACAAAGAGACCTAAAACACTGGGATTTATATGATCTATGGAGGATACAAAAATTAGACAGAAGGGAATATTCATACTATTCCCATAGACATGGATCGTCATCCAGAATAGATTACATCTTTGCAACCAAGGAGTTGGTAACCAAAACAGAGAAGGTGGAATTTCTCCCTAGAGTATTTGCAGACCACAATCCGATGTTGCTACAGTTAAAAGGGGGTTTTTGGGAAAGGAAGCCTTGGAGATTAAATGACTACATATTAAAAGACCAAAAAATTAAGGAAAAGATCAGGCTAGGAATACAAAATTACATTAAAGAGAATGGCAAGGAGGGCATAGCGGTAAAGACAGTCTGGGATGCAGGAAAAGCCGTAATAAGAGGTTTACTAATCCAACAACATGCCAACTGGTGTAAAAGAAAAAACAATATACAAGTACAGCTGCTTACCAAAATCAGAGATAAGGAGAAAGAATTAGAAAAGTCCAAGGTGGATAGGAAAAAAGTACAGCAAAAACTAGCAAAAGCCCAACAGCAATATGAATTATTTTTAACAAATGAATTAGAAAGAAAAATTATGTACAAGAGACATAATTTTTTTGAAAATGCGAATAAACCCGGTAGGCTCTTAGCGTGGCAGGTGAAAGATCATAGGAAGAGACCACTAATTGCCAGGATAAGAAACAAAGGGGAGACTATTTCAAATATAAGAAAGATTCAAAAAATCTTTGAAGTCTATTATAGAAACCTCTATAAAAACACGCAGGTAGATACAAAAAAAATAGATCAGTACTTAGCAGATATGAAGGTTCCCAAACTTTCTGAAAGCATGAAATCAGACTTGGATAGACAAATTACATAGGAAGAACTGAACTCTGCCATTGACAAGGCCAAGCTAAATAAAACCCCAGGTCCGGATGGTTTCTCAGCTCTGTTCTACAAGTTGTATAAAGAAGAGTTAGGCCCGTTACTGCTCTCAACTATGAATCAAGTGCTCCAAACAGGAGAGATGCCAGAGTCCTGGGAGGAAGCCACAATAGTTCTGATACCCAAACAGGACAGAGATATGGAACAAGTGAAGAACTATAGACCTATCTCATTACTCAATAACGATTATAAGTTATTTGCCGTAATCTTAGCAAACAGGTTGAAACAAATCTTAGTAAAAATAATACACGGGGATCAAGCAGGCTTTCTTCCAGGCAGACATCTGAGCCAAAATGTAAGAACTGTGCTAAATATAATAGAATATGCCGAACAAGACCCAAGCAGAGAGATTGCACTATTGTTTTTAGATGCAGAGAAAGCGTTCGACAACGTGCGGTGGGAATATATGTTGAAAGTGTTGGAGCTCTTTGGAGTGGGACAACATTTTAGAAGGGCCATAGGAGCCATTTACTCTAGACAAAGGGCCAAGCTAAAAATAAACGACGAAATGACAAATTACATAGAAATTCAAAAAGGGACTCAACAAGGGTGTCCCCTGTCGCCGCTACTGTTTATTTGGATATTAGAAATTTTGAACATCAGAATTAGAGAGACCAGCGAAATCAAAGGAGTCAGGGTAAAAGGATACGAATTTAAAGTGAAGGCTTTTGCAGACGACTTGGTCTGCTTCTTAAGGGAACCATTAAAAAGTACATGCACATTATTTGAGGTTATTAACAAATTTAGCATGGTGTCGGGCTTCCAAATCAATAAGGAGAAATCGGGTTTTCTAACCAAAAATGTATCCAATTGTGATACGGCTGACCTAGAGAAATTGTCTAACTGCAAGGTAGTGCCAAGAGTAAAATATCTTGGACTATGGTTAACTAACAAAAACAGTAAACTCTATCAAAATAACTATGACAAAACGTGGAAGGAGATAAAAGGGGACCTTGAAAACTGGCAAAGACTCCAACTTACCTGGCTAGGGAGGATTGCTGTGATTAAAATGATGGTGCTTCCCAAAATGCTGTTTATGTTTCAAAATTTACCAATTATCAAGGGGGTAAAGGTGTTTGAAAACTGGAAGAAAGATCTGGTTAAATTCATTTGGAATGGGAAAAAAGCTAGAATTGCCTATAGGAATCTTATTGACGTGAAGGACAGAGGGGGCCTGGCACTCCCAGATCTCAGATACTACTATGAAGCTGCTAACTTTAGCTGGCTAAAGGACTGGATTAAATTGGACAACAAAAAATTACTTAAATTAGAGGGACACAATTTAAGATATGGCTGGCATGCTTATCTATGGGATGAAAAGGACAAGGTGAATAAAGAATTTAATAGGCATATTATAAGATCCAGTCTCTTAACAACGTGGAAAAGATACAAGAAGGGGATAGAGCCCAAAACCCCTCTGTGGCTGCGCCCACTCGAAGCAGTCTTGAGACCAGCTACATGTAATGAAGTTGGAACGTATGAGGAATATTTAGTTAAAGAAAGAGGGCAATGGGCACTTAAGGGCAGAGAAGAATTAGGGTTAAAAGACTGGTTCAGCTTTTACCAACTGCATGATAGATTTAGAAAGGATGCGGCGGTGGGATTTGCATCCAAAAAATCTGAGTTAGAATGTATCTTTGACAGAGGCAACAAAGGCTTACTCTCAAGGCTTTATAAATTTATTTTAGACTACAACCTTGCAGACAACCAAATAAACATCGTTATGATCTCTTGGGCCAGAGACTTTGGTAGAAACATAGACCTGGAAGAATCATAGAATCATAGAATCATAGAATAGTAGAGTTGGAAGAGACCACATGGGCCATCTAGTCCAACCCCCTGCTAAGAAGCAGGAAATCGCATTCAAAGCACCCCCGACAGATGGCCATCCAGCCTCTGCTTCAAAGCCTCCAAGGAAGGAGCCTCCACCACGGCCCCGGGGAGAGAGTTCCACTGTCGAACAGCTCTCACAGTGAGGAAGTTCTTCCTGATGTTCAGGTGGAATCTCCTTTCCTGTAGTTTGAAGCCATTGTTCCGTGTCCTAGTCTGCAGGGCAGCAGAAAACAAGCTTGCTCCCTCCTCCCTATGACTTCCCTTCACATATTTGTACATGGCTATCATGTCTCCTCTCAGCCTTCTCTTCTGCAGGCTAAACATGCCCAGCTCTTTAAGCCGCTCCTCATAGGGCTTGTTCTCCAGACCCTTAATCATTTTAGTCGCCCTCCTCTGGACGCTTTCCAGCTTGTCAACATCTCCCTTCATCTGCGGTGCCCAGAATTGGACGCAGTGTGATTCCAGGTGTGGTCTGACCAAGGCAGAATAGAGGGGGAGCATGACTTCCCTGGATCTAGACGTTATTCCCCTATTGATGCAGGCCAGAATCCCATTGGCTTTTTTAGCAGCCGCATCACATTGTTGGCTCATGTTTAACTTGTTGTCCACGAGGACTCCAAGGTCTTTTTCGCACACACTGCTGTCAAGCCAGGCGTCCCCCATTCTGTATCTTTGATTTCCATTTTTTCTGCCGAAGTGAAGTATCTTGCATTTGTCCCTGTTGAACTTCATTTTGTTAGTTTTGGCCCATCTCTCTAGTCTGTCAAGATCGTTTTGAATTCTGCTCCTGTCTTCTGGAGTGTTGGCTCTCCCTCCCAGTTTTGTGTCGTCTGCAAACTTGATGATCGTGCCTTCTAACCCTTCGTCTAAGTCGTTAATAAAGATGTTGAACAGAACCGGGCCCAGGATGGAACCCTGCGGCACTCCACTTGTCACTTCTTTCCATGATGAAGACGACTCATTGGTGAGCACCCTTTGGGTTCGTTCGCTTAGCCAATTACAGATCCACCTAACCGTAGTTTTGTCTAGCCCACATTTTACTAGTTTGTTTGCCAGAAGGTCGTGGGGGACTTTGTCGAAGGCCTTACTGAAATCCAGGTACACTACATCCACAGCATTCCCTGTATCGACCCAACTCGTAACTCTATCGAAAAAAGAGATCAGATTAGTCTGGCATGACTTGTTTTTGGTAAATCCGTGTTGACTATTAGCAATGACCGCATTTGTTTCTAAGTGTTCGCAGACCACTTCCTTAATGATCTTTTCCAGAATTTTGCCTGGTATTGATGTGAGGCTGACCGGACGGTAATTGTTTGGGTCGTTCTTTTTTCCCTTCTTGAAGATAGGGACCACATTCGCCCTCCTCCAATCTGCTGGGACTTCTCCCGTTCTCCAAGAACTCTCGAAGATAATTGCCAGTGGTTCTGAAATAACTTCCGCTAGTTCCTTCAGTACTCTTGGGTGTAGCTGATCTGGCCCTGGGGACTTGAATTCGTTTAGAGTGGCCAGGTGTTCCTGGACAACTTGTTTCCCTATTTGGGGTTGGATTTCCCCCAGTCCTTCGTCCATTCCGTGTTCCGTGTTGAAGAATGGGAATATCTCTGGAAAAAGGGGTTTAAATTCTCTCTGGCCGGCTCAATTAGAGAGAATATGTTTAAAATGTTCTATAGAACATACATAACTCCAGAGCTTCTGGCGAAAATAGAGAAAACAGAAAGAGGGGCCTGTTGGAGATGCAAGAAAGTAAAAGGAACATTTTTCCACATATGGTGGACCTGTAATATAGTTCAAGAATTCTGGATAAAAGTGGTGAAAGAAACAAATAATATGATTACCAATAAGGTCAAGAAGAACCCCGAGACATGCTTATTAGGTTTATTTAGAAGGCGTATTAGCGCAGGAGATGAAGAAATTTGCCACTATTGTTTTGTTGCGGCAAGACTAATAATCGCAAAAACATGGAAGGGGGAAGAAGAGCTAAGTATTAGAGACTGGAGAGACAAACTGGGGGGATATATCCAAATGGCCAAGCTGACAAATAGCAACAGAGGAGGAAATAACGAGGAGTTTGCAAATAAATGGAGGCTGGCACTTGGGTATTTGGAAAAGAAGACAAAGGTAGATTTGATGACAGCCATAAAGGGGATTTAGCGAAAGAAGATACAGGGGTAGTTGACGGTTAGTTACGCGATACTTACTGAGGGGTATCGGAGGTCTAGGGGGTCGGGTTCACGGGCGAGGGGCAAGGGGGACAAGGATAAGTTAAGGTA
Organism: Anolis carolinensis; assembly: GCF_035594765.1. Taxonomy (NCBI): domain Eukaryota; kingdom Metazoa; phylum Chordata; class Lepidosauria; order Squamata; family Anolidae; genus Anolis; species Anolis carolinensis. Next base: position 119,479,400 of record NC_085846.1, read on the forward strand.
CAACAATGGTATAGCAAATCTGTGATCATCCATTAGTTTAGCGACACTACAGTGCAAATTGTTATACCTGTCTGTATTTTTTTTTCTTCTTCTGCGGTTGTATATATGGATACATGTTACTCTACTTTTTGTTTTTGTTATACATTTACATCATCACTCATTTATCATCATTTTTCTTTCTTTTTTTCTCATATTAAATTCACATTACATTTTTAAAACTCCACTAGTTCACAGCGGCTTTCGTTGACCTTGGCTGTCCACTGGAATTCCATTATCTTTCTCTGGGCATTTCACCTGAGTTTAACAAAAATGACAGGGAAGAAACATTCTAACAAACTTGGATCAGGTTTTTTTTTTTTTTAAGACACAGTTAACAAGTTCATAACTTATCGTTTTTACCTTGGACTGTCTGCCAAGATTTTCCCACTATCTTTTTTGGCATGAGGCCCAGATGCAAAGAAAACTTTTTAAGAAAACAGCCTTTGTTTCTCAGAAATAACAAGGAAAACTCTTTTGAAACACAATTTAACCTTTTAAACATTTCTCATAGAAATTATATGCTTAGTTTCCATTTATGCCAAGTAACTCAAAATAATTCCAGTTTTCTTGCACACACAAGGTCCTCATCAAAGGCTCTCTTTTGAAAGACAGTTTCTGAACCTCAACACAACCCCAACAGCCTCCCTCCCTTTTTCTGGCCTCTCTGCAGCTTGTCAGCAAAAGTAAACTAACAACACAAATCTTTGAATCAGATTTTTTCAACCGTAATAAAACATATCTAGATATTTGTGCTCAACATTTTTTGTATAAATCTATAGACTCATTTTTTCATTTTCACTTCAATATTACCACGAAACATGCAGAACTTGAAACTCATTATTCCCCACACATGACAAAGAAATCAAACAGTTTTTTTTTCAAAAGGGTATGCCACCTTCCCTCTTTTCATTTTTTTTTCTTCCTTTCCCCGGGAGTTGCGACTCAGTCTTGGATGGATTTCATCCTCATGAGCCCTGCACGATTTGGTCTTGGGGCACCCTCACAAGTCTTGTTCTCTGGGGAATTCCTTCTATGGCTCTACTTGCAACTGAGCCGAAATTGTCTAACATACACTGTAATGGGGTGGTGGATTTGAACCCACTGCCTCCCATCCTTCCTAATAGAGGGGACTGCCTTGGCCTGGGCACCCGGACACTCAACGGTATGCGTCAGGAATCACAAGACAGAACCCCTTTATACCTCCCTGGGAACCTTTGTGTGTCCCTCCCGGCGCCGGTGTTCCCTAGTGTCTTACTTGACCACTATACTTGCCAGATTTCTGTAGATGTCGGACCAACCTTCGCCCCTGGACTTTTCCCTGGATCCTTTTCCTCCTGTCTGGTTTCTTTGGAACCTCGCTGTCGTTGCGGCTCCCACCGTCGGCCGGCGTTGGCATCAGAGGCAAGTACCGCAGCCGGTCTTGCAATATTCAGGGGCCCCTTCTCGTCTCACGGTAGTTGCCTCCGGCCCCCACCGCCGAGTTGGGACCGTCCCGCCAACGGGATCCGTCTCCGACCTCTTGGCCCGTCTTATTGTGGGATCACGTCGGGGTCACCAGAAAATGTAGCGGAAGCCAGACTTCCCTTCTTCTCGGCTTCTCATGTGTCTGTGCGGACGCAGTGGAAGTAGGAGACAGACAACTGGAGTTTTTTCCAAAGAAAGCAGTTTACTAAAGTTCATGCAGCTGCAGAGGTTCATCCCACGCACAACTAGGTGCTGAAAAGGGAGAACCCCGCTGACAGGGTCAAGTGTCTATTTATACAATTCAATGGGTTCGGTTTACGACCGCCCACATATCAAACCATTGGTGCATATTTGTGGTGCAGTATTACATTTCATTACTTTCGTTTCTCTCAAAACACATGATTTCGGGGAAATCATGTGATAACCCATCGGCTGTGTACCTGGCCTGCTCGTACCTCCTTATATGGTCATTTCCTCCTACCCCTTCATTCTTGCCTTAATATGGTAGACTTTATGCAGCATTTTTCTATGTTGCACCGTGTCATAGGCTGCCGTAAGGTCCACAAAGACAGTTCCCGTGATGCAGCCTTTCTCATAGCCTTCCTCGATATGCTCAGTCAGATGAAGAATTTGGCCTGTACAGTTTTTCCCTGGTCTGAAACCTGCTTGTTGTGCAATAAGCTTGGGTTCGATAACAGGTCCTAGTCGATTTAATAACATCTTCTCATAGACTTTATGTAGATGACATAAGAGGGAGATTGGTCGGTAGTTCCTGGCATTGGAGGCATCTTTACCAGGTTTTAAGATGGCAATGATCTTAGTTTTCCTCCATGCTCTGGGAATCTGTTTGTGTGCCAGGCATTGATTGTAAAATTTCAAAAGCCAGTTTTCAGCTTTGGGGCCCAAGTGTTTGATTTGCTCCATCATCAGGTCATCTAGGCCAGGTGCTTTACCAGTCTTACATCGCTTGATGGCTTCTCTGAGTTCTTTCAGGTTTAGAGGAGAAGACAACTGGTGGGTTTCAAGTTCTGGCACCGTGTTGATTTTCATCTTTATTCTGCTGCGGTTGGTTTTCCCATTCTGAATTAGCTGGTGAGCTATCTGGTCTGGTGTCACGTTCGCGTGTCCAGGGTTGACCAGAGGGTCGCTATCCAGGCGTCTCAGCAATTGCCAGGCTTTTCGGCTACTCTTGGACATGTCCAGGTTCTCAAGCAGCTCTATCCAACGGTCTTTCTTAGCATTAGCTAAGGCTGTAGATAGTTTTTGGCCTGCTGCTATCGTCCCATCACTGTATGGGTTCTCTTGAAATAATCTGAGGTATTCTTGTAGCTGATTTAGTGATTCTTCGTTTAGGCCTGGTAGGTAGCTTGTGCGACAGCCTCTAGGGATTGAGAGCCTTGAGAATCTTTTCACAGCTTCTACAAACAGGTCATAATTTTCTATAGAAGGTTCTATATCAGAAATAGCAGCTTCCAAGGTCTCTGTAAACTTTGTCCAGTTAGCTTTATTGAAGTTATATCTTCTGCGGAATGGGACACTTTTCGGTCTTACAGCTGCATATGCTACGCAGCATATTGGTCTGTGTTGTGTGTTAGGTATTGGGTTTAATACCCTTTTGGTGCATTGGTGGCTTATGCTTTCCTTTACAAAAATCAGATCAGGGTTATAACCACGCTTCCATCGGCCGCTATTAGATGATGGTGGTAATTTACTGTCATGAAGGAGGCTCATTCTACTATTGTCGGCCCACGTTAGAACTGCTTCGCCATTTCTATCGTCTTCGTCATAGCCCCAGACACAGCTGTGGCTGTTGAAATCTCCCACAACAAAATGGGCTTCATGATTGTGGCAACTGGTTGGGGGTGTAAAATAGAAATCAGCCCCAGGTGGTTTATAGAGTGATGATACGGTGCAACTATCAAGTTCCACAGATAAGATTTCAATGTTGTTCACTTCTGTGAGGGAAGTTGCAGAGATTGCTACACCAGATCGTACAAGAATGGCACTGCCATATTGTCTGTGAGGTCGTTCCACTGCCAGCTGCATTCCAAGAATCAAGATGGCCAATTGCAACATTCACACTAGCCTCAAACAGACAAGAGCAATTTCTCCCACCCTGGACTTTCCACAGATATATAGACCCCACTTACCTAGCTTCCAAAAGACCTCACAACCTCTGACGATGCCTGCCATAGATGTGGGCCTGGCCCCAAAGCCAAGCGGGCCCAGAGACCAAAGCCGAGAGGAGTCGGGGGGTGCGTTCCCAGGTGCGCATGCATGTGTGCGCACCCCCTGCCTACTCTCGGCTTCGGTCTCTGGGCCCAATCGGCTTCGGTTCCACCCAGGAGCACCTCAACTGCGCCCCCAACAGAATGGCACCACAAGCAAGTGCCTGGCAGTTGAACCACCTCTGATTCCAATGTTCCTCAACATTTTCAGGGTGGATGATCCTTGAGGGTTGTTTGGACAGGGGCTCCTTTGGAGGGCTCTTGAAGGGCTTGGGTGTGCAGAAGAGTATATAATGTCCCAGTTTTGTTCCTAAGACCTGTCAGAAAGAACAAGTGTATATGAACCTTCAGCTTGATTAAAACTGGTCCTTGGATCAAGATTATCATAGTTTCTCTTTCGTAGAAGCCAACAAGTAGCTGGCACCAGAGATAAGGCCCTGGTGTGAGTGGACTCAGCACCTGAGCCACCAGTGCAATTGCTGGGCTGTAAAATAATTATCCTCACACCATTTGCCTCCTGTTTCTTATCAGAGTCACCATTACAAGAAAACTATCAATGGGTTTATTTGGCCATAAATTAACAAGCATCAATTCCAGGAAAATGAAAAACTGACTGTCCTCACATCAGAAGGTCAGGTAAAAATCTACACAGCAAGAGGGACTTGTAGATTAGAGCGGAAAATGAATTGGTGCCCCCAGCGCTGGTCCTTGATCTACAATTAGATCCAGTATATGGTTAGTTTTGGATTCACAGAAGTGAGATACCAGAGGCCAGACGGCGTTCTATGATGTCAGCTCTTCTCTGTCCCTTAAACAACAAGAAAGAGCTCTTATCCATAAAAAAACCCACCTGATTTCAATTGATGAGGGCTAGCAATGGTGAGCCTGATAACAACAACCCAATTGACAGACCAAGTCTTTTGAACTTGAACATGTCCATTTGTATTTTAGAATGTTTTTATGAATGTGGATGTAAATTAATAATTTTTAATCTGATTTATGTGTACTGTATAATTTTTATATGTGTGTTTATTGTAAGCCGCCCTGAGTCCCCTCTCGGGTGAGAAGGGCGAGATATAAATGTTGTAATAAATACATAAATAAAATAATAAACAGCTGGTTTTCAGGTGGGAGTTCAGGAGAAATCTTTCAATATTCCTGGTCTTGGACTTATTCCATAACACTATGTAACAAAATTTAGGGGAAAAAACTGTTCCATGTTTGAAAGTGTTATTTCCTGTTTAATTGTGCTGTCCTTACTTTTAATGTCATTGTTATACTCCAGAAACTTCATTTTTGTATGTTGAATTGGTTGAGACGCTAGGAGATATTCATTGAAGAATTCTGGCCAAATGTGCTGCAGAATGTCCCACAAAAACGGCGTTTTTGCAGTTTAATAAACCTTTCACATGCTTTGATGACAGAACTAATTAGGAAATGACTTTTATAACTCAGGAACTAAAATAGTGTTACAAACGACTAGTTATATAATCCAACCATTGGGCCCATGGTATTGGAGCCTTCCGTTGTAAATGGGTTTATAGCAGCAATAATTCACATTAATCTTTTAACTATTTGAGATAACTAAGGTTTCCTGTGGAGAATGGGTTTTGACAAGACGGAGCTATAAAAGCAGCTCCAGAGAGAGGAAGAGAGAAAAGAAGAAGAAGAAGGAGAAAGAAGGAGCTGAAGATTGTGGGATGGCGTAGAAGGAAAGCAAAGTCTGGCTAAGAACTCTTTAGCTGGAAAAAGTGAGTGATCAAAAGCGTGCTTCGTTGCCCCTTATGACAGGTGCTCTTGTCTTCCCGTCGTTGCTCTCCTCTTTTTTCTGCCGTGATCCAGTCACCAGGAAGAGCTAAGGAATTGGAGGGTGAGACGGTCACCTTGGTGTGCGTGAACGCGAGAGATTTGTTGTGATACAGGGTGCTTTAGCTTCTGCAGCTTCCTCTGAGCAACTGCAGCTGTGCCTTGTGCTTCATACCCTGTTTCCCCGAAAATAAGACATCCCCAGAAAATAAGAGCTAGTAGATGTTTTGCTGAATTGCTAAATATAAGGCCTCCCCTGAAAGTAAGACCTAGCAAAGTTTTTGTTTGGAAGCATGCCCGCCAAACAGAACACCAGAGCATGCGGGATCGGTACATGTACGTACCATAGAGTGTCATACATGGAAATAATGGTACAGTAGAGTCTCACTAATCCAAGCCTCACTTATCCAAGCCTCTGGATAATCCAAGCCATTTTTGTAGTCAATGTTCTCAATATATCGTGATATTTTGGTGCTAAATTCGTAAATACAGTAATTACAACATAACATGATTGCGTATTGAACTACTTTTTCTGTCAAATTTGTTGTATAACATGAAGTTTTGGTGCTTAATTTATAAAATCATAACCTAATTTGATGTTTAATAGGCTTTTCCTTAATCCCTCCTTATCATCCAAGTTATTCGCTTATCCAAGCTTCTGCCGGCCCGTTTAGCTTGGATAAGTGAGACTCTACTGTAGTAACAAGAAATTCTTGATAGGATTCACCGTTTGTCTGGTTTGTGATGACAACTACCGTACAGTATATAATAAATGTTCATTTTTTTGTTCAACAATAAATGTGAATTCTTCTTCATGGAAAAATAAGGCATCCCCTGAAAATAAGACCTAGAGCATCTTTGGGAGCAAAAATTAATATAAGGCACTGTCTTATTTTCGGGGAAACACGGTAGCATCATCAGGGACTTCTCTTTGTGCATCCCCTTCAAACATCACCAGGGTCCGCTCTGTGATGCTTTGTGTGCCTTGCTCTTTGGTTTTGGCCCTTTGCTCTTGGCAATAAGTCTATTAATAATAATATTATGATGTAACACAATGTAATAATAATTATAATTCACTATTATAATTGTATATTTATATTACATGCAATATTACTAATAATATTGCGATATAGTTGTATAATATAATATATTGTATGTATATATACTTGTAAACCGCCCTGAGTCCCCTTTGGGGTGAGAAAGAAGGGCGGGATATAAATGTCGCAAATAAATAAATAACCTGGCAGTCATAGGGAGACGGGAACAGACAGTAGTGACAGTCCAGCTCTTGAGCTCCTCAGGAGTCAGCGGTCAGCTTCCTCTGGCCACGGGTTGGCTTCTGCGGCCACCTCTCCCAGCGCCACTATACAGTGCTCCATCTTTGCAGATGCGGTTGGTGGGGAGCACTGAGACAAGGCCTTCTTTTTTAAAAAATAATATTTTATTAGAGTTTCAGATATTGTTAAGTACCCAGCTCTTTAAGCTGCTCCTCATAGGGCTTGTGTACAGTGAAAGTGTGAGAACAATTTTTTTGATTTTATTTATTTATTTCGTGTCAAAAGCATTGCATAACAAATACATTTTAAAATGATGAAAAAAGGAGGAAATCACAAGCAACTAAATAGTTTTAGACCAACTAAAACTGATAGGAAAGGTGGATGAAAAGATAGGGGAGGGGGGAGTAGAAGAAAGGGGGGGGAAGCACAAAAAGCTAAACAAAGTCCAGAGAAAAACAAAGATTTTTTTTTAAAAAAAAATACTATATATATATATATAAAGAAAAAAGGAAAAAAGAAAAAAGAAAAAGAAAGACATAGATATGAAAAAAGGACATAAATAGAACAGATTTAAGACTGCAAGTTATAGTATCTATTTTACTATTTTACTAATTTACCTATGCTAAATTGTGTATATTCTGGAAAAAATAATTAAAATTTCGTTATTATTGTTATAGTTACTTAATTGCAGTATATAGAAGAATATATATATAGAGAGAGAGAGAGGGGGGGGGCGCATAGGCGAAGAAGAAATGGAGATATAAACAAAGGTTAAAATTATCAGGATAGAGAAACGATGTTACATAGAGAAATGATTGGTTGTTTTGACTTCCTGGTATCTTCCAGAGGTCTGTTCCTTTTCTATTTTTCTGTTCTATTCTTATTCTTATATATATTCTTTTTCTCATATATATATTTCTTGTTGACTTCTGTTCTTCCTCCTTTTGCCCTTAGTATATGGTGTGGGTATAAGCCCGTAACTCTATTAATCTCGATAGTCTTTTCCTCCCTTTTTAGTACTTCTGTTACCTTAAAAATGTTTATTTACTCTTGTTTATACCATCTTCAAAATTTGACCACTCTGTCATTTTTATTCCTTTTCCATTACTGTTTTAGTTAAAAAAAAAAAGTCAGTTTATCCATATTCTTTATTTCCAAGATTTTGTCTAACCATTGTGTCTTTGATGGGATTAATTCTTGTTTCCAGAATTTTGCAAAGGACATTCTACCTGCCGTAGCAAAAAAAAAAAAAAGTGAACAATTTATCCTTGTTGGAGTCCTTAAAGAGCTCAAAATCAAACATACCTAATAAATAAATTTCTGGTTTCATTGAGAATCATAGAATCATAAAATCATAGAGCTGGAAGAGACCTCATGGGCCATCCAGTCCAACCCCATTCTGCCAAGAAGCAGGAAATCACATTCAAAGCACCCCCGACAGATGGCCATCCAGCCTCTGCTTCAAAGCCTCCAAAGAAGGAGCCTCCACCACACTCCACGGCAGAGAGTTCCACTGCTGAACAGCCCTTCTCACAGTGAGGAAGTTCTTCCTGATGTTCAGGTGGAATCTCCTTTCTTTTCTGTAGTTTGAAGCCATTGCTCCATTGTGTCCTAGTCTGCAGGGCAGCAGAAAACAAGCTCCCTCCCTCCTCCCTATGACTTCCCTTCACGTATTTGTACATGGCTCTCATGTCTCCTCTCAGCCTTCTCTTCTGCAGGCTAAACATGCCCAGTTCTTTAAGCCGCTCCTCATAGGGATTCTTGTTCTCCAGACCCTTAATCATTTTAGTCGCCCTCCTCTGGACGCTTTCCAGCTTAGAGTCAACATCTCCCTTCAACTGCGGTGCCCAGAATTGGACACCAGGTAACGTGGTCTGGCCAAGGCAGAATAGAGGGATAGCATGACTTCCCTGGATCTAGATGCTATTCCCCTATTGATGCAGGACAGAATCCCATTGGCTTTTTTTGCTGCCGCATCACATAATAGGCTCATGTTTAACTTGTTGTCCACGAGGACTCCAAGGTCTTTTTCACACGTACTGCTGTCTAGCCAGGCATCGTCCCCCATTCTGTATCTTTGATTTCCATTTTTTCTGCCGAAGTGAAGTATCTTGTATTTGTCCCTGTCAGCTGTCAGATCTAGTTTGTAGTGCGGTTTTCTTGTACTGTTTTTTTGTCTGCTGTGCTTTGAGGAGTTTCTGATTTTTGACTTCAATCAAAGCAGGTTCTTCACTTTGTTTTACATATTCTGCCAGGGCATGTTCTTCTTCTTTGACTGCTTGTTTTACTTGCAAGAGTCCTCTGCCCCCTGATCTTCTAGGCAGATACAGCCGGTCAACATCACTGCGAGGGTGCAGGGAATGATGAATGGTCATGAGTTTTCTTGTTTTTCTGTCCAAATTGTCAAGTTCCATCTGTGTCCAGTTTATGATGCCAGCAGTATATCTTATGACAGGTGTGGCCCAGGTGTTTATGGCCTTGATGGTGTTGCCTCCATTGAGCTTGCTTTTGAGAATTTTTCTGACCCTTTGTGTGTATTCTTTACTGACCACAGTTTTCACATGTTCATGCTTGATGTTGTCCAGCTGTAATATGCCCAGATATTTATAGGCCTCTGGCTGGTGACACTTGATCATTTGATTACTATTATTATTATTGTTATTGTTATTCTGCCATGTCTCCGTGCTGTGCAGTCCTGGGAGTTATAGTTTCCCAAGGTCCATACCCTTCTCTTGGTGCATTCACACTATGAAGTGAATGCTCCATACTATGTGGTCCTGGGAGTTATAGTTTCCCAAGTTCCATATCCTTCTCTGAATGCATCTGCACTGGAGAATAAATGCAGTCAGGGCCCATTTTAAATGCCATCATCATCATCATCATCATCATCATTCACAGGACCTATTACCTGTGAAGAACCTTTGCCAAATCAGGAGTCACTGACATGAAAAGTCATCTTGAAACTGCAGCTACAAATGCCCAATATACTCATTCTCAAATATGGAATGAACTAATAAACATTTGTAGTGACAAGGTAATCCAAAAAAGGTTGAAAGATGGAATGTATCACAGTGTTTCTCAGTTATTAATCTTAGTAAGGTACGTTGATGTTGAAGCTGCAGGAATAAGAGAAGACTTTAGGGAAACTAACCTTCCCTCTATCACTCACACTTTTTCAAATATCCTCTTGAGTCCCCCATACATGGCTATTGGCCTTGGTGTTTGGTAGAGATTCCTTCTTTGAGGGTTTTCAGGAAACATCCTGGCCTAGATCAAATCTAGTCCTAACCAGTCTGTTGAATCACTGAGCAGAGAAGGCTCAGCTGGACCTTTGGTTTGGCCCCATGTTGGGATCTTTTTATGTCCTCCAATTGATGAGTTTCTTCTCCCTTTTTATTTTGAGATGCTGCCTCCACTGACAGTTCTGGTCCTGGCTTTGACGGCAGTCTACACTGGAGGAAATCATCAGGTATGAAGAGACCGCAAAGGGTGGGGGCAGTCCTGGGTACAAGGTATGATTGAGAGCCTAGTTTCAGTAACCGGGCAAGGTACATTCACTTTATGAAAGTCCTGCTCCTGGTGGGGAATACAGCTGCCAAAAGCGGGTCTATTGCTAGGGATCCACACAAGTTGATGGAATGGTTGGGGCTCGTTGAGGGCACCGGTCCAGGGCTTGTTATGGTGAGTGTGTGCAGCTCCATGTTCATCACAGCCCTTCTTTCCCTGAGATGTGGTCCATCCATCCATCTGACTGGCTGCAACCGTGGCAGCAATGATTGGACATGGGGCCCAAATGAACCTTCCTTTCATCTTAAAGACATTTTATTTGTTTTTCAAAAAGATACAACCTTGAAGACCATGACCCCACCCCTGTATTGCCACCCTTTAAAATACAAATGCATAAAAGACATTGAAAACAGAGTTGACTTCTCCCCCCTCAAGCCAAGCCATCTGTCAAAAGGTTATAATGTGCTTCTATTTTAATTGGCTTAACTTATGCTCAAGATAAGCTATGATAATTAAAAACCATACCTACCCACCCACATAAAAATCTCTATTTTATTTTAGTTTCTTCCAAATAGTCTATTATTTATCCATGTCTCTTCTAATATTTATCATATACAACAGGCTATCCGATCTATCCACAGCTAATTCTAATACTAACAATGTAAGCATTTTAAATGTCATTCAATTTTTGTATTGTTGTGAGGTCTGTGGAAACGAGGCCAGTGGGGTTTATATATCTGTGGAATAATGTCCAGGGTGGGAGAAAGAACCCTTGTCTGCTTGAGGTACATATGAATGTTGCAATTTGCCACCTTGATTAGCATTTAATGGCCTGCAGTTTCAAGGCCTGGCTGGTTCCTGCCTGGAGAAATCCTTTGTTGGAAAGTGTTAGCTGGCCCTGATTGATTCTTGTCTGGAATTACCTTGCTTTTTGAGTGTTGTTTTTTTTTATTTACTGTCCTGATTTTGGAGTTTTTAAATCCCGGTAGCCAGATTTTGTTCATTTTCATGGTTTCCTCTTTTCTGTTGAGATTCCCCACCTGCTTCTTGTGGATTTCAATGGCTTCTCTGTGTCAACTGACATGGTGGTTGTGAGAGCGGTCCAGCATTTCCATGTTCTCCAATAATGTACTGTGCCCAGGTTGGTTCATCAGACCATGCAATCCTGAGGACTCCATTTTGTATAATCAAGAAAGATGGGTGGAAGGAATAGAGAGAGTGAATAATAATAATAATAATAATAATAATAATAATAATAATAATAGTAATACTACGTTTATTTATACCCCGCCTCCATCTCCCCTAAAGGGGACTCGGGGAGGCTTACAGATAATGCCAGATAAAAACAATAACAATACATCAATAAACAAAAAACATACACACATTATAAAATTTTAAACATTAACCTATAGAAATAAAAAAAACACTTAATAAAATATGGAATTAAAAACAGCAAGGTTATGATAATAGACTAAGTAAAGTGCACATTATAAAAGTTGTAAACACAAGATAACAGAATAAAGTGCTGCAATTTCAGTCAATCAGTCTCCACCGTTCACAGGACCTATTATTACAATTATAATCACATTGATTATTGAATCAGGAATGGAAACGCAAGTAAAAGATACAGAGAGGTTGGTTTGAGGTTGCCAAAAGGTCAGATTAGCAGCCACAGAATAGTATTTGAGTCAATTGTGGTCTCTGCCATTCACGGGAGCTGTTATTATAATTACAATGATTACTGAATCAGGGATGAAAACACAAGAAGGAGAGGAACAGACAATAGGCATTCAGGAATGAAAGGGAAAGTATTAGGTTATCACCTACAAAGCCCTAAACGGTTTGGGACCCCCCTGCCTTAGAGACCGCATCTCCCCCTACGAACCTGCACGATCTCTTCGCTCTTCGGGGGAGGCCCTCCTCTCGCTCCCACCACCCTCGCAGTCGCGGCTGGTGGGGACGAGAGAGAGAGAGAGAGAGAGGGCCTTCTCCGCTGTGGCCCCCCTCCCGCCTCTGGAACTCACTCCCGAGGGAGATTAGACAGGCCCCCACCCTCCTTGCCTTCCGGAAAAGCCTTAAAACCTGGCTCTTCCAGAGGGCCTTCGACGACTAATTCTTGGGGGTTGATTCGTCTGCCCATTTAACAAGAGATTGCTCCGGTCATAATTATTTGTACCTTGCTGAGTACTTTTGCTATGAAGCTACCTCCCCCCATGTAGCCCTTCTATTTCGGCCTAGAACTGCTTTTAGCTCTTTGTTTTTAATATGTGATGTATGTATTGATTGTATGATTGTTTTATTGATGTTTGATTTTATAATTGTGTAACTTGTTACTGTTTTTATTATTGCTGTGAGCCGCTCCGAGTCCCTTCGGGGCGGGATATAAAAATAAACTTATTATTATTATTATTTCCCTCTAGCCTTTCTCGTATTACATCTATCTGTCTCCTCTGAGGACTATAGACTTGGGCGGTGTGACGTTGAATTCCAACAAGTCCAGCTCTCCAACCGCTCCACCGCACTGGCTGTCCTTTCTTGTGCCAATTGGCATGGGAACGGAGCCATGCCTGTGCAGCGCAGCTTCCTCTGGTTCTGCCTTGTCTCTCGCCTGTCTTCCAGGTTCTTCCACCTTCCCTGGTTTGCACCCCAGACCGAGGGACCTTGTATAGCGGCGTCTGGAGGGATGGTTTCAGGGTGGCCTGGGTGGAATTAGCAGCTCTGGGGTCACTTTGGCCACTTGCTGTGAGAGGATGCTGGGTCCCATCCAAGAATGGGCTGGGATGCTTCCCTTTGCTGAAGATCACCCACTGCATCCATTCAACTCCCTTAGAGCTTATCGTGGAGTAGGGAGGTCTCTCTGTTTTAGGCATCAAATGAGGCCTTAAGGGACCTGGAAAAGCAAACAGCTGCAAACCGACTCCATATGTCTGCTATTATTTATTATTTATTTATAGTATTTCTATTCTGCCCTTCTCACCCCAAAGGGGACTCAGGGCAGATCACACAACACATATGCAGCAAACATTCAATGCTGATTATAGCAATGACAAGACAGACAACTGATAGAGGTATATCTAGGCTTTCCCATCTTTCGGCATCTTTGGAGGCTGGGGGGGTGCTGTCCCTCCATCTCCCTGCCGAAGAGCTTTCTTTGTTCATAAACTTCCTCCTTTTTCTGGTTGAAACACCGAGCCTAAATGCCTCCACCACTTTTAAACACTTCCTATTTATCTACTCACATTTGTTTTCGAACCGCTAGGTAGGCAGAGGCTGGGCTAAAGGTCAGGAGCTCACCCTGACCCGGGCTTCGAACTCTCAACCTTCCAGTTGGAAAGATTTGTTGCAGCTTGGGGATTAACCTGCTGGGCTAAAGCTCGGCTCTATATTACGCCTCTTTCATCCTCAGGTTGTTTGAGCTGTTGTCCCATGCAGTCTTTTTCCTTCAACCAGGTTTTACGTCTCACAGACGTTCCATTGACCATGGCCCCAAATTCATATGATGACCAGTACGAAAAGTGTCCATCTGAAATGGAGAACAAGTTGATGAATCTAACTACAGATGGATTTAAGGAGCGGTATAATATCACCTGGGAAAATGCAACCAACCGCTGGATCAAAATTGAAGGCTCTCTCAAATCGCTTCCAAATGACTTCAAGGACAAATATGGGATTGCACTGATTGCTTATACTGCCAACAACAGTTTGTACGAGGATTTTGGCCCAGCTGTACGAGAAGGTGGACGTTCCAGCGAACACTATGAAAAATGCTTCACTTTCAAGAGTTTCCACTTTCTTCTGACAAGAGCCAGTCAGGTCTTGAAGGGCTCCAAAGAACCTTGTTACGATGTGTATCGCGGAACAAGAGATAAAAGATTCACTGTCTCTGATATCAATGCACGTGTCCGTTTTGGACAGTTTACTTCTTCATCCCTGAGCCAGCAAGCTGCACAAAAATTTGGGGAGGACACTTTCTTCAGGATCAAAACCTGTCTTGGAAACAATATCATTAAATTCTCCTACTTTCCTGAGCAACAAGAGATTTTGATCCCACCTTACGAGGTGTTCAAGGTTAAAGATGTCACAAATGTGTCCGGCAAAACTCAAATTGAACTTGAAAGCGATGGCAAGCACAGCAACTTCAACTGCGGATCTAAGAGGGGTAAGACTCCCATTTGGGCAGACAACTTGGACCCAGCAGCCTCTGCTCTATTTCTAGCACCTAAACTCCAAGTGAGCACACCCAGTAATCTGGCCATCGCCAGAGACGTGGTCATACCACATAAAAAGGAGTGTGGCTGAGGGAGCTGCTTTTGATCATCAGAGGACAGGTGACAAAGGTCAAGAAGCCCAAGCCACTCAGAGGAAGCTGTGGCCAAAGGGCCTTTCCTCAGGTCTCACCTACACCAGGCAGTCTGAATGTGCCCCGGAGCAGGTCCAGAATCAGCGCATCATGCCGAATCTGGAGCCATTGTCCACTTTGCTGGGGCAGCCCATGGGTTTCTGCACCAGGCGTCACTACCAACCCTCGGGGTGCCCTGGCACCTTAGCTGCACCACACGCCACTGCTGATGCCCCAATAATAATAATAATAATTATTATTATTATTATTATTATTATTATTATTATTATTTTATTTTTGTACCCCACCACCATAGAATCATAGAATCATAGAATAGTAGAGTTGGAAGAGACCTCATGGGCCATCTAGTCCAACCCCCTGCTAAGAAGCAGGAAATCGCATTCAAAGCACCCCCGACAGATGGCCATCCAGCCTCTGCTTAAAAGCCTCCAAAGAAGGAGCCTCCACCACGGCCCCGGGGAGAGAGTTCCACTGCCGAACAGCCCTTCTCACAGTGAGGAAGTTCTTCCTGATGTTCAGGTGGAATCTCCTTCCTTTCCTGTAGTTTGAAGCCATTGTTCCATGTCCTAGTCTGCAGGGCAGCAGAAAGGAAGCTCCCTCCCTCCTCCCTAGGACTTCCCTTCACGTATTTGTACATGGCTCTCATGTCTCCTCTCAGCCTTCTCTTCTGCAGGCTAAACATGCCCAGTTCTTTAAGCCGCTCCTCATAGGGCTTGTTCTCCAGACCCTTCATCATTTTAGTCTCCCTCCTCTGGACGCTTTCCAGCTTGTCATCATCTCCCTTCAACTGTGGTGCCCAAAATTGGACCCAGTGTGATTCCAGGTGTGGTCTGACCAAGGCAGAATAGAAAGAGGGGGAGCATAACTTCCCTGGATCTAGACGCTATTCCCCTATTGATGCAGGACAGAATCCCATTGGCTTTTTTAGCAGCCGCATCACATTATTGGCTCATGTTTAACTTGTTGTCCACAAGGACTCCAAGGTCTCCCCAGAGGGACTCGGGGCGGCTTACAGATATAATACCAGCATACAGTATACGGTTTTACAAAAACACACAAATAAACTTAAAAGGCATTAAAAATCACAATCATTATAAAACACATGAAAACACAGCAATAAAAACATAAAATGAGCTGGGCAAAGTGCACTGAGTGGAACTTGTAAACAAGAAGGAAGATTAAGGTGCTACAAGGTCATGGGAAGAGCCTTAAACTGGGGTGAACTCTGAGGCTATGTCAAGGAGTTAACCAACAACTGGTCAGAAGAACCCGCTAGTACCAGGGTTTAGCAAACAGTGGGCGGTATCAGACCCAAATCAGTCTTTGGAGGGGAATTGCCTCAATACTGGGATCTGCATGGCGGGAATCCTTGAATAAAGCCGTGCTTCTTTGTTGTTCTTTTATCCAAAGGCCAGAAACACGTCCGCTCCGTGGATAATCAAAGGGAATCACCCAACTGGTTGATGCGCACAGGATACTCAGGTATGAATGTCGGAATGAGGCAAAGGGAAGGGTGAGGGGGTTGCATTTGCCCTTCGGAAGTTTCTGGAACAGGAGAGGAGAAGGAACGAATAGAACAGCCATAAGAGCTCCTTGAAATTCTCTAACTAGGGATGGAAATAATTTGTGCATGTTTATACATCTACCGAGCTGAGAAAGAGATTTCGGGTTGCACCCATTACAAAAGGAGAGAAGCAGAACGACCACCTTGCCACGAGACTCTCCCCACTTGGGGAAGGATTGATCTGTGGATTTGCTAAATGGAAAACCCATTTTCCACACAGAAATTGTTTTTGTTGTAAAATATGTGTTTTGCTCCCCCTCTCTCAAAAAACCCACATCAAAACACTTTTCTAATACAGAAAAAAGGTGTCTTTTTTTCCCCTGCACAAAAAGCCATATATATTTCTGGCAGATTTCATTCTTTCCTTCATTTTGTTTAATTTATAACCTGTTTTTCTTCCAATGAGGAGCCCCCAATGGCGCAGCAGGTTAAACCGCTGAGCTACTGAATTTGCTCAACAAAAGGTTGGCAGTTCAAATCCGGGGAGCAGAGTGAGCTCCTGCTGTCAGCTCCAGCTTCTGCCAACCTAGCAGTTCGAAAACATGCAAATGTGAGTAGATCAATAGGTACTGCTCCGGCAGGAAGGTAACGGTGTTCCATGCATGACCTTGGAGGTGTATATGGACAACGCCGGCTCTTCGGCTTAGAAATGGAGATGAGCACCAACCTCCAGAGTCGGTCACGACTGGGTTTCATGTCGGGGAAAAACTTGACCTAACCTTTCTTTTCATCCAATAGGGAACCAAAGGCAACTCACAAATTCCAGTTAAAACTATGGAGAGTACATATTTTTTCAAAGCAATGAAGCAGTTACATTAAAAAGCAATAATTTTTAAAAAGTAAATAAGGTATAACAATGGCTGCTGATGTTCTATATCAACTGCTTATTTTGATGTTGTTATAGGACTTCAAGGGCTTTCTGCCTTATGGCAATCCTAAGGTGACACTATCACAGGGTTTTCTTGGCAAGATTTGCTCAGTTGCTTTCTTCTGAGGGCTGAGAGAGTGTGACTTGCCCAAAGCCACCCAGCAGGACTTCTGTGGCCAAGTGGCGATTTGAACCCTGGCCTCCCAGAATTATAGTCCAATAATGAAACCAGAAACACCTCCAAAGCTCCCAGAATAAGAACGAAAACTAGAGAATACTCTTTTTCCATCAGTATACATCCCGTATTTTTTGTTATGATTGAATGCATACTGTACTCAGATGGAACGCGTACTGATCCCATCAGACCCAATTGCTATGATTCTTACGTTCACAAAATATTGTGCTTTGATTCATCACACCGCGGAAGGCTGGCTCCCAATTGGTTTGAAAGACTCCCTACATCATTCTGTGACCTTAAAATATTGTTTTCTAAAATTGCTCAGTGACGTAGCCTCAAAGTCCAGAACTACCTCTCTCGCGAGATTTGAGAAAGATCTTGCATCTGAGCAGTAATAGGTTTGCCTGATCGCTACCTTTTGGCATGAAACAAAAAATCCCATGGTTTCTTGTTTTTGTTAATCTTCAAATTAACTTTTCAAAGCTACTGATTTCAGCTCCACTGCTGCAAACATTGCTAAGTTGCTTTGTGTAGTAATTTAGTTCTATGAAGGCAACGCAGAGGCGAAGGAGCCTTCTGTCAGCACTGCTTCTCTTGGTGAGAAGGCATAACAGATATTACTTTGAAATCTTTCCTTATTGTGTTGCTGGAGTGGACGATGCCCTTACATGGGAAGAGGCCAGGCCACCCCAGAGCCAAGGCGATACTATTACGAAGCTGCAAATTTTAGCTGGCTAAAGGACTTGATTAAATTAGACAACAAAGAATTACTTAAGTTAGAGGATCATAATATAAGATACTAGATGTGCCCGGCCACGCGTTGCTGTGGCAAAGTCTGGTGGTCTGGGAAATAAAGTATTGAGGAATTGGTGGTAGTTAAGGTAAAGGGTCAAGGTTTTCCCCTGACGTTAAGTCCAGTCATGTCTGACTCACGGGGTTGGTGCTCATCTCCATTTCTAAGCCGAAGAGCCGGCGTTGTCCGTAGACTCCTCCAAGGTCATGTGGGATGACTGCATGGAGCGACGTTACCTTCCCGCCGGAGCAGTACCTATTGACGCACTCACATTTACATGTTTTCGAACTTCTGGGTTGGCAGAAGCTGGAGCTAACAGTGGGGGCTCTCTCCGCTCCCCCAATTCAAACCTGCGGCCTTTCAGTCCAGAAGTTCAGCAGCTCAGCGCTTTAACACGCTGCGCCATCAGGGGATATTATTTCCTAAAGGTTGTGAATATACAATATTTCTGATTGGTTTTTTTTTGTCTGTTGGAGGCAAGTATGAATGCTGCAATTAGGGAAAATGATTATGATGTAATGGCCTTGCAGCTTTAAAGCTTGGCTGTTTCCTCCCTGAGTGAATTTTTTGTTGGGAGGTGTTAGCTGGCCCTGATTGTTTCCTGTCTGGAATTCCCTTGTTTTCAGAGTGGTGTTGTTTGCGATATTTTATGTGCTTCTACTGTCTGTGGCCCTGAGAAAACAGAGGATTTGCCAGACTTTGTTGATGGGAATACTTTGTTGGGAGGTGTTAGCTGGCCCTGATTGTTTCCTGTGTAGAATTCCCCTGTTTTCAGAGTGTTGTTCTTTATTTAGTGTTCTGATTTTAGAGATTGTATTGTTCTGTTTTATTATACCACATTAATTTTTATATATTCTGATTTTAGTGTTTTTGAATACTTGGAGCCAGATTGTATTCATTTTCACGGTTGACCGCAACACAATAATAATAATAATAATAATAATAATAATGATGATGATGATGATGATGATGATGATGATAGTGCAGTAGAGTCTCACTTATCCAACATAAACGGGGGAGCAGAACATTGGATAAGTGAATATGTATATGCTATGTAGTAATTACTGTATTTACGAATTTAGCACCAAAATATCACGATATATTGAAAACATTGACTACAAAAATGCGTTGGATAATCCAGAACGTTGGATAAGCGTGTGTTGGATAAATGAGACTCTACTGTAATAATTACTACATAGCAGTGCTGCGTATGGAACTACTTTTTCTGTCAAATTTGTTGTATAACATGATGTTTTGGTGCTTAATTTGTATAACGATTACCTAATTTGATGTTTAATCAGCTTTTCCTGAATCCCTTCTTATTATCCAATATATTCACTTATCCTGCCGGCCTGTTTATGTTGGATAAGTGAGACTCTACTGTATATTTATAATCTTATATTATCTGCTTAGAACTGGATTATATGAGGCCCCTTCTACACAGCTGTATAAAATGCACACTGAAGTGGATTATATGGTAGTGTGGAGTCAAGATAATCCAGTGCAAAGCAGATAATATAAGATTATAAATGGGTAATATAGCTGTGTGGAAGGGCCTTGAGTCTACACTGCTATATAATCCAGTGCAAATTAGATAATCTGTGGAAGAAGCCTAAGTGAGGCCTAAATCTGCCTGTCCCCTAACTGAACCCTGGCTGTCCCTTGGTTGCTAGGAGACCAAGTGGGCAGAGATTAGCCCTCTAAACTGGCAGCAATTGGATAAAAAAAATTATTGCTCTCCCTGTAATTAGGACTTTATTTTTCTTTTCTTTTTGTTGTATCAACCTAGAGGCATAGATGATGTGTTGTCAAATTTTGAGGTTGGGGGGCCTGTAGTTTTGTTGTTTTGTGGGTCGCCATGATGCCATTACTCATTTATATATATAGATGGTTGGCATGCTTATTTATGGGATGAAAAAGATAAGGTGAACAAAGAATTTAAAGGACATATAATAAGATCCAGTCTTTTAGCAACGTGGAAAAGGTATAAGAAAGGGATAGAGACCAAAACCCCTCTGTGGCTGCGCCCATTGGAAGCAGTCTTGAGACCAACTACTTGCACTGAATCTGGAACATATTAGGATTATTTAGTTAAAGAGAGAGGGCAATGGACTCTTAAGGCCAGAGAAGAATTAGAGATAAAAGATTGGTTCAGTTTCTACCAACTGCATGACAGATTTCGGAAGGATGCGGGATAGGATTTGCATCCAAAAAATCCGAGTTAGAACGTATCTTCGACAGGGGCAACAAAGGTTTACTTTCAAGGCTCTATAAACTTATTTTAGATTATAATTTAGTAGACAATCAAATAAAAACTGTTATGATTTCATGGGCCAAAGACTTTGGTAGAAACATCGATCTGGAAGAGTGGGAACATATTTGGAAAAGGGGGTTTAAATTCTCACTGGCTGGCTCAATTAGAGAAAATATGTTTAAAATGTTTTATAGAACCTACATAATGTGCTATGATTTGTTGTTCTATTATATTTTGTTATATTGTATTGTCCTGGGCATGGCCCCATGTAAGCCGCCCCGAGTCCCCGTTGGGGAGATGGTGGCGGGGTATAAATAAAGTTTATTATTGTTATTATTATTGATACAACGACGTTGTATGACACAGCAAACAAGATAGATATGCTGGATTTCGTTTCACAAAATCACAAGTCGAACACTTCCCAAGTGTCTAGGACTGTGTGATGTATTATTGTTATTATTATTATTATTATTATTATTATTATTATTATAACTTCAGAGCTTCTGGCGAAAATAGAGAAAACAGGAAGAGGGGTCTGTTGGAGATTCAAGAAAGCGAAAGGAACCTTTTTCCATGTATGGTGGACCTGTAATACAGTTCAAGAATTCTGGATAAAAGTGGTGAAAGAAACAAACAATATGATTACCAATAAGGTCAAGAAAAACCCAGAAATGTGCTTATTAGGTTTATTTAGAAGGTGCATAAGCACAGGAGATGAAGAAATTTGCCAATATTGTTTTGTTGCAGCAAGACTTATAATAGCTAAAACATGGAAGGGGGAAGAAGAGTTAGGTATTAAAGACTGGAGAGATAAACTGGAGGAATATATCCAAATGGCCAAGCTGACAAATAGTAACAGAGGAGGAAATAATGAGCATTTTGTATACAAATGGAGGCTGGCACTTGGGTATCTGGCAAAGAAGACAAAGGTAGATTTGATGACTGCCATAAAGGGGATTTAGTGAAAGAAGATACATGGGTAGTTGATGGTTAGTTACATGATCCTTACTGAGAGGTATCGGAGGTCTAGGGGGTTGGGCTCACGGGTGAGGGGTTAGGGGGACAAGGTCAAGTTAAGGTACAATAACGGTACAGCAATCCTGTGAATTTCCATTAGTTTAACGTGCACTAGCTGTCCACTACAGCGTAAAACTTAATATCTTTCTGTATTTTGGGGGTTTTTTTATGAGCGTGTCTATGTTATTTTACTTCTTGTTTTACGCCTTCATGATTGTCTGTTATATTTCTTTAAAAAAAAATTTTTTTTTTTAAAAAAAGGAGGAATGAATGTAGGAGGTTTTTGAGGTGGTGCTAGTAAAAAAAAAGGAAGCAATGAAATCTTTATAAAAAATCTATTACATTGCTAAGTTTTGCTGAAACTGAAATACAATTAAAATACAAAGGAGTGAGAAATTGAGCAAATTTATGTAAATAATAATAACAATAATAATAATAATGAGGTAATGCAGCAAATTACTGACTTCAATAATCCCAAAAAAAAATTCCAGTTCAAAGTCCAAAACAGAAATAGTGGCAGCTTCCGTCACGGATAGTCTGGTGTCAGGAGACTCCACCCCAGATACTTCATTGAGTGAAAAGTCATATACAGTAGAGTCTCGCTTATCCGACATAAACTGGTGGGCAGAATGTCGGATAAGCAAAACTGTTGGATAAAAGGGTGGATGCTCAGTCGCCCACCCTTCCTCCCTCGTTCATTCAATCACCAGGCCGGGTCCGACAGCGATGATGGCAGTGCCAAGACCTGGCATGGTGAATGAGTGAACAAGGAAGAGAGGGCCTTTGCCACCCTCCTTCCCTCGCCCGCCCTCCCTCCCTCGCTCACTCACCCACTCACTCACCAGGCTGGGTCCTGGCAGCAATGGCAACACCAGGACCTGGCCTGGTGAGTGAGTGAGTGAGCAAGGGAGGGAGGCCTTTGCCACCCTCCTTCCCTCGCCTGCCCTCCCTCCCTCGCTCACTCACCCACTCACTCACTAGGCCGGGTCCTGGCAGCAATGGAACACCAGGACCTGGCCTGGTGAGTGAGTGAGTGAGTGAGCAAGGGAGAGAGGCCTTTGCCACCCTCCTTCCCTTGCCTGCTCTCCTTCCCTCGCTCACTCACTCACTAGGCCGGGTCCTGGCAGCAATGGCAACAACAGGATCTGACCTGGTGAGTGAGTGAGTGAGTGAGTGAGTGAGCAAGGGAGAGAGGCCTTTGCCACCCTCCTTCCCTTGCCTGCTCTCCTTCCCTCGCTCACTCACTCACCAGTCCGGTTCCTGGCAGCAATGGCAACAACAGGATCTGACCTGGTGAGTGAGTGAGTGAGTGAGTGAGCAAGGGAGAGAGGCCTTTGCCACCCTCCTTCCCTCGCCTGCCCTCCCTCCCTTGGTCACTCACTCACTCACTAGGCCGGGTCCTGGCAGCAATGGAACACCAGGACCTGGCCTGGTGAGTGAGTGAGTGAGTGAGCAAGGGAGAGAGGCCTTTGCCACCCTCCTTCCCTTGCCTGCTCTCCTTCCCTCGCTCACTCACTCACTAGGCCGGGTCCTGGCAGCAATGGCAACAACAGGATCTGACCTGGTGAGTGAGTGAGTGAGTGAGTGAGTGAGCAAGGGAGAGAGGCCTTTGCCACCCTCCTTCCCTTGCCTGCTCTCCTTCCCTCGCTCACTCACTCACCAGTCCGGTTCCTGGCAGCAATGGCAACAACAGGATCTGACCTGGTGAGTGAGTGAGTGAGTGAGTGAGCAAGGGAGAGAGGCCTTTGCCACCCTCCTTCCCTCGCCTGCCCTCCCTCCCTTGGTCACTCACTCACTCACTAGGCCGGGTCCTGGCAGCAATGGAACACCAGGACCTGGCCTGGTGAGTGAGTGAGTGAGTGAGCAAGGGAGAGAGGCCTTTGCCACCCTCCTTCCCTTGCCTGCTCTCCTTCCCTCGCTCACTCACTCACTAGGCCGGGTCCTGGCAGCAATGGCAACACCAGGATCTGACCTGGTGAGTGAGTGAGTGAGTGAGTGAGTGAGTGAGCAAGGGAGAGAGGCCTTTGCCACCCTGTTGTCGACCGCGTTTTAGGGGATCGGGCCCTTAAGGAGAGACCCGACCCGGTCCAGAGGGAACAGACCTTGGCGAAGCCAAAAGGAGAATATAAGCCGCAATACAACCTGAAGCCTGAAATGAAGAAGGTTCGCCAAAGTTGAAGGAAAATCCGCCAAGGAGTCTTTATTGAGCAATTCAGCTGAAAAGGACGCTAATAGCGATCATTCAATCTACTAGCGTAACATACATTCAAAATAAAGCCATATTTATACAATGTTTCGGTCTGACAGCCCTTTGAATTTCCCGCCCCGCTTCCCCGCCCATCTGATCGTGGATAGGCTGGGAGGTTGAACGAGGCGGGCTTTCGTTTCCCGCCTCGCTCTGCTGGCCCAATGGGGAGCCGCTTTTTTGTCCCCACTCGGGCCAATCAGGGAGGAGGAGGCAGGAGCTATTGAAACAATGAAGTGACCGGACAGGAAATATCAGATTAATCCTGGCCCGGCCGACTTCTAAAGGAATTAATGGCACCCATCAAGGATGTCCGGGGTCCTGTCACGTTCACAGGTTTTAGATATGCCTTGGGGTGACAGGGGGAAGTAAAGAAGGGTGGTGATGAGCCGTCATTGACGGGCCCCACAGGGTGCCTTCCTGAGGCGTCCTGGCCTGGGATATGACAATGTTTACCTTGGGGTCGAATCACCTTTAGGAATTTGGTGACTCAAGCCCTATATTGTCCATGCGATCGGAATGAGATTGGATTAAACTGTGGCAGATTATCCTTTTGTTTTTGGGAAGGGAGGTCTGGGTCATGGGGGCTAGGGTTCACGTTGGGGTCATAATATTTCCCATTTGATTCCATGATTTGACAATTATATGGGATAAAATGAAAATTAAAATAAAGTTGGAACATAAACCCAGCTGGGAAAAACACATAATTTCCGGGGATCCCAAAGAGTACAAATACATATAGGCAGATAGACAGATTTCAAGGAAGTAAGGGGGGAATCCATAGAGGGGGGGGTTACATTGCATAAAGGGGAATCATGGATGATATAAACAATTGAAAACATTTGATAAGAATGAGGTTTACAACATCTGGGGAACCCAATATGGAAAGTCATAGGAGTGGAGTTCAAGCAGCATGATTTCACAATTCATGAAGTTAGCCCAACGATTAGAAATTCATACAACAGTGGGTCATGAGGGTGTCCAGGTACATAGAATATGCAAATTCATGGATACATGAGGGAAAAGAGTTCATCTGTGATGGGAGGAATTCGTAGAGATGGCATGGGGAAGAGGCACATGTGGGTTGCAGTCTTTGGAAGTATAGGATTTCATAAGTCCAGGGGTAGGTCTGGGGAAGAGTGTTCTTCTCCTTCATAAAATCATGAAAGTATGAATGAAACATGGAGGGCACCCGTCCGGGCACCCCCTGGCAGCTGTAGAGAGGGTAAGAGTTCTTGGAGAACTATGTTTCCCCAGCGAGAGAGCGATCCCCCATCCCCAGTTCACAGAAAGGGGCTAGGGATCTCTTCCGCGGTGAGAGGAAAGTCCGGGATAAGGCAGCAGTTTGGCTTGAAAGGAGCAGTCGGTCCCGTTTGACAGTCAGCTGTTGAGGTGCCGAGAACTGGACCGATTCCGGTTCCGCTGGTTGTCTTCGAGTCAGGAGCCTTAGAAAGGGTTAGGACTAAAAGAGGAGCATTCTAGGGGTAATTTTGATAGAGATATGAGCCAATTTGTATCATCCGCCATATTAATCTATGGCGGAGAAACCTCAGCCGGAGTTAAAGGGACGGGAGAGAGAGAGAAATTGCATGCAAAGGAAGGAGTCAGAGAAAGATACAAAATAACCAGATAGAGAGTGTTACTGTTAAAATGAATGCTACTTTTATTGGGGGATTTGTTACATAGTTCAGGGAAGGGGAAAGTGAAGAAAAAAAGATCTTTTAATAATAGTCTGCTGCGGTCCCGTCCCGTTCCTTTGGCGAGTGATCTGCGGAACTCTCCGCTGCGCTTTCAATTCAACTTGAGAGCCGGGGTGACGGTCATCAACCCTCCTTCCCTTGCCTGCTCTCCTTCCCTCGCTCACTCACTCACCAGTCCGGTTCCTGGCAGCAATGGCAACAACAGGATCTGACCTGGTGAGTGAGTGAGTGAGTGAGTGAGTGAGCAAGGGAGAGAGGCCTTTGCCACCCTCCTTCCCTTGCCTGCTCTCCTTCCCTCGCTCACTCACTCACCAGTCCGGTTCCTGGCAGCAATGGCAACACCAGGATCTGACCTGGTGAGTGAGTGAGTGAGTGAGTGAGCAAGGGAGGGAGGCCTTTGCCACCCTCCTTCCCTCGCCTGCCCTCCCTCCCTTGGTCACTCACTCACTCACTAGGCCGGGTCCTGGCAGCAATGGAACACCAGGACCTGGCCTGGTGAGTGAGTGAGTGAGTGAGCAAGGGAGAGAGGCCTTTGCCACCCTCCTTCCCTCGCCTGCCCTCCCTCCCTTGGTCACTCACTTACTCACTAGGCCGGGTCCTGGCAGCAATGGAACACCAGGACCTGGCCTGGTGAGTGAGTGAGTGAGTGAGCAAGGGAGAGAGGCCTTTGCCACCCTCCTTCCCTCGCCTGCCCTCCCTCCCTTGGTCACTCACTCACTCACTAGGCCGGGTCCTGGCAGCAATGGAACACCAGGACCTGGCCTGGTGAGTGAGTGAGTGAGTGAGCAAGGGAGAGAGGCCTTTGCCACCCTCCTTCCCTTGCCTGCTCTCCTTCCCTCGCTCACTCACTCACCAGTCCGGTTCCTGGCAGTAATGGCAACAACAGGATCTGACCTGGTGAGTGAGTGAGTGAGTGAGTGAGCAAGGGAGGGAGGCCTTTGCCACCCTCCTTCCCTCGCCCACCCTCCTTCCCTTGGCCGCCCTCCCTCCCTCCCTCCCTCCCTCACTCATCAGGCCAGGTCCCGGCAGCAACAGTGGCAGCACCAGGACCTGGCCTGATAGTGAGTGAGCGAGCAAGCGAGGGAGGGAGGACCTTTGCCACCCTCCTTCGCTCACCTTCCCTCCCTCGCTCACTCACCTACCAGGCCGGGTCCTGGCAGCAACGGTGGAAGCAGCAAGACCCGGCCTGGTGAGTGAGTGAGTGAGTGAGTGAGTGAGCGAGGGAGGGCATCAGATAATACAGTGTGTCGGATTAGTGGAAGTCAGATAAGTGGAAATCTACTGTAGTTGCTGATGGGATGCATACAGATTTTCCAATCACATGTAAAAACAGTGCTTCAGCAATGGAGGAAACTGTAGTATTTTTTAAAAAAACATGATTAAAATCCCATGTTCAAACAATTTCTACGAAGTTTTGCAGACGGATTCTGACAAAATGCTGATGGGATGGGGCAAACGTAATGGGAGAACGCTAAAAAAATATCATGTTAAGAACCTTCAAAATTGTTATCAGTCTCAGAAATTGAGATGATGATGATGATGATTATTATTACCCCACTTTATCTCCCCAAAGGACACTCAAATGGTGTTGTGAAACACAACATTCAAAGTAAAGTGAAGTTCCATTTGTCCCTGCCGTATTCACTTAGCTCATTGTTAGGATTTTATTAATTTGTTCAAACAAGCTTTCTTCATCGCCACACAGACTTTGGTTCTCATCTTGATTTTCATGGGCTGAAGAATTGATAAATAATTTGCTTTCTCAATATCTCTTAGGGATGGATACTCAATCGCTTGCTGCCTTAAAACAAATGAAATCTGTCTACCTGAATGTCAAATGCAATGGTAAGAAGGCTACATGTTGCACTTACACATTTCACACGTTCATGTAAATGACGTTTGGGGAAGGAATCACCAAACAAAGACACAACCAAGCACCAGCAAAGGAACGCTGAAGCTCTCCAGGCCCTGCAGAATCGGTTCTTTGTGGCAGAAATATGGGGCAATTACCATTTATTAGCCCTGGTAGAAGAATTAACATTAAAAAGGACCCCATTATGGGCGGACTGATCCAGTCAAGGAAGCCATGGTCCTGCATTTAGATTGATGGGATGATGAGATTTTATACCTGAAAGAGATAAGCTTGGTTAACCTTATTTTCCCCTTGTATTTCTACAGGTTCCAGCTCTTTGACCCCAGGCTTCCTGACGTCTTTTCTTCTCTGGGGGTTCCTTCTCTTCTCTGGCACCCTCCATTCAATGGGGAGCCCCTGACGTCTCCCTCAATATGGCCAGCTGGGAAGGCAGAACTCGCCAGTGGCATGAAAGAAAGAGAGATTTTGACTAAGAGATTAGAGGAGATTGCAGCTTTTGCTAATGATATAATTTTCATATAATCCACTTCCTATCTTTGCTGGAGAGAGTTTCATTACCATTGCACTATGGTTCGGTTACTCTTTTGATGTATTGGTTGTTTTATTGCATGAGTAATACTAGGGATGCTAGTTCTGGCCTTACAACTATTCTCATCTGGATCTCTGCCTAGAATTGTAAACCATGGGGCAGGGGCAGGCCTCTAAAACAGATCTGTGAAACAGTTCAGCTTTTCCTATTCTTCTTCTTCATTCGGTCAGTCGTTTCCGACTCTTCGTGACCTCCTGGACCAGTCCACGCCAGAGCTCCCTGTCGTCCGTTGCCGTCCCCAGTTCCTTCAAGTTCATGCCAGTCACTTCAAGGATACCATCCATCCATCTTGCCCTTGGTCGGCTTCCCTTTCTCCTTCCATTTTCCCCAGCATCATGATCTTTTCCGAACTTTCCTGTCTTCTCATGATGTGGCCAAAATATTTCAACTTTGCCTCTAATATCCTTCCCTCCAGTGACCGGTTGGGCATTATTTCCTGGAGGATGGACTGGTTGGATCTCCTTGTGGTCCAAGGCACTCTCAGGATTGTCCTCCAGCACCAAAGTTCAAATCATAGAATAATAAAATTGGAAGGGCATACATGGGCCATCCAGTCTAACCCCACCATGGAGGAGACTCCATCCACCTTTGACATTATGAGAAATCTCCAGCAAAGAGGAGCCTGGGTGAAACCAGGACAATTTCTGACTAATCAGGGAAGGGCATGGGGACTTTGGATGACTGTCAAAGAGAATAAAATGCTTTGTATTGTACTGCATGCCTTATGTCCGATTGTTTTGAGTGCAGACTCTGTAACAGACACTATTTCAGGCCTTAAAGTAATCTATATATATAAAAGAGTGATGGCATCACGGCAATTCACAAAACAACAAAAGTACAGGCCCCCCAACCTCAAAATTTGACAACACAACCCATCATCCATGCCTCAAGGTTGATACAACAAAAAGAAAAGAAAAATAAAGTCCTAATTAGAGGGAGAGCAATAATTGTTTTTTATCCAATTGCTGCCAGTTTAGAGGGCTAATCTCTGCCCACTTGGTCGCCTAGCAACCAGCCTGTCAGCAAAGGGACAGCCAGGGTTCAGTTAGGGGACAGGCAGATTTAGGCCTCACTTAGGCCTCTTCCACAGATTATCTAATTTGCACTGGATTATATGGCAGTGTAGACTCAAGGCCCTTCCACACAGCTATATTACCCATTTAGAATCTTATATTATCTGCTTTGCACTGGATTATCTTGACTCCACACTGCCATGTAATCCACTTCAGTATGCATTTTATACAGCTATGAAGAAGGAGCCTCATATAATCCACTTTTAAACAGATAATATAAGATTATCAATATACAGTAGACTCTCACTTATCCAACATAAACAGGCCGGCAGGATAAGTGAATATGTTGGATAAAAAGAAGGGATTCAGGAAAAGCCGATTAAACAAATTAAGCACCAAAACATCATATTATACAACAAATTTGACAGAAAAAGTAGTTCCATGCGCAGTAATGCTATGTAGCAATTACAGTAGAGTCTCACTTATCCAACACTCGCTTATCCAACTATCTGGATTATCCAACGCATTTTTGTAGTCAATGCTTTCATTGATATTTTGGTGCTAAATTCGTAAATACAGTAGTTACTACATAGCAGTACTGTGTATTGAATTACTTTTTCTGCCAAATTTGTTGTCTAACATGATGTTTTGTGCTTAATTTGTAAAATCATAACTTAATTTGATGTTTAATAGGGTTATCCTTAATCCCTCCTTATTATCCAACATATTCGCTTATCCAACGTTCTGCCGGCCCGTTTATGTTGGATAAGTGAGACTCTACTGTACTGTATTTACAAATTTACCACTAAATATCACAATGAATTTAAAACACTGACTACAAAAACATTGATTATGAAAAAGCAGACTGCGTTGGATAATCCAGAACACTGTATAAGCGAATCTTGGATAAGTAAGATTCTACTTTAATATGAAATAATTACTGGGATAGAATAATGCAGAACAATATAATCTCTAAAACCAGGACAGTAAATAAACAGGGGAATCCCACACAGGAAACAATCAGGGCCAGCTAACACCTCCCAACAAAAAATTCACTCAGGGAGGAAACAGCCAGGCTTTAAAGCTGCAAGGCCATTACATCCTAATCATTTTTCCTAATTGCAGCATTCATACTTGCCTCCAACAATCAAAAAAAAAACCAATCAGAAATATTGTATATTCACAACCTTTAGGAAATAATATCCCCTGATGGCGCAGCGTGTTAAAGCGCTGAGCTGCTGAACTTCTGGACCGAAAGGCCACAGGTTTGAATTGGGGGAGCGGAGAGAGCCCCCACTGTTAGCCCCAGCTTCTGCCAACCCAGAAGTTCAAAAACATGCAAATGTGAGTGCATCAATAGGTACTGCTCCAGCGGGAGGGTAACGCCCCTCCATGCAGTCATCCCACATGACCTTGGAGGAGTCTACGGACAACGCCGGCTCTTCGACTTAGAAATGGAGATGAGCACCAACCTCCAGAGTCAGACACGACTGGACTTAATGTCAGGGAAACCTTTACCCTTGACCTTAACTACCACCAATTCCTCAATACTTTATTTCCCAGACCACCAGACTTCGCCACAGCAACGCGTGGCCGGGCACAGCTAGTCTATATATATAAAAGAGTGATGGCATCATGGCGATTCACAAAACAACAAAAGTACAGGCCCCCCAACCTCAAAATTTGACAACACAACCCATCATCCACGCCTCAAGATTGATACAACAAAAAGAAAAGAAAAATAAAGTCCTAATTACAGGGGGAGCAATAATTTTTTTATCCAATTGCTGCCAGTTTAGAGGGCTAATCTCTGCCCACTTGGTTGCCTAGCAACCAAGGGACAGCCAGGTTTCAGTTAGGGGACAGGCAGATTTAGGCCTCACTTAGGCTTCTTCCACAGATTATCTAATTTGCACTGGATTATATGGCAGTGTAGACTCAAGGCCCTTCCACACAGCTATATAACCCATTTATAATCTTATATTATCTGCTTTGCGCTGGATTATCTTGACTCCACACTGCCATATAATCCACTTCAGTGTGCATTTTATACAGCTGTGAAGAAGGGGCCTCATATAATCCAGTTCTGAGCAGATAATATAAGATTAGAAATATACAGTAGAGTCTCACTTATCCAACGTAAACAGGCCGGCAGGATAAGTGAATATATTGGATAATAAGAAGGGATTCAGGAAAAGCCGATTAAACATCAAATTAGGTAATCATTATACAAATTAAGCACAAAAACATCATATTATACAACAAATTTGACAGAAAAAGTAGTTCCATGCGCAGTAATGCTATGTAGTATTTACAGTAGAGTCTCACTTATCCAGCACTCGCTTATCCAACGTTCTGGATTATCCAACGCATTTTTGTAGTCAATGCTTTCAATATATCGTGATATTTTGGTGCTAAATTCATAAATACAGTAATTACTATATAGCATTACTGTGTACTGAACTACTTTTTCTGACAAATTTGTTGTCTAACATGATGTTTTGGTGCATAATTTGTAAAATCATAACTTAATTTGATGTTTAATAGGGTTATCCTTAATTCCTCATTATCCAACATATTCGCTTATCCAATGTTCTGCCGGCCTGTTTATGTTGGATAAGTGAGACTCTACTGTACTGTATTTACAAATTTACCACTAAAATATCACAATGAATTTAAAACACTGACTACAAAAACATTGATTATGAAAAGGCAGACTGCGTTGGATAATCCAGAACATTGTATAAGCGAATGTTGGATAAGTGAGATTCTTCTTTAATGTGAAATAATTACTGGGATAGAATAATGCAGAACAATATAATCTCTAAAACCAGGACAGTAAATAAACAGGGGAATTCCACACAGGAAACAATCAGGGCCAGCTAACACCTCCCAACAAAGGATTCCCATCATCAAAGTCTGGAAAATCCTCTGTTTTCTCAGGGCCACAGACAGTAGAAGCGCATAAAATATCGCAAACAACACCACTCTGAAAACAAGGGAATTCCAGACAGGAAACAATCAGGGCCAGCTAACACCTCCCAACAAAGTATTCCCATCATCAAAGTCTGGAAAATCCTGTTTTCTCAGGGCCACAGACAGTAGAAGCACATAAAATATCGCAAACAACACCACTCTGAAAACAAGGGAATTCCAGACAGGAAACAATCAGGGCCAGCTAACACCTCCCAACAAAAAATTCACTCAGGGAGGAAACAGCCAGGCTTTAAAGCTGCAAGGCCATTACATCCTAATCATTTTTCCTAATTGCAGCATTCATACTTGCCTCCAACAAAAAAAAAAAACCAATCAGAAATATTGTATATTCACAACCTTTAGGAAATAATATCCCCTGATGGCGCAGCGTGTTAAAGCGCTGAGCTGCTGAACTTCTGGACCGAAAGGCCACAGGTTTGAATTGGGGGAGTGGAGAGAGCCCCCACTGTTAGCCCCAGCTTCTGCCAACCCAGAAGTTCGAAAACATGCAAATGTGAGTGCATCAATAGGTACTGCTCCGGCGGGAAGGTAACGCCGCTCCATGAAGTCATCCCACATGACCTTGGAGGAGTCTACGGACAACGCCGGCTCTTCGGCTTAGAAATGGAGATGAGCACCAACCTCCAGAGTAAGACACGGCTGGACTTAATGTCAGGGGAAAACCTTTACCCTTGACCTTAACTACCACCAATTCTTCAATACTTTATTTCCCAGACCACCAGATTTCGCCACAGCAACGCGTGGCCGGGCACAGCTAGTAAACCTCTATTCCTGTTGCCTTCAGTTTGCATGTTGATCCAGTCTTCAGGGTAGCCGGGCATGCTGGGCACCAGACTCTTATCCTACGCTTTTTGTGGGTAGCTCAATCTTGGTCTCAGTAATACTCTGGGTGCTAGTTCTGGCCTTACAGTTGTTGTTAACTGGTTATCTAGAATTGTAAACCATAGGCAGGGCCCAGCTTCTGGATCGCACTTGTGACACACTTCAGCCTTTCCTATTAGAATAGTTGGAAGAGACCCCAACGGCTCAATGCTATGGAATCTTGAGAGTTGTGGTGCCTTTAGCCTTCTCTGGCAAAGAGTGCTGATGCCTTATCAAACTACATTTCCCAGTATTTTATAACATTTAGCTTTTACTGGTGTCAACCTGCATTAAAACTGCAGTGTAGATGCATGCTCAAATTACCTGTACTTATGCAAATCTAATGCATCATCAAATCAATGCACAACTCAGTTTTCAAAACCCTGAAATCTAAAAAGGTATTTCTGCCAAATCTAACACACAGTGGCAAAAAGTGCACTCTTTGTAATTTGGCCAAAAAAGGTGTGCATTACAGTTGCTGCCTGCTTAGAATTCTTTCGTTAAAAACCTGTAGAGGCCTATTTTGTATCCGCACGGTCTTTCTTTCACAGTGAGAACATACATTTCCAGAAGGAAGCAGTCACGGCAAGGGTTTGCTTGGCACACCTTCCTCCTGGCACATTTCTCCCTTTTGCCCTCCATTTGCACCTCTTCGGATTCCACAGCGCTATCAGTAACAGCTGACCTCCAGGTCAAAGGTTCGTGGGTCAGGGCTTCCTAGTTCTCTCAGTATCTATTTATTTATTATTTATTTCCAGAATTTATACCCCGCCCTTCTCACCCGGGGGGACTCAGGGCGGCTTACACAGTTGGCAACATTTAATGCCAAGAACATAATAATAAAACAAAAACAGTACATATAATCAATTAAAACTATAAAAATATATCATTAAAATACATTATAAAAATTAAAACATATGTAAATTAGATCCATTTGTCTAAAAACCTCATGCTTCAGCCTTCAATTGGACCATTGTTTTAGTGCTGGCTTTAAGCCATCTTTAAATCTGTTTTGCTGTTGAAATCTTTTGTTTATCCCAATGTGCTCACAGCACACACAGCAAGGGATACACTCAGAAGGTGCTATTTACCTTGGCACTTGTCCTAAAGCAGTGGTCCTTTCTCTTTCTCTACAATCACGGCATTTCTTAGAAAGGAGAAGAGAAACTCCTCCTTGTGTGCGGGAAAGGAAATAGTCAAGGCCCTTGAATTCCTTTCAATGTGGCCAAGCCCTCTTATTTCAGAAAGTGGAGCTGTGATTGAGGTGACACCCCCCAGGACTTTGTAAAAGATAGTTCAAAAATCAAGGCTTCATGTCCTATATTTCATATATTTATAGCAGAAGGTGATTGAGATCTTTTACTGGAGTTTACTGTGATTTACTAAAATCCCTGCACAAAAGGTGTTTGACCTTTTAGCCTGAGGCAAGAGATAACAACTTCCCTAATCCTTTCCTTAACCAGTGACTTACGAACAAAAGCACTCCCTTTTGTTTACCCAGACAAAGGAGTTAGCAAAGGAAAAGCCAGTTTTAAACCACATGCTTTACAATCTTTTCCCTTGGATTCTGGACTTTCCTATGAAACTTTATGAACTCATTCTGGACCTTTGGGTGGCTGGGAGTGGGCAATATGATTTCTGATTCTATGAATGTATTCCTATATGTCTCCCTTCCCAAAATGCCTCATATATGAACTTTTAAAACATGAAAAATAGAGTGAGGTTTGACTCTGGCTACGTGCAGACAGCCCCTCCAGATGGGCTGGAGTACCCTGCCCAGAGGAGATTATCACCTACTCTTGCATGGACAATTATTCAGGCTGTTCCCCCTTCTGAGTTTGGAGCAGGCCATCAGAAGGAAAATGGCTCGCCCTTCATCCACACAATTATTCGGGAAACAGCTCTCCCTTTGTCAATAAACCAGACCAGCTTGTCAGACACATATGTAAATTGGACATATGGACTCATCCATCCTTTTCATAATCTGCTTGGCTGTCTATTGATCGCTGCTCATCCCGCCCCTTGTCTCTGATTGGTAGAGAAGCTGGACCGTAGGAAGCCATCTGATTGGGGGGATTTCACGCCATCCAGTCAAAGAGCCAATCAGAGTGGAACTGGGCGGGGAAAGGCGGGGAGGGAGATTTGAATTGCTCCGCCTGTCTTTTTGCTTATAAAAATTGCTGCACTGTATTATGTGACATGTCATCACGGCGAGCGATTGCATCTTGACATCCGCGTCAGCTGACTCGAAATAAAGACAACTCTGTTCTCTCTCTTCAAGATCTGGGTGAGATTATTGTGGGAAATAGGATTTTTAATTCGCAGTGCCCCCGCTGGCCAGGATTGAATCCTGCGGTCAGAGGGCATCGGTTCGTCCCTGCTCCAGGGACGAACCCTAAATTTGCTCGACAACAGAGCCACCTCCCCGGCTGGCTGTATGGATCCTGCAGAGAAGAAACCAGCCAGCAGAGAAACACAACCAGATGCCCCATTCCCAGGGCAAGGGCCGTGTAAACATGGTGGGTGCCTTGGATGTAACAGAATACCCTTCCCAATCACACCACACCACAAACACACACTCACACCCACATGGGCATCCCAGGGGGGGCAACCAAAACTGGGAAGAGAAGCCATGATGCCAAGGCTGAGGGTTGTATACCTCCTTGGCTTCGTGTTGTGCGCAGAGGTATCTGTGGAATGCAAGTATGGGGACAGAAGGCTTTGCAGAAAGGGGCCTGGCCTTACAACACACAGAGAGACATGAGCACACTGCTAACGCAGCATCTTCTGTGCAAAAAACAGCATTTTCTACATTGGGAGTTGCTACTTCTGTATTGTTGCATTCTTTTCCATGCAAAAATGACTGTTGCTCAGAGGCCTTTCCTCCAAGACCTTATGTACAAAATGTGTTCCCATTTATCCTGTGAAGGAAGCAAGGTTGTTGTTTGTTTTGTTTGCCTTCATATCAACCCCCTGGGATGGCAAATCTGGCCTACCTATGAAGATCTGCTAATAAAACAAAAAGGAAAATTCAAATTAAAAGAGGAAAAAGATATTAAACTCTTGTTTCCAAAATGTTCCTGGTTTCACTATAGGCAAGTGTATGATCTCTTTAGGGTAGATAAAGACAGGTTTTGCAGAAAGTAATGGCCTCTGGGACAATAAAATGAAGAGTGAACAAAAATTAATTACAAAATTATATAAAATACTATTAGAGTGGGCTACAGCAAAAGATCAGATAAAGGAGTGTATGGTGAAATGGGCTCAGAATGTAGGACACCAGATCCAACTAAAAAATTGGGAGAAGATTTGGAACCAGGGCCTTAGGTATACCTACGCCTATGATATGCGAGAGAACTGGCTAAAAATGCAATACAGGTGGTATATTACCCCTTATAAAATTTCTAAATGTTATAAGAATACATCTGACAAATGCTGGACATGTGAGCAACAGACAGGCACTTTCTTTCACTTATGGTGGACATGTCCAAAAGCTCAACTTTATTGGAAAGACATAAATGAAGCCATACAAACAATTTTAAAGATAAAAATTAAAAGAGAACCTGAGTATTTCTTACTTGGAATGTTAGACATTGACCATGACCGCCGCGAGAATAACATATGCTGGGCTCTGGAGACGAAAGGAGATTCCAAATAAGGAGGAATGGTTAAATAAAGTCATGTAGTTGATGAACATGGATAAACGTACATATTGGTTATCTCCAAGCCAAGGTTTACCAAAAAAAGAAACTAATTGGGACCTGGTAAAGGACTATTTAAAACAAATGAAATTGGACCCTATCTGCTGAATCAGATACAATCTTAGAGACTGATGAGGATGAAGGGATGTGGTGATTTACCAATTTTTATGAACATTTAGATATATATATATATATATATATATATATATATATATATAGGTATATAAAAGAAAAAAAACCAGTTAAAGTTAGATGGAAGTCAACATATCTTTGTTTTAAAAAAATTATTTCTTATATATTGTTTATATATATATATATATATATATATATATATTCCTCTTCTCTTTTTTTTTTTATATCTTATTTCCTACTTTCCTATAAACAATCAGTGTTCTCCCACTTTCGATGTGAAAATTTTATTACTTGCTAATTAAGGTTAGAAATTTTCTTTCTAACCTTAAATACAAAATCTTCAATAAAAATCATTTGAAAAAAAAAACACTTTCAAATCAAGCTTGCTAAGTGCACCCTTTACACTTGATCAACAGATAATAGTTCTTTATTATTTATTTATTCTATTTATATTCCGTCTTTCTCCACCCCTTTGGGGTGGAGAAAACATGAGCCTACAATGTGATGCGGCAGCAAAAAAAGCCAACAGGATTGTGGCCTGCATAAATAGGGGAATAGCGTCTAGATCCAGGGAAGTCATGCTCCCCTTATTCTATTCTGCTTTGGTCAGACCACACCTGGAATCACACTGTGTCCAATTCTGGGCACCGCAGTTGAAGGGAGATGTGAGGGGAAGTCCTAGGAGGAGGGAGGGGGCTTGTTTTCTGCTGCCCTGCAGACTAGGATGCAGAACAATGGCTTCAAACTACAGGAAAGGAAGGAGATTCCACCTGAACATCAGGAAGAACTTCCTCACGGTGAGAAGGGCTGTTTAGCAGAGGAACTCTCTGCCCCGGACTATGGTGGAGGCTCCTTCTTTGGAGGCTTTTAAGCAGAGGCTGGATGGCCATCTGTCGGGGGTGCTTTGAATGAGATTTTCCTGCTTCTTAGCGGGGGGTTGGACTGGATGGCCCGTGAGGTCTCTTCCAACGATCTCTTCTACGATTCTATGATTCTATGACTCAATGTGGCTTACATGTTGCAGCTATTCAATGCCTTAACACATACAAAATTAAGTTTAAAATAGATTGAATTAAAATTAATACATATTAACATTTAAACACATTAATTCAATATTAAAATCATGCCAGAAATCATAGTCTGAGCCCGTTCCATGGTCATTACACATATGCCGAATCCATTATAGCACTAAGCTGTCAGGCTCACTTCAAAGGACCAGTCTGAACGCAGATCAAAGATAGCTGCTCTCAAATCCAATCTTTATTAAAGAATACATGACTTTGGAAAAAGTCGAGAATGACCTAATGTTTACATACAATCATTTTTATCACCTCTGATGCAACGTAACACCACACGCAAATATCATCATCAAACCCCACCCCATGTATCACATTTCTACTATTCCCACACACTCTACCAATTATAATTGTTTATACTCTCAACCCCGAGTTCCCAGGCTCTTCTATCTTCTTCTGCCAGGTGCTTCCAGGATTATTTATGTTATGACTCCAAATCCAGGGCTTGGAAATTCAGCCCTGGGACTTGGTTCCATGACATGGCGCCCTCTTTTTCTCCATCCTCCTCTTCGGTGCTTCTTTCATCACAATTCTGAAATAAATCAAACAATAACTCTATGTGTCCATTTTGTCCAAAGTACCCATATACTTTTTCAGTAAGCTGCGATGGAATACTGGGTGTATTTTCCCTAAACTTTTTGGCAATGCCAACTGGAAAGTTACTTCGTTGATAACACCCTGTATTCTGAATGGTCTAATATATTTGGGGCCCAGTTTTCTC
Organism: Anolis carolinensis; assembly: GCF_035594765.1. Lineage (NCBI taxonomy): Eukaryota > Metazoa > Chordata > Lepidosauria > Squamata > Anolidae > Anolis > Anolis carolinensis. Next base: position 119,517,663 of record NC_085846.1, read on the forward strand.
GAAGGTAGCCCCAATTTGATGTTTTGGGTACTTAACCACACTAAATCTCCTTTCTCCAATTTATCGCCTTCCATCCTTTTTCTGTCTGCGAATGTTTTATACTTTTTGTGTGCTTCCTTTAAGGATGCAGTCACTTGACTCCAGCATTCTAGCATTTGAGTTTTCCATTTCCCTGCCCCTGTTTCTTCATTCTCTGTCCATCTTGGCAACTGGGGCAGAGGCTGTATTTCATACCCGTAAACTACTTCAAAGGGAGTTTTATTTGTTGTGGAATGTATAGTCGAATTAAAAGCTAGTTCTGCGAAAGCCAGCCACTTAGACCAGTCATTTTGTCTCATGTTAGAGTACATTCGAAGGAACTGCCCAAGCGTCTGTTGAGTACGTTCTACTGCCCCGTTTGTCATGGGGTGAAAAGCAGAACTTAGACTCCTTTCTGCTCCTAGCATTTCCAAGAATTTTTCCCAGAATTTTGCTGTGAACTGAACCCCTCTGTCACTGACCACTCTACTGGGACATCCATGAAGTTTGTAAATATGGTTTATGTACAATTCAGCTAGTTTCTCTGCCGATGGTAGTTTCGTCAGTGCTATAAAGTGGGCCTGTTTAGAAAACAGGTCTAATACTGTCCAAATATAACGATGTCCTTTGCTAACCGGCAGTTCCCCCACAAAGTCCATAGCTACACATTCCCAAGGCCTGGTAGGTTCTGCTACTGTTTGTAATAATCCCATTTGTAATTCCTGTATGACCAGCGCTCTGGTTATTGTGAAAACGATGCAAAATCTTAATCCTTAATATTGCTGGGATATACAGTTTCTTGTTCACAAACCAAAATCCCCCCTTCTGCTCCCCCTTTTCTGCGTTGGATGCGATCCACTGATCTCCTTCGTATGACTGTTTCAGTTCTTTTCCCCAACTATTTTCCTCGTCGAATTCAATAATAGCAGTGTTCTCTCTTTGGGTTTGCGCTCTTGTCCTGACAGCTAAGCCCCATTGTTTATCAGAGAATATTGTTCCCTCTTTTGCTGTGGTTATGCCTTCGTGTTGAGGCATGCGTGAAAGAGCATCTGCCAAGACATTCTGTTTCCCTTGGAAAAACTTTAATTGGAAATCGAACCTGCTGAAGTATTGTGCCCATCTAATTTGTTTGGGGGACAATTTTCGAGGAGATTTTAAATACTGGAGGTTCTTATGGTCAGACCAAATTTCAAATGGGATTCCGCTCCCTTCGAGGAAGTGTCGCCAGCATTCTAAGGCTTTTAATATGGCTAATGCTTCTTTTTCCCATATGGGCCAACATTTTTCAGTTTCACTGAACTTCCGGGACAAATATCCACAAGGTTTTAAGTTCCCATTTTGATCTTTTTGCAATAGTACTGCCCCGTATGCACAGTCTGAAGCATCGCAATGGATTATGAAAGGGCTCCGGATATCGGGGTGTTTTAGGATGGGTTCTTCTGTGAAGCATCCTTTTAGGGTTTCAAATGCCTTTTGGCATTCTGGCGTCCAACTCAGTTTGGCGCCAGGAGCTTTCACTTTTGCTGTCTCCCCTTTCCCTTTTGTTTTTAAAAGTTCGGTAAGGGGTGCGGTTATTTGCGCAAAGCCTTTTATGAACGATCTATAAAAATTTGCAAACCCCAGAAACGATTGCAATTGCCTCCTTGTTTGAGGTACTCCCCATTCTTTTACGTCTGATACTTTAGACGGGTCCATAGCTAACCCTTCTGGAGATATCCGATACCCCAGAAAGTCAATTTGAGTTTTATTAAATTCACATTTGGACAGTTTTGCATACAGCTTTGCTTCCCTTAGTCTCTGCAAAACTTCCCGGACCAATTCCACGTGCTTTTCTTTATCTTCGCTCACGATCAAGATGTCATCAAGGAATATGAATACTCCTCGGTACAACAATGGGTGCAGTATTTCATTTATAAGCTGCATAAAGCAACTGCCGCCATTTTTTAACCCAAATGGCAAAATTTTATATTCAAAATGGCCGAATGCGCAGGAAAATGCAGTTTTCCAAGTATCCTCGGGTTTGATTCTTAATTTATGATATGCTTCAATTAAATCCAGTTTAGTAAATATGCTCCCTTTCTTCAATACGGTAATTAAATCCTTTACTAAGGGCATAGGGTATTTATTGTCCTTAGTAATTGCATTTAAATTTCTATAGTCAATGCACAATCTTAGAGAGTTGTCTTTCTTTCTCCTAAATAACACTGGGGCTCCGAGAGGAGAATTGGATGGCTTAATGAAGCCTCGCGCCAGGTTCTTATCAATATATTTCCTCAATTCCTCCTTCTCCTGAACAGACATGGGATACACTTTTGGTTTTGGTAAGTTTGCTCCTGGGGTTATTTCAATTTCTACTTCTATATTCCTCTTGGGAGGTAATTTACTTGCCTCTTTCTGATTGAAAACATCCACAAAGTCTCTGTATTCAGGTGGCAATAGCTGTGGGTCTATTTCCCCTGCTTCATTTCCCTCGTCCTCCTCTCCTGCTATTTTGCTTATCTCCCATTGCGTTTGTTGTTCTTTAAATGCTAGGCTCTTTCCTCTCCAATCTACTTCAGGATTTGCCTGTTCGAGCCATGGGATCCCTAGTATTACATGGTATGTGGCAATAGGGGCTATCACAAAGGATATTCTTCCTTCCCATTTGCCTATTTTACATGGGACCCCCCGTATTTCCTTCGTAGATACTTCCCCAGCAGCAACTGATCCATCTAGCTGCGAAAAGGCAATTGGGGAGTCAAGCAACGTCTGCTGGCATTTCAGCGCTCCTGCTAATTCCGGAGTTATAATGTTCCTAGAACAACCGCAATCCACGAATGCCCTGCAGGTGGCCCGATTCTCTAGCCCCGATAGGCAGATTGGCACTACTAGCATGCGTTTGTCTCGACTCACCAGCCTTTCCGGAGATTCTGGGGCTCGCACCTCCTCCTCCGCTCGTATCCCGGCTGCTGGCTTGGGCTTTGAGGGTTTTGGCGGCTCCCCCTTCCGGGCCCAACATTCTGCTGCTCGATGGCCTGTCTTCCCACATACAAAGCATCCCGGCTTGGGTTTGTTGTCATCTCCTTTGAAGGGGATCCCCGGCCTCCCTCCGGGCCTTTCCTGCTTCCTCGTTTCTCCTCGACCCCTCGCCACCGGTCTTTGCTGGCCGCCGCCGCCCCTGAAACGCTTTACTTGGGCCAGGGTGGATTCGACGCGCCCCGCTAGTTGTATCCAGCCCTGGAGTGTTTCTGGGTCGTCTCTGTGCGCTGCCCAACTAAAAACCTCGGGGCGTAGTCCCTCTTTGAATATCTCCACTTTGGTCACTTCAGACCACTCTGGCACCCTTTCCGCGAGATGGAGGAATTCCTCTGCGTACTCGGGCACCGTTTTGTCCCTCTGCTTTATTCCTTTAAGCTGGTCTCGAGCCCTCAATTGCTCTAGCCGGTCTCTGAACCGGTTTTCCAGTGCGGCGAGGAAGCGGGGTACTGACCTCAGGCACGGGTCGCGTCTGGCATGTAGTTGCACATACCAGCTGGCTGCTCCTCTCTTTAGTGTGTTGCCGATGGCCCGAACCATGCTTCCTTCGGAGGGGAATGTGTGTGCATTGTCTTCCATATATCCTCTGATGCCAATGAGGAAAAAGTTCAGTTCAGATGATTCCCCTCCGTATTCCAGTTTGAGCTCTTCCCTCCTTTGCATCCATTCTGCGGCCCGTTGATGCTGTCTGGGAGGCATGGGGAAGGGTTGCATCGGGTTTCCTTGGACGGCCCCTTTGAACATGCCGCGCCCCACTCCGGCGGTCGTTCCGCGCGGCTCCCGAAATTCTGCCGCTGCTGTCGGCCCTTCCACCATCCGAATGCGGGCCTCGCTGTAGCCCCCGCACCTCGCCTTCCCTCGTCGTACGGCACATCCTCCTCCTCTTCCTGGATCTCCGGCTCCTCTCCGCCTTCATCCGCCAATCCACTGGACCCGATCCCTGGCCCCAGTGGTCTTTCCACCCCGACGCCCATTTGGGGGGTTGGAAGTTCTGTTGGAGTTGGCGGCCTCAGAGTTCCCAGAGCTTGCTGGCGCTCCACTTCGCGCGCCATTCTGTCTCGGAACTCCAGTTCCTGCCAGTATTCCTCATCCCCCTCGCCCCTCGCCGCCACGGGGCTCTGCGTTGAGGCGCGCTGGCCCCTCTGGCTCCAAGCTTCTTCTTTACTTGGCTCTCTCTCGGCGCCATATCGGGTGGGCTCCTTCTGGAGATTCTCTTCCAATAGTGGCACCAACCTCCCCACGGTTTCCGACAGCCTGGATAAATTAGTTTCCAGGATGGATAACCGCAGGGCCACGGTCTCCGGCATGCTTCCTCCAGATCCCCAACTGGTTTCTGCAGCCGCCGAAACGCCTCTTCCCCCTCTGGGAATCCTCTGGGTCACGCCGTTCGGCCTGGGGTACCCCGTAGAGGAAGCTATGGCTTGCAGCGTCTCTTCCCCCAACGGCCGGGCCCCTGGCAAAGGCCTCTCTGCTCCATTTAGGCTTTGATCTCCACTCATTATCACTTCACTGCGAATCCGCAGGAGGGTGGGAACGGGATTCTCGACTTAAATGTCAGGCTCACTTCAAAGGACCAGTCTGAACGCAGATCAAAGATAGCTGCTCTCAAATCCAATCTTTATTGAAGAATACATGACTTTGGAAAAAGTCGAGAATGACCTAATGTTTACATACAATCATTTTTATCACCTCTGATGCAACGTAACACCACACGCAAATATCATCATCAAACCCCACCCCATGTATCACATTTCTACTATTCCCACACACTCTACCAATTATAATTGTTTATACTTTCAACCCCGAGTTCCCAGGCTCTTCTATCTTCTTCTGCCAGGTGCTTCCAGGATTATTTATGTTATGACTCCAAGTCCAGGGCTTGGAAATTCAGCCCTGGGACTTGGTTCCATGACACTAAGCTATTCTCCAAAAGCCTGATCCCAAAGCCAGGGTTTCACTTTCTTCTGAAGGCTCGAGGGAGGGGGCTGATCTAATGTGGCTAGGGAGGGAGTTCCACAGCCAACGGGCCGCCACTGAGAAGGCTGTCTCTTGTCCCTGCCAGCCGCACCTGCGAAGGAGGTGGGACTGAGAGCAGGGCCTCCCCAGACAATCTTAATCTCCAAGGTGGTTCATCGAGGGAGATACGTTCAGACAGCTAAGCTGGGCCAGAACTGTTTAGGGTTTTATAGGCTAAAGCCAGCACTTTGAATTGTGCTTGGAAGCAAACTGGCAACCAGTGGAGCTGACGCAACAGGGGGGTTATTATTATTGTGCTGGCAGGACTGCTGACTTGAAAGTTGGGTTGCTGACCTGAAGATTGCTGGTTCAAATCCAACCCAGGGAGAGCACGGATGAGCTCCCTCTGTCAGCTCCAGTTCATTGCAGGGACATGAGAGAAGCCTCCCACAGGATTATAAAACAATTGGGCAACATCCCCTGGGCAACATCCTTGCAGGCAGCCAATTCTCTCACAACAGAAGCAACTTGCAGTTTCTCAAGTCGCTCCTGACATGAAAAATAAAGCAAAATTAGATGATATTGAAATTTAATAAATTGAGCAAAGCCGATCTCTGGCAAATGGGCACAAAGCCAGAGATTAGTTGCAGCTACATACTCACTGAATCAAGTCAGCCCTTATGTAATTCCCATTGATTCTAAGGATCTCATTCAGGACAGCTCGTGGTTAGATCTAGGCCTGAATTATCTATATGGCTAACAATTAGATTCCTAGAAAGCTAAAAAAACAAATAGGAAGGAATAGCTAAAGAAACAAAGCTAACACAGTGCAGCGGTTTGAATCCCTCATCAGCCACGGAAACCTCGAGCAAGTCGTGCTCTCTCAGCCTCAGAGGAAGACAATGGTGGCAGCCCCCTCTGCACAAGTCTTGCCAAGAAAACCCTGTGAGGCAAAAGAAGCCATGTTGTTTTCATTGGGTAAAAAGATAGCCAGCCTTTCCCTTTCAGTTTTTCTTCTCTCTCCCCCCCTCCATGTTATCCTTAAGGCAGCAAAGGATCCTCATAATCTCAGCCTGACTCCTAATATGCATCAGGTTCTGGATTCTTTCCCGATACCCTGGTTTTGATTCATTTTTTCCTGCCTGGATGAGGAGGTCAACGTACTCTGCGGTGGAATTCAGGGTGGGCTTCAGGGCAATTTCCTGAAGGCGCCGATGGCTCTGGCTCGCCTTCCCAATCAGTTCAATTAACTTTTTCCTTTCTTCTTCCTCCTCTGCTTTCAGACGTTCAAGCAATGATTCTAAAGTGAATTTACCACCCATATTTTTCTCATACTGTTTTCTCAGGCTTTCAAAGGTCCTCTTCTTTGTAATGGTTTTCTTTACATGTCTGAATTTTCCTTGAACATGATCACTCACAGGACAATGGCCAGGACAAACATTACATTTACCTGAGAAAAAATCCATAGCTGCACAAAAGCGATTGAAAATGTCCCATGTTTCCAGGCAAGGATAATGGCAGGTGAAGTCACATTTACTGCAATTGGTTGCATTATATTCAGTGGATTTCTTGATGTCCTCCACTTCGATTTCTTCATACTCAAAGTCTTTCTTGGCCTCTATGTCTGCCTTGTGCTCACTCACAACTTTCTGCATCATCTCCAGCTTTTGTACTGTCACCAAGACAATGTCAATCTGGGCCTCCAGCCCCACTAGGATGGTTTCCAGTTTCTTCCGTTCTCTCAGGACTTCATTTGTAAGAGTTAAACTTCTCGCTTCCATGTTTTCCAGGGAGTCAAAGAAGGCCTTCATGTTCTTTTGACCCATTGCCCAAAACATTTCATCAAAATTAGAGCTTTCTGCACATCCTCTAGCATTGCTGGCAAAAGGGGCAGAATTGTTGAATTTGAAGTGGGCAGGAGTCCCACTGGCCTCTTTGGCACATGGCAGACCAGCTTTTTTAATGGCCACCAGAACAGGAGGGCTCTGTCCATCTGCAAAGGTGACTAGGACTTGGATGTTGTCCTTTATGTCTCTCCCAAAAATGGAAAGGACTGAGTCAAATATGTATTTCTGGGTCTCCGTTAAGCGAGCCAAGGGGGCCTGGACTACAAAGCAGACGGAGTCAATGTGATCTATGCCTCCTGGACTGGAGAAAAACTTCCTGATCTTCTCTGTGATCGATTTGTCATGCTCGATTCCTCTTGGGTCCCCAAATCCTGGGGTGTCAATAATGCTGAAAGAATAAGGAACTTTGAAGCCCTCCTGATGGTTGACCACGTAAGCCGTTACATCAGAGGTCTGGCTTTCAGCTTGGCTTCTGTGGGTCTCTTCATGAATGAGTTTGAATCGGAATTCGTCTTCCCATTGGACACCCATGATGTAGTTAATCATCCCATTGATGAGAGTGGTCTTCCCTGACCCCGTTGCTCCCATCACCATGATGACTTTGTTGGGGACCCTCATGTTCTCTTCTCCAAAATGATATTTCTGACAGGATATTGAATCATCTGATGTCACCTTTAGTGGAAGAACATAGATGGATGGTTGACCTTCTTCCACTAATCTGCTCTTTGGGAGGTATTTTTCAGCTGGTCTGCCCTTCCTTTCTTCAACTTGGGATGTAGAAACCTCCACCTCTTCACTGGGAACACTATGAGCCCCATCAGCACACACTGCGGACACTCGGAGTCTGTAGGGCGTTTGAGGACTCAGCTCACTAACCTGGCAAAATTCTGTTTTTCTCTCTGTCCTTTCATTCCATACATCTTTGCTCTTGTTGTTTTCATGCCCAGTGGGAAGGGTCTTCACAGACTGGGTGGCGTTGCTGGTCTCACTGAGTCCCGGCTTGCACCTGGCAGCGTATTGGAACTCGTATTCCTTGTTTGAGCTTAGACCTCTTAGTAGGAAGGTCTCCTGGCTGCTCTCCGTATTCACAGTCTTCCAGTTCTCTTCTCCTTCAGCCCTGTACTCTACCTGATAGCTGGTGATATTCTCTCTCCCGTATTCGGCTGGTTGAAAGGTCAGCTGTACACTGTCATGCCTAATTCCAGTAACAAGAAGAGGGAGAGGTTTTGAGGGAAGGTCAAAGCTGCAGCTGACCAGATCCCCATCTTCATACAAGTAAACAGAAGCTCCTGGGTTGTCCTTGTCTGGCACAGAGGCCACAACAAACCGCAGCTTCCCATGTGACTTATTGATACGGGAAAAATCTGAAATGGATCTGGCAGCTTTCCGAGCTCTTTGGGATATCTGTTTGCGCTCAAACCAGGCCTGGCATTTGGAATTAGCTTTTTCTTCCAAACCTTCTTTATGAAGGTAATGTTGTAAATTGGCTAAAAATGGTTCCTCCTCATGTAACGAAGTAAATGTAAAGCAAAGGACAAATTCATTCTGGGGATCAAGCACTATTTCACCCAGTTTGCTCCGAGAGGGGATGACTTCTATCCCACTGAGGATATTAAGGCAAGATTTCACAAAATCCATCTTTTGTTCCTTGCTGTCCAGAAAGGCCTGGAGACTTCGGCTGTTGAAGGGGGACTCGTTCACAGCCCTCAAGATGTCATCCAGGGCTCCTTCCTCTTTGTCTCCTCCCCGGATGGAAGGCAAGATTCCAGCCAGCTCTTTCTGGAAGGTCTGCCTCTGCTGCTTGCAGAGGTCCTTGAAATGCTGGATCTTCCTCTTGATTTCTGGGAAAGTGTTAGCTACGGGATTCTTCCCCAGGTCATTACATCTCATGTCAATTTCGCTGAGTTCCCCCAAAATTTTCTGAGCATCGAAGATGAGCGCTAGGCTGATCTCTCGTACTATCTTGGCTGCCTTGGAATCCATCTTGGTCAATGGGTACAGCCAGACCTTTATGGGCACAGCTTTCTCTCCATTGTCTCCCATCATTTTGGGAAGAGTGGAGTACACTTGCATGGCATCCTGGAAACTCACCGGATTGCTCTCCAGAGAAAAATCCCCATGGAACTTGCAGCTGAAGTTCTCAGCCTGGGAGTTTTCTGTGCCATACATCTTTATTTCTCCTTGTCCTACACCAGATATTGACTTCTTAATCATAGCCTGAAGATTTCCCTCTACGTCTTGCACAGACTCAGAAGAGGAAACTTCTCGGTCAAAGACAAAGAAAGCCTGGGCTCCATACAAGATGGCAGTGACAACGTGGGTGGCAGTCCCATGCTCAAAGACACTTGGGTGAGAGACATTCTCGACGCCCAGGTGGCTCATGGTCAGCTGCTCATACCTGGTGGTGGCTTTGTACTGCAAGGTGACTCTGGCCTGATGCTTGGAGGTCTTGGTATCTTGGAGGAACTTAGCAGAACCTTCCAGTTTAACCAGTCCTATCAGTAAACTGGCCTTGAGGGAGGCGGAGACACTGAGGGCTGAGGCCTTGTCGTCAATGGAGTCAGATGCAATGATCTCGAATTCCGTTTTCGGCTGAGGTCTGATGCTCACATCCTTCCGAAGGGAGTCCAGGTCCCAAAGGGTGATCCCTGGAATGAAGCAGAGAAAAATAATAAATACGAAGGATGTGTTGTTGACTTATGGAACGGCCCCGGACTACACCTATGCATCACATGATTTACTCTGTTGTATGGACTCAAATGCTTTTAATTGTTTTAATTATATTTTAGTATTTATTTTATTTTAAATGGTTGTTTTATTGTACTCTGTTTTAAAGGCATTGAATTATTGCCTATGTTGTGAATGTTAATGTGGGATTTGTGTACTGGTAGTGTTTAAATGAAATTTGTGTCTGGCATGTATTGCATACTGATTGCATCATCCAGAGTGTGCTATAGTCTGTAAAGAGTTAATGACTGAGAAGCTGTGTTGACCTTGATGTGTGGCTGGAACCTGGGGAGTGTCCAGACACAAGAGTGTTTGTACATTACTGATTGCATCAGTTGAGATCTTGCTCTGTTCTGAGTTGTGTCTGCCTATGTGACCAAAATATGCATATATGATATGTGGTGTGAATGGAAGAGTGAAAGAGAGCTAGAAATTTGAAAGCCTGCAAACTATTAACTACCTGCACAGGAATTGTAGTTAAAACCTGCTAATGAGACCTGAAATAGTTGACCTGCCTGGCAAACTGTGATAAGAACTGCGACTGATAAGAGAAATGTTTACATCTGTTAACATCTGTCAACATTTGCTGACTTGATGAACTTTTGGGGCAGAGCTGCTTGTGTCAAGAGGAATCAACATCTGGTCCAGGAAACTGAGGATATTCCAGGATGGAAGACGTCTATCACTCATTTACAACTTTGGGACATCATCAGCAAAATATTGCTATATAAGTGACCTTATGAGAGTCCAGACGGTGTGACAGACAGCGACGCTGTTCACCCGTCATGCTCAGTGGAGATGGTGTACTTGGGAGTGGCAGATCTGCTATGGGAAAGCAGGATTCTGTTCACTTTTTGGGGCCTCTTTTTCTCATGGGAAGAGAAAAGAGTGCGTTTTGAAGTCATGGTCTTTTTGAAGTTTTGGTGTTTTGGAACTTTGTCTTGGCAGGCAGCAGTGGAAGCTGGGTCTGGCCTAACCAGGTGCTTCTCCAAGGAGGGAGAAAGAATATGGTAATATTTGTGTGCATGAAGATGGATGCATGTTGTGTGTGAATGAAGAATGAAAATGTAACCCCCCCTTGTTTGTTTCTTAGCCAGTGTAACTGTAGGTTGTTTGTGAATCCAATGTAGTTGCATAGAATCTGTATGTTTGTATGTCTAAATGTTGTTCTTTGTTCTGCTATACCTCTCAGACTGAAACTGCAATAAAAAGAACCTATGCTTTAAAGTTATTGAAAAGTTATTCATAACATTTTTGGTGTCAGAAGTGGGATATTCTGTTCAGTCTGAGCAGGATGTTTTAACTTTTGTTGTAAAAGTCTTCATGACACCTAGAGTGAAAGCCAAGTCCTGTATTCGTCTGTAAGTCTGTTTGTCTTGTACAGTAAAACTTTGTATATATTTTTTACCATTGTCTCTGACGTCTCTTCGTTCTGCGCTCCATTGACAACATACAACTGCTGCTACGCTGCGAATTACTCTGACAATTTGGTTATGGGCCCAGATCCCAGACCAGTCTGACCAGACTGGCCAGTTCCCAGATGCCAGTACCTAGACTGGACCAGAGTTCTGGAGTTTGGAGTGGAGAGAAAGTTGGAGCTGCGAGTGTGAGCAGAGACGAGACCCGCTGTTTTAGTGAGCCTGCTTGAGTGTGAATCTGGTGTGTCTTTGGAGGAAGATTGATTCCTGGAGAAGCAGAGCGGCACAGCAGGGCGTGCTGGAGCCTAACTGATTAATGGCCAGAAGTGAGAATTGTGGAGCCATAAATCCAGAAGCTTGAGGGGGAGACTGCCAGACGCTGCTGAAAGTGTGGAACCATCAGTGGCTGGGCTGAAACTCTGGAAGGTGAGATAATGGCTGCCTCAAACTCATTTACGACTATTGAGAAATTAAATGACCATAATCATAAAGAATGGTCTGTGTATATGCAGCACTTGCTGGTGAAAGAAGGGCTGCAGAAGACAATCTTAGGAACAGAAGCAGACAGAGAGAAAAATGAAAGAGGGTTGGCAAATTTGATCGTGAGCATAATGCCAGATCAATTAGTGCATGTACAACATCTACAAACTGCCATAGAAGTGTGGGAAGCTCTCAGGAATGTGCACCAGAGAGAAAGCACACTAGGCAAAATGATCTGGACAAAGAGGCTATACAGAGCAAAACTGTCTGAAGGTGGATATGTAAGACAGCATGTGAAGAAGATGAAGGAATTGTTTCTAGAATGCCAAGCCAGAGGTGTGTTCAAATAACCAAAGAGCATCAGGCATACATCATGATGTCTAGCCTGACTAGTGACTGGGACCATCTGCTGTATTCCCTGCAAGCCGTGCCATCTCAAGATCTGAGTTTGGATCTGGTGTGTGCGAGAGTGCTTGAGGAAGAAGCCCGGCGTTTCTTTGAGCAGGAGTTGGCTGGAGGCTGCAGGAGCGAGGGGGGTCGTCCCAAATGGAGCCGAAAGAAAAGGAGCCCATGTCTGCAGATGTGCGTGTGTCAGCTGTACGAAAGTGTTTTGTTTGCAACAAGCCAGGGCATCTAGCCAGAGACTGCCGAAGCAAGGGACAACAGGCCAGAGGACGAGGACGTCATTCCAGAGGTTTCAACAGGAGCAGAGGTACATCTAACAACTTCTCTGGACGTACGGTGATGATGGCTGCAAATGAAGACACGGACAACAGACAAACCAACAAGTGGGTGCTGGACTCAGGTGCAACTCACCATATCACAAACAATCTTTCTTGTCTGAGAAATGTGCAGTCAACAGAAGGAGCGACTGTTACTTTGGCTGATGGGTCATTTAAATTGTTTTCTCAATTTGGCACTTGTTATAGTCCTTGTTTGAGAGTATATTGGGAGAGAGTTTTGTATGTACCTGAAATGAAATCTAATCTGCTAAGTGTTGCCACCTTAACAGACCACCAGTATAAAGTGAATTTTAGAGGGATCTATTTTTATGTTTATGACAGAGAAGGAAAGCTAGTAGAAAAAGGAGTGAAATGGAACAAGATGTATGAGATGTTTGACAAAGTAAATAGTGTTGATCATGAAAACGTAGAAATCATGTGTGTTGGAGGTCAGATACAACATGATCATTGTGTACACTTGTTCCATAGAGTCATGGATCATGCAAACATGGATATTCTGAAGAAGACACTTGATTTGAGCCCAGAGTATAAAATGGAGTCTTGCCATTATGAACTAGATTGTGCCATATGCAAACAGGTGAAAAAGGTACCTGTGAAGTTTTACAAAAGGTCAAAGATAAAGGTAACTAATTTGTTTGAAAAGGCACATGTTCAGATTAAAGGGCCTTTTGAGGAAAGTACTGGTGGATCGAAATACATGATGTTATTTGTAGAAAGATTGAGCAGATTTGGCTATGTATATTTCTTCAAAGAGTTATCTGAAGCAACTAAAAAATTGTTTAATTGGCTGAGTTTAATTGAAAATGTGTATGATAAGAAATTGGATACACTCATAATTGACAAAGGTGCCGAAGTTTGTATTGATGAGTTCAAGAAGCTATTGAGGTCAAAAAACATTGATTGTTTAGAAATTGGGCAGTTTAAAGCTGAAGAAGGGATTGCAGAGAAAAGAGTGCAAGTCCTGAATGAAATGAAAACATGTATGTTTAAAGATAGCCATATTTCTAATAGTTATTGGCCTGCGGTGCTTCATACTTGTAATTACATAACAAATAGGTTGTGGGATGAGTGTGTGCAAAATATTCCTTTTCGTAAAGTGTATAATTATGTTCCACATTACAAATTTCTCAGAATTTTTGGTCAGAGAGCAAATGTGTTAATTCCGGCAAAAGAAAGGACCCAAAAGAAGCAAAGGCATAGGGAAATGATTTTCACTGGATATTACAAAAGGTCTTACAAGTTTTTAGATCCACCACAAACAGTCAAGATATCCAGAATAGCTTATTTTGAAAGACCTAGAGATTGGAAGGAGATTCATTCGAATTCGGAACAACTGCATGGTTTCCAGAAAGCTAGAGACATTGTTACAAGTGAGAAACAGCATTTAGTTAAATCTGAGTCTGAAACATCTAAGAAAATTACATCAGGTAGTGAACATGAGATGAGTACACAAAAGAAGGCTAGCATTGGAACACCAAAAGGTAAAGTAACAACTAAGCAAATAAAACAAGAGATAACAGAAGATGTACACATGAGTGTAGGAAAGAAAGAAAGAAAAAGATGTGCGCTAGTACCATATTTGTCTGATCCAACGAAGTTCCATATGTCACCTGTTGGAAAAGACTATGTTGGTAGTGGTGGATATGAAATAGTTGGTTGTTATTGATAAAGTGTAACAGCAAAGTCTTGAAAGAATGTGTCTGAAGTAGAGATTTTTGTTCATGTATAATCGTCTAAGAGTAATGAGATGTTCCCTGTGTATATGGAGTGTAAGAAACAACTGTGTAAAGACTGTATGTGATTGCCTAGTTTAAAGAAAAGTGTTATAAGACATTCAGTGTGAAAAACTATGAGATGTAATGAATGTACAATAAGTTGATTCATGTGTGCTTAGGTGATGTATACATTTAAGGAGACAAAATTACATTTAAAGAGGGGGAATTGTTAATGTGGGATTTGTGTATTGGTAGTATTTAAATGAAATTTGTGTCTGGCATGTATTGCATACTGATTGCATCATCCAGAGTGTGCTATAGTCTGTAAAGAGTTAATGACTGAGAAGCTGTGTTGACCTTGATGTGTGGCTGGAACCTGGGGAGTGTCCAGACACAAGTGTGTTTGTACATTACTGATTGCATCAGTTGAGATCTTGCTCTGTTCTGAGTTGTGTCTGCCTAGAGTGAAAGCCAAGTCCTGTATTCGTCTGCAAGTCTGTTTGTCTTGTACAGTACAACTTTGTATATAGTTTTTACCATCGTCTCTGACGTCTCTTCGTTCTGCGCTCCATTGACAACATACAACTGCTGCTACGCTGCGAATTACTCTGACAGTGAAGCCGCCTTGAGTTCCCCCGGGGTTGAGAAAAGTAGAGTAAAAGTGACGTAAATAAATAAATAAGAAGAAAAATTGACAAAGTCCAGAAACTGCTGGGATCCTTCAAGATGTATGTGTGTGTGTGTGTGTGTCCCCATTTGCTGAAATGTCCTTGCCCACCTCAGGCATGGAGGGGTCAGCCCTTACCTGGGATGAGGGTGTCCTTGCGGCAGTCGTAGAGCATCCCCAGCTGGAAGGGTCGGCCCAAGGCGGGCATCTCGATGGAGTCCTCCGACAGGTCCATGGCTCAGCTCCCCGGTCACTCTCCCCTCTGCCTCTCTGCTGGAAACAAGAGGGTGATGGAAGGACAGATGGTGTGGCCAAAGAGGGGAGTGGGGAGCGGACAGCCAAGGGGCAGCACCACCAAAGCAACTTAGGCTAAAAACTTTGTATTCAGGCAGGCTTTTAATGATGAAGATGTTTAAGATCAATTCAGGGGGTGCTGTGGTTTTGAAGCTGAACATGAGCCAAAAGTGTGATGCAGCAGCTAAGAAAGCCAATGGGATTTTGGGCTGCATCAAAGGAGCATAGGTTCTAAATTGGGGGAAATCAGTGCCTCTCTATTCTGCTTTGGTTAGACCTCAGTTGGAATACTGTGCCCAGTTCTGGGCACCACAGCTCAAAAGAGATATTGACTCTAAGCTGGATGGTGTCCAGAGGAGGGAGACTAAAACGGTCAAAGGTCTGGAGACCATGAATCCCTATGAGAAACGTCTGTTTAGCCTGCAGAAGAGATGGTTCAGAGGAGACATGTTCACCATCTATAAATATGTGAAAGGATGCCACAAGGAAGGGGGAGTAGCCCTTTTTTCTGCTGCCCTGAAGACTAGGACTCAATGGAGCCACGGTCCTAAATTACAGGAAAGGAAGTTCTACCTCAACAATAGGAAAAACTTCCTAACTGTGTGTGTGTGAGAGAGAGCTGTTCAGCAGTGGAACTCTTTGCCTCGGAGTGTAGTGGAAGCTCCTTCTTTGGAGGCATTTAAACAGAGGCTGGGTGGCCATCTGTCAGGGATACTTTGATTGTGCTTTTCCTACATGGCAGAAGGGGGTTGGACTAGATGGCCCATGAGGTCTCTTCCAACTCTATGATTCTATGATTCACCTACACTGTACATCAATTCCGTTTGGCTCGACTTCAACTTCCATGGCTCTCTGATATGAAATCACGAGAGCAGTAGTTTTACAAGGACCATTGCCTTATCTGCCAACGAGTGCTGGTGCCTCACCAAACTACAACTACCACTATTCTATAGCATTGAGCCATTATAGCTAAAAGCTGGGTCAAACAAGAATACATCTACAGTTTAGAGCCAGCTTAGAGCCAGCCTTGATAAGGACAGGAAACTGAAACGACCCCTTTACTTTCAGTTCAGGACTATCGTTATTATTATATTATCATTTCTATTATTATCTTTAGTTAAATCCCACCTTTTTCTTTGTGGGGACTCAAGACAACTAAGACTGCACACTGGGCAAGTTTAAAAGGTGCAATACCAAAGTTTAAAAGCAATGAAAGAGTACTTATAGACAACAGTAATTATGGACATTTTCTTATACAAGGTTTTATTCTGTCCTCGGTTATTTGTTGGCCAACCTGCATAACAACCAAATGCAAGGATCCTCAGCATTGTCTCAGGCAAGAGTTCTAACTGGATAAGAATCCCTTCCGGTTGCTCCAATGGCAGCCACGAGGGGCGCCATAGCCCCCCATAAGAGACGGGCAGCAGGGCTCCCAAACCCATTGACTGAACCCCCACCCCCCTCAAATAGAGAAAGAGAGAAAATCCTACATATTTCCATATGCAGTTTTAGAAAAACACATGTTTTGTTGCATGCATGTGCACAAGGGAGTAGCTCACCTTGATCGCCCCCTTTAATACCAGAACACTCCCTGTGAGCCCTATATACCTTTACCTCAAATGTATTTCTGGGGGAGGAGGATGGAAATGGAAATCGGGGCCTCCTTTCTACCTGGTCCTTCTGGGTTCCCTTCTCCTTTATGATGATTCCCATGAGAGGCCCCCACTCTATGTGACTATAAAGCCCATTCGTGTAAATTCCACCAAAGGCATTTGCTGTTGGCATGAATGCAAGATCACAGCACAAATGCCTCTCTGGGGACTGGCATCGGGCACCAGCTCTGCCCACTCCACACCACAGTTACGCCTGATGCCGGCTGAGAAGACCCCCACCCTCAAGACCCCCACTCACCCTCAACTGCAAGGTTTCCTTTGGCCTCTGAGGAGCGGCAGGAAGGATCTGGGCAAAGGTCTGCTCAGTGCCACCCGCACACCTTTCTTCAGTGAAACTGAAACTGACAATATCTTGCTTTTTATTTCAGGGCAAAGTCTGGAATGTTCATGTGCACAAGGCAGTGAAGCGAATCCAGTTGTTCTTGCAACTACAGTAGAGTCTCACTTATCCAACACTCGCTTATCCAACATTCTGGATTATCCAACGCATTTTTGGAGTCAATGTTTTCAATATATCATGATATTTTGGTGCTAAATTCATAAATACAGTAATTACTACATAGCATTACTGCGTATAGAACTACTTTTTCTGCCAAATTTGTTGTCTAACATGATGTTTTGGTGCTTCATTTGTAAAATCATAACCTAATTTGATGTTTAATAGGCTTTTCCTTAATGCCTCCTTATTATCCAACCTATTCGCTTATCCAACATTCTGCCGGCCCGTTTATGTTGGATAAGTGAGACTCTACTGTACTTTCAAGTTGGCTTTGACTTGGAGAGACCCCATGCATGAGAGAGAGGCCTCCCAGTCCCCATCATCCACAGCCCTGTTCAGGGTCTTGCAGACTCAGGGCAGGCATTGTGGCTTCCATGACGGAGTCCATCCATCTGGAAAGTGGTCTTCCTCATTTATTACTGGCTTTGAATTTAACCGGCTTTATCCTCTCTTCTCCAGGACCCATTGACTTTCCTTTTGTAGTCCATGGCATTTGCAGAACTTGCCTCCAGCGTCACATTTGAAAGGAGTGGATTTTCTTCCTGGCAGCTTTCTTCATACTTAGGAATAGAAATACAATGACACAGAATTCTAACTTTAGTATTTTGTGATATCTCTTGACTCTTGAGGATCTTGTCCAGTTCCAATTCAACTGCAATACTGATTTAGAACAACAAAAACAGTGGTCCTCAACCTGTGGGTCCCTCCCCAGGTGTTTTGGCCTACAACTCCCAAAAATCCCAGCCAGTTTACCAGCTGTTAGGATTTTTGGGAGTTGAAGGCCAAAACATCTGGGGACCCAAAGGTTGAGAACCACTGAACTAAAACGTATTCAAGATGCCACAAAAAACCCAGCTCACAACATTAGATTCTTCTGCCTCAACCAGTGAAAAGCTGAAGACCTGCTTGGAAGATCTTGAGGAGCTTTTGCGAGGGAGATGGGAAGGTGGCAACCACCTATTTATTTATTTGTTTGTTTATTCATCCATGTCATTTCTATCCTGCTTTTCTCACCCGAAGAGACGCAAGGCGGCTTACAGGTCTGACAAAAATTCAATGCCAATAAAATCAACAATCCAATCCAATAAAACATAAAGCCGTTAAAAAACAATTTATCTTAGGCATTAAAACACATGAGACAATATACAAAACTTAAAATGCATAAATCAATTCGTCCAAAAACCTTGCACATGATCCAGACCGTGTTGAAGCTGTAAAAGCTTATTCGTTAAACGCTTGTGCGCATAGCCAGGTCTTTAGTTTCTTTCTGAAACCCAGAACGGATGGAGCCTGCCGGATGTCGCTGGGGAGGGAGTTCCACAGCCGAGGGGCCACCTCTGAGAAGGAAGGCCCTGTCTCTCGTCCCCACCAGTCGCGCTTGCGAGGCAGGTGGGACCGAGAGCAGGGCCTCCCCAGGCAATATTAAAGTTCTCATCGGCTCATAGAACCACTTTCAAAACTGTTCAGAAGAAAAAAGATACCGTTAAAAGGACAGCATCCACCCCCACCCCACCCCAAAAAAACAGGGGCGGAAGGGTGAGGCAGTGCTCGGCTGGCTCCATCCCATTGGTTCGCCCTCATTTTGGACATTGAGTGGCACCCCCCAATTCGCTACCTCAAACCGCCTCCCAAACATTTGGAAGCAAGGTTGTTGTGTGTTTTCTGGGCTGTCTGGCCATGTTCCAGAAGGCCCTGAGGGTCAGCCCTCCCTCCCTCTTTCTCCTCTGAGAAGTGGGAGAAAGGGCTGTTTGGCCTTCCAAAATGGCTTCCCTGGCTTCAAGGACCATTTACTTCGCTTCCCTCCCTGAGGAGGAGGAGGAGGAGGAGGAGGAGGAGGAGGGTCTCCCGTTCATTGCTTGTCAGGATCCAGAGTGAAGAGAACTGACATCAAACAATGGCTGCCTTATCCTCAGTGCCCGCAAGAGCAGCATTTGCCAAAGGCCTCCCGAAGGTCACTTTTCCTGCCATTTCCGTGGCCCAAGATGACCGCCCTCTCACTGAGGGGAAGGAGAAGGGGCTCCGATGCGCTGTCCCTCTTCCACCCAAGACACCCCCACAGCAACAGGGGGAAGGGGCATCTGGCATCTGAGCAGAGCTGACAGGGAAATAGGGCAACAGCTAACAACTCTGAACAAAGGATCCCCCCAGGCCAGGATATGAAACTTGAAAGGTCATTTAATGCTAATCAAGATGGTTAATTACAACATTCACATTGGCCTCCAACAGACAAAGAGTTCTTTTCCCCACCGTGGACCTTCCACAGAGATATATATACAGTAGAGTCTCACTTATCCAACATTCTGGATTATCCAACACATTTTTGTAGTCAATGTTTTTGATAAATCGTGATATTTTGGTGCTAAATTCGTAAATACAGTAATTACATCATAACATTACTGCGTATTGAACTACTTTTTCTGTCAAATGTGTTGCATAACATGATGTTTTGGTGCTTAATTTGTGAAATCATAACCTAATTTGATGTTTAATAGGCTTCTCCTTAATCTCTCCTTATTATCCAACATATTCGCTTATCCAACGTTCTGCCGGCCCGTTTATGTTGGATAAGTGAGACTCTAGTGTACTTTCCTTGCTTAGTTTCTCCATATGCCTCACAACCTCTGAGGATGTCTGCCATAGCTGTGGGCGGAACGTCAGGAGAGAATACTTCAGGAACATGGCCATTCTAAGGCAGGAATGAAGGGGTAGGAGGAAATGGCCATATAAGGAGGTACGAGCAGGCCAGGTACACAGCCGATGGGTTATCACGTGATTTCCCCGAAATCATGTGTTTTGAGAGAAACAAAAGTACAGTAGAGTCTCACTTATCCAACATAAACGGGCCGGCAGAACGTTGAATAAGCAAATATGTTGGATAATAAGGAGGGATTAGGGAAAAACCTATTAAACATCAAATTAGGTTATGATTTTACAAATTAAGCACCAAAACATCATGTTATACAACAAATTTGACAGAAAAAGTAGTTCAATACGCAGTAAAGCTATGTAGTAATTACTGTATTTATGAATTTAGCACCAAAATATCACGATTTATTGAAAACATCGACTACAAAAATGCATTGGATAATCCAGAACGTTGGATAAGCGAGTGTTGGATAAGTGAGACTCTACTGTAATGACGAAATGTAATACTGCACCACAAATATGCACCAATGGTTTGATATGTGGGGGGTCGTAAACCGAACCCATTGAATTGTATAAATAGACACTTGACCCTGTCGGCGGGGTTCTCCCTTTTCAGCACCTAGTTGTGCGTGGGACGAACCTCTGCAGCTGCATGAACTTTAGTAAACTGCTTTCTTTGGAAAAAACTCCAGTTGTCTGTCTCCTACTTCCACTGCGTCCGCACAGACACACGAGAAGCCGAGAAGAGGGGAAGTCTGGCTTCCGCTACAATACAGCCCAGAAAACACACAACAACCCTGTGATGCCAGCCATGAAAGCCTTCAACAACACATTTGGGAGCAACTCGTACACTTGAATGTTTCCCCTTCAGCGATGAATAGGCACTTGGGACATATTAGTCAGTGTCCTGGCAGGTCCCATCTTGCCCTATTGAAGGGGCAAGGATGTAAAAGATGTAAAAATACTCCTCTTAATCCAAAGTCAAAAGCAGGAGGCCCCTTTTCTATGAAGAGGGCGAGGAAAAACACCAAAAAAGTTGGATCTTCAAATTGCAAAAGAACTATTTATTGCATGGCCATAGCAATGAGACAAAAACATGCATACATGCAATCAAAGGATTTGTCCGAATTTCCAAAATGGTTGCAAGGTTTTTATCACCTCACAGAAGTTATCAAGCATATCTTTATTGGCTTACAAAGATCATTTACCTCATTTGTCTAATGTTGTCTACGCCACAAGCATCTTAACCATCATGCAATCCCATTGGTTTTCTATGCTGTAACAACCTGTAACTCTTTAGACCAGGGGTCCCCAAACTAAGGCCCGGGGGCCGGATGCGGCCCTTCAAGGCCATTTACCTGGCCCCTGCCTTCAGTTTTAGACTTAGGCTCGCCCAAAGTCTGAAATGACTTGAAGGCACAACAACAACAACAATCCTGATTAACTTGACTATCTCATTGGCCAGAAGCAGGCCCACACTTCCCACTAAAATCCTGATAAGTTTACAGTATGTTGGTTAAAATTATTTTTATTTTTAAATATGGTATTGTTTTTTATTTACCAATATTGTAAATGAATGATATGGTAATAATATAATATATTGTAATAAAAACATAATGTATACATATAATATTGATAATAAATATTATAATGTAATACAATATAATATTTATTTATTTATTACAGTATTTCTACCCCCACCCTTCTCACCCAATAGGGGACTCAGGGTGGTTAATAATAATAATAATAATAATACAATATAATAATATTGTATAATATAATAATATTAATTATATATTATATATTAAATGTAATATTACTAATAATATTACGGTATAGTGATATAGTGCAATATAGTAATATATAAAGCTAATATTGTGCTATGCCATTAATATAATATATTGTACTAGCTGTGCCCGGCCACGCGTTGCTGTGTCTGAGTCTGGTGGTGTTGGTCAGTCTACATTAGGTTGTATTTATGCTGTGACCTCCACCTTCTTTATACTCACATTAGTAGTAGTATTTGAAATCTGTTACCTTCTTCAATTTTTGTGTTGATTGATAATTGCTTGAGATCCCTGTTGTCTTTGGTTTGTTGTTGTAATGTCTGATTCTGCTGAGTGCGGTTTATATTTTTATTGTGGTACAATAGTCTTTTTTTTGTTTTGCCTGTGTAGGTGTTTATTATTATTATTGTTGTAGTGGTCATGAAGGTTGGATAAGTTAGATGCTACTGTATTGTTTTTTGGAGGCCCAGTGTAGCACTGACTGGCCTCTCAGCCTCAGTGCCTGGCTGTTTCTTGCCTGTGATGGTGTTGATTCTTGTTGTTGTTGTTGTCATTGTTATTATTGTAATTGTTTTTTTGAAGGCCAAGTGTGAATTGGGGAGGTGGATGAGTTGTGTTGTCAAATTTTGTATTTGTTATAGTCACTACGCGTTGTCAGTTTTGTGGGTCCGGATTGTGGTTTTGTGGTGTGGTTGTATTGTTACAACTGGGAGGCAAGGCTTTTGCATTGTTTTGCCAAGTTTTGTATTTCTGGGGCGTTTAGTTGTGTTGTTATAGTCATGATGCGTTGTTGTGAGTTTTGTGGGTCCGGATTGAGGTTTTGTGTTGTGGTTGTGTTCTTACAACTTGGAGGCAAGGCTTTTGCATTGTGTTGTCAAATTTTGTATTTCTGGGGCGTTTAGTTGTGTTGTTATAGTCACAATGCATTGTTGTGAGTTTTGTGGGTCCGGATTGTGGTTTTGTGGTGTGGTTGTGTTGTTACAATCGGGAGGCAAGGTTTTTGCATTGTGTTGTCAAGTTTTATATTTCTGGGGCATTTAGTTGTGTACCAAGTTTCGTATTTCTGGGGCGTTTAGTTGTGTTGTTATAGTCACGATGCGTTGTTGTGAGTTTTATGGGTCCGGATTGTGGTTTTGTGGTGTGGTTGTGTTGTTACAACCTGGAGGGAAGGCTTTTGCATTGTGTTGCCAAGTTTCGTATTTGTGGGGCGTTTAGTTGTGTTGTTATAGTCACGATGCGTTGTTGTGAGTTTTGTGGGCCCTGTGTGGTTTTGTGGCGTGGTTGTGTTGTTACAACTGGGAGGCAAGGCTTTTGCATTGTGTTGGCAAGTTTTGTATTTCTGGGGCGTTTAGTTGTGTTGTTATCGCATGATGCGTTGTTGTGAGTTTTGTGGGTCTGGATTGTGGTTTTGTGGTGTGGTTTTGTTGTTGTAACCTGGAGGCAAGCCTTTTGCATTGTGTTGCCAAATTTCGTATTTCTGGGATGTTTAGTTTTGTTGTTATAGTCACTGCGCAAACAACTTTATCATTTTATATATATAGATGTACATACAACTTGTAAGCCGCTCTGAGTCCCCTTCGGGGTGAGAGAGGGTGGGGTAGAAATGTAATAAATAAATAAGTAATTGTTGTTGGAGGTTTTTTTTTTTTTTTTGCACTACAAATAAGCCATGTGCAGTGTGCATAGGAATTTGCTCATTTTTTTTTTCAAATGATAATTCGGCCCCTCAACAATCTGAGGGACTATGTACCGGCCCTCCACTTAAAAAGTTTGAGGACCCCTGCTTGAGACAATGGTGCTTTCATGTTACTGACCCTGACTTGTTGCAAGTATATGTTCGAAATCGTATGGGAACCGGTTCTGACTTGATGCATTGTTATTATTTGAAAGTAACTTCTTTTCTCTGGGACAACTCTTTTCCCAAACATCAGCATTTTCTCTCAAGCGCAGGCCTTCCTCAAACATAGGCCTTTTGCAACTTAGGTCAATCAAAACATATGGGACTTATAGTCATTACCAGTATCTTTGAAAATTCTTTTTAAACCCACGTCTCCCTCACTATCATCCTCCTTCCCTGGTGCTGTGAACCTTCCCATAGCTCCTCGCTTATGGCGGCCCTGAGGCCAGTCTGAAACAGGGATGCTTTGATCGTGCTTTTCCTGCATGGCAGGGGTTGGACTGGATGGTCTCCTCCAACTCCATTATTCTGTGATTCCAGGGGCTTTCCTGGCCTGATTTCCTCAGAGAGAGCTTGCCACCCTTGCCTTCCTCTGAGGCTGAGAAAGTGTGTCTTTCCCCGTGGGCTTCCTTGGCTGAGCAAGGGTTTGAACTCTGGCTTCCCCGAGGCCTAGTCCAACGAAGGCCCAGCCTTCCCTTTGGCCTTACAAGCAGCTCACAAGAGCCTTCATCTTGTCAAAATGGAAATCCCAAAGTCACAACATCAAACCACATTGATTGTGTAGTGTGGAAGAGACTGAGGGGACAATCTCAGCGTGAGGGCAAAATTGGCCAGGCTTTCTGTTAATAAAGGGCTTGTCTCCCTCACACACACACACACACACACAAAGACAAATGCCCATCTCTTGCTGGATTTTGGATCTCGCTTTGAGAGAATGGTGGGCATAAGTTCAATAAATAAATATCGAAGACGTGTGTTCTCCTTCGTGGGAAAGGAGCCAAGGCCCTGAGGGTGGATTCCTCCCTCCGTCCCTCTTTCTCTTCGAATCATAGAATCCTAGAATCCTAGAGTTGGAAGACACCTCATGGGCCATCCAGTCCAACCCCATTCTGCCAAGAAGCAGGAAATCGCATTCAAAATGGCTCCCAAAATGGCTTCCTGTCAGGATCCAGGGTTCTGTGGGTAAGCTTTATAGTTTGATTTCCGTTCAGGTTTATCTTCCCTGCTTGTCGTGTCTATTTGATGTATGTTTTATTCTGTAATAGACACTCAACAGTTTGACTGTCGCCCAGACTTTTGTCACCTTGGATGATTGTTTAATATTTTAATTATGTCTATTTTAAATCATGACTTGTTAATTTGTTCTTTAAATCCATTCTTTGATGTCTTAACTGTTGATTTTATGATATTGTATGATTGTATTGGGCTTGACCCCATGTGAGCCACTCCGAGTCCCCGTTGGAGAGATGGAGGCGGCATACAAATATAAAATAATTTTATTATGACACAGCAAACAAGATAGACATGCTGGATTTCGTATCACAAAACCACAAGTCGAACACTTCCCAAGTGTCTAGGACTGTGTGATGTATTTTCGGATGATGCGTGCAGATCCCAGTCGGGTGGCCTTTTGCAGTTGGCAGATCATGATTTTGTCAATATCTATTATTTCCAAATGCCGGCTGAGATCTTTTGGCACGGCACCCAGTGTGCCCATCACCACTGGGACCACCTGCACTGGTTTCTGCCAGAGTCTTTGAAGTTCAATCTTGAGGTCCTGAGAGGGGCTGAGTTTTTCCTGTTGTTTTCGTCAATGCGACTGTCACCTGGGATGACGACATCAATGATCCAAACCTTTTTCTTTTCCACAACTGTGATGTCTGGTGTGTTGTGTTCCAGAACTTTGTCAGTCTGGATTCGGAAGTCCCACAGTATCTTTGCGTGCTCATTCTCCAATACTTTTGCAGGTTTGTGATCCCACCAGTTCTTTGCTGCTGGGAGGTGGTACTTGAGGCATAAGTTCCAATGGATCATTTGGGCCACATAGTTGTGCCTCTGTTTGTAGTCTGTCTGTGCGATTTTCTTACAGCAGCTGAGGATATGATCAATGGTTTCGATGGTTTCCTTGCACAGTCTGCATTTTGGGTCATCAGCTGACCCAAATTATTATTATTATTATTATTATTATTATTATTATTATTATTATTATTAGCAGACAGAGGTTAAGCAAACAACGCCAGGCTTCTGTCGAAACTATATGAAGCAATGGCCGACGCTTCCCCTCATGGGATCAGCTTCCTCAGGTGCCGGGCCATGTGGGGCGTGAGGCGGCGGGTTCAGAATGATTCTGCCAAGGGCCTCCCTCTTTCCCTCATGAAATCACCCATTTTGATCATGAAGGAGTTGAGGGAGCTCCTATTTCCCTCACAGAATCCTCCATTTTGTTGTCTTGCCAGGGAGCTCCCTCTCTTCATTCAGGCCAGGACTCAAAGGAGGCGAATCCCTCCCTCGTTGGCCATCTTCTCACCTCAGAGCCCTTTTCTGAGGCCGCCATCATCTCACACAAAATCAAGATATACCTACGCCACAGACCTAAAAGAAAATTAGTTAAAAATGCTACATCGTTGGCATCTAATTCCAGAGAAACTTAGTTTGATGTATACAAATCTGGACAACAGATGCTGGAAAGGTAAGACTAAAGATGGATCATACTACCATATTTGGTAGTAATCCAAGCCATTTTTGTAGTCAATGTTTTCAATATATCGTGATATTTTGGTGCTAAATTCGTAAATAACTGTATTACAACATAACATTACTTCGTATCGAACTACTTTTTCTGTCAAATTTGTTGTATAACATGAAGTTTTGGTGCTTAATTTGTAAAATCATAACCTAATTAGATATTTAATAGGCTTTTCCTTAATCCCTCCTTATTATCCAAGATATTCGCTTATCCAAGCTTCTGCCGGCCCGTTTAGCTTGGATAAGTGAGACTCTACTGTATTTGAAAGATAATAAGACTTCTCTTTCTTTGTTTTTGTTTTTATTTAAGTATTTTATGTATCAAGACATTTACATACTCCTACGTTAGTGCCCTCAGGGTGGTAGTTATAACAATAACACAACATAGAAGAAAGAAAAATGAAATTGTAGAAACAAACAAAACGTAGCACAATTAGCAGACCAATAAAACCCACTGAAAACCTGGCAGAAGATAGGTTGTCTTCACTGCCCACATAAGAAAACCATGGGTCCCTTTATTTTTTTTATTTATCTTTAAAAGAAAATATAAAATATTTGTAAAATATGTTAAGAAATTATCCCAGGGATCAAAATACATCTGGGGAGACCGCTGACAAGTGTTCAGAATCAAAGAAAACATGTCTTGCTGTGCAGAAGATCTGGAAGGGAAAATATGTTTGTTTTGGGTACTGTATTTCTGTTATTGATAGATGTATTTTCTTTGTGTGTGTGTTTGTGTTTTCAATCTTTTATTCTATTTCAGTCTCTACAATCTAATCTGTCTTTTTTCCCATACTTTTTATGAACATTGGAAATCATTAAAAAAATTAAAAAGAAAAGAAAACGGTGGGTCCCTCCCCAGATGTTTTGGCCTTCAGCTCCCAGAAATCCTAACACAGGGGTCCCCAAACTAAGGCCCGGGGGCCGGATGCGGCCCTCCAAGATCATTTACCTGGCCCCCGCCCTCAGTTTTAGACTTAGGCTCGCCCAAAGTCAGAAATGACTTGAAGGCACAAAACAATAACAATCCTAATTAACTTGACTATCTCATTGGCCAGAAGCAGGTCCACAGTTCCCATTGAAATCCTGGTAGGATTATGTAGGTTAAAATTGTTTTTATTTTTAAATATTGTATTGTTCTTTCATTTACTAATATTGTGCTATGGTAATAATATCATATATTGTGTACCTATATACATATAATATTGATAATAATATTATAATGTAATACAATATAATACT
This sequence comes from Anolis carolinensis, assembly GCF_035594765.1. Classification (NCBI taxonomy): domain Eukaryota; kingdom Metazoa; phylum Chordata; class Lepidosauria; order Squamata; family Anolidae; genus Anolis; species Anolis carolinensis. The sequence goes on from NC_085846.1 coordinate 119,544,813, forward strand.
AATAATAATACAATATAATAATATTAATTATATAGTATATATTAAATGTAATATTATTAATATTACAGTATAGTGGTATAGTACAATATAGTAATATATAATGCTAATATTGTGCTATGCTAATAATATAATATATTGTATGTACATACAACTTGTAAACTGCTCTGAGTCCCCTTCGGGATGAGAGTGGGTGGGGTATAAATGTAGTAAACAAACAAACAAACAAACAATTGTTGTTGGGGGGGTTTTGCACTAAAAATAAGACATGTGCAGTGTGCATAGAAATTCGTTCGTTTTTTCTTTCAAATGATAATTCGGCCCCTCAACAGTCTGAGGGGCCATGAACCGGCCCTCCACTTAAAAAGTTTGAGGACCCCTGTCCTAACAGATGGTAAACTGGCTGGGATTTCTGGGAGTTGTAGGCCAAAACAGCTGGAGAGGGACCCACAGATTGAGAACCACTGCAGTAGAAGGTATGGTGAGCATGACAATTGTTGTAAGCAGGGATGAATTCATTGCAAAGCCCGAGACAGTTATGCTGTTATGAATCTGGGTTATTAGCGTCTCTGCATAGTTTCCTTTTAAGATGAGCAAAATCTATCTTGAGAAGAGAAAGAGAATTACAACTTTATGAGAATTAAAGACAAGCATGTTCAAAATGTTAGTTTTAATGCTGGTGGATACCTGCTTCCACCTTTATATCTCACCAGAGAATTTACCCATCTGTTTTTATAATGATAATCTATATCATTGAAACTATGTATGTATGTGTGTGATTGGGGTGTCCATTTAAACAGACAGGCTCCCACTTCCACAAACAGCTCTATCTCCCACAGCTCAGGAGACACCAATGGCCCTCCCTCCAATGACACTGCAGGTTATAGCGAGCGCCATGAACATGTCCAAGAGCCTGTCAATCTCCTCCACAAACGCCACACTACTCCCCCCCAAGTGAAGGCTTTCATGCGGGGACAATTTCATCCTAGATTTTCTGTTTTTCCTCCACCACAGGCATCCCAGTGTTTCTGACTCTCTCCATTGGTGTGGAATTTGCATGACCCCGCCCACTGCCTCTCCCTTAACCCTTTCCTATTCTTTTCTATGGCACACAGCAGACAGAGGAATTGATCAGCAAGTGAACATACTAGAGAAGTTTGTGGAGAATTCTCCATGATTTATAGGTGTTGTAGGGAATGGGATGTATAGTTCACCTGCAATCAATGAGCACTCTGAAGTCCACCAAAGATGGACCTGGACCAAACCTGGCACCCAGAGCCCCCCGACCACCTTGATTTGGGGGAGTTGTAGTTCACCTACATCCCGAGAGCACTGTGAACCCAAACACCGATGGATCTGGACCAAACTTGGCACACATGCCTGATTACTGGAGGGGTTTGGAGAAACTGACCTTCCTTTCTGGGAGTTGTAGTTTACCCACAGCCAGGGACACTGCAACCTCCACTGATAATGGACCTGGACCAAACTTGGCACACAAGAACCCTCGGGACTAACTCAACCTACTGGAGGGGTTTGAGGGGACTGACTCACCAGAGTGGGAGTTGTAGTTCACCCTACAGCCAGAGAGCACACTCAACCCCACCCATGATGCATCCAGAGCAAACTTGCCCAACATAACAAACTTTCAAGTACTGATGGAGTTTCCTGAGGTTAAGCTGGCATGATGTCAGTTGTAGTTCACAACCTGATGCATTTTGTACAATTTATATTTTGTAATTTATATTGTATTTTAATAATTTTTAACTGTTTACGCATTGTTTGATATTGATTTGTATGGGCATCGAATTGTTGCCATTACTGTAAGCCGCCCTGATTCCCTTCGGGTGAGAAGGGCGGGATATAAATGTGATAAATAAATAATTTTTAAAATTTCAAATAACCCAGGTAACACTTGTACCCAAGCTAGTAATAATAATACATTTTATTAATATTATTATTATCATCGTTATGTCCATTTAAAAGCTTAAGCCAGCACCACATCAGTCAAATAAGACTTTTCTTTGAAACAGTTGACTGCTGGAATACCTGACAAAATGTCTCTGTTCCATCATGAATGACAATCCATTCATTCATTCATTCGTTTATTGATACATTTTTAGAAGATATCAGAGCAACAGAGAAGTATGTCATGAAATTCAAAAATTACCTAAAATATCTAACAATTACACATCTAGTAATCACATGCCTAACATTACAATTTAAAAAATTGCTCAAATACCTGAAGGTATGCAAACAGAAGCAAAAACAAATCAACCACTTTCATTTATTCTCATAAAGCCTGTGCAGATAGCTATGTGTAAGGGCAGGCTCTCTGTGTTGAAGTCAAAGGACAGTGCCATAGTGTTTCAGCAGGCTTCTGCAACAGGGCTTTTCATTCTCTTCAGTTACATAATTGTTCTCATTTTGGACACCTGAATCTTAAAAATGCCAATTTAAGCAACAACTAAAAAGCAGGAGGTTTCCCACTAATATTATTGGAGAGGGTGGGGGTGGCGGGAGAAACAGCCTTTATGTTTTCCAGGGAGAACATAAAGCCAACATCCTGTGTTCTTCTGAACATTTGTGTTGGTCAGAGCCTGTTGAGGGGTGTTACATGCAGTCATGGGGATATTGTCAAAATACTGCAGGATTATCTGCCCGGCTTGGGTGGAATTTTGTGATCCTTTTTTGGTATACATGGAAATATTTAATATATGTAGGTAGATATCTCTTTGGGATGTTCCAGATTCAGCAGATGCTTGATGTGTCCAGTGGGGAGCACCAACCTGTTGGTAAACAAACTTCACATCCTATCACTTTCCCCTCCTGCTTAACTAAATATGGTATTTACAGTATAATATCTCTTTGTGGACTTCTATACGTATGGAAAAAGGCTTCAAATATTGGTAAATGTAGTCCTAGGTTCAAAAATGAAATATTAGGCACTGCTTTATTTGTCAGTATACCACTTTGTCACATGAATATAAAATTTGTTAGTATTATTGGTTGGTTTTTGAGGGATTGTGCCTAATTAAAGAATTGCCGAATTGTCTTTTGAATGATGTCTTTCCTCTCTCTTTGGTCCCTGGCTAGCATCTCTTCAGTGTAACAGGGGGCCTGGCTGTTCTTTTCCACCATGTCATCTATCATGCCAAGCAGCTCTTGTACCTGCTCTTCTCTCTCCCGACCTTCAGCCTTGTTGTTGAAGGCCAGGCAACGGCCCCCACATTTCCCAATCTGCTCCCGAAGAGAGGCATCTCCTTCATTTAAGAATGTTTTCAAAGTCTTTCCTTGCAGATAATCTTTGCGAGTGAACAGAATGATCATGTAATCCTTTGCAATAAAGTTAAAATAATTGTGGATTAATTCAGCAACATCTTTTTCCTCCTGAGTGAAAGGGCCCACTTGCATGACTTCTATAATTGCATGTGGGCCTGGGTAGCACAATTTTACACACTTTACAACTTCTTTGTAAGTTTCTTCCTGTGCGAAACAGGTATCGAAAAACCCAGGAGTGTCAACAACCACAATTGTCCTCCCATCAATTTTAGTCTCCTTCTTTTCACATGTTTTTGTCACTGATGTGGCTGACACGGTAGACCAGGTCCCTCTGAGAGGAGGGTGACTCCTTTTTAAAGGCCTGAAGCCCCTGCCCAACCCCTAAACCGCCTCCCTGCAGAAGGCCAGCTCTCCTCCTCTTCCTCCTCGCTGCTGCCTTTCTCTCTGCTCTTCCACAGCAAAGGGAAGCGGAGACTGGGCTCCTGGGACAGACTGGGCTCAGCAAGGAGTCTGCATCAAGGCTCCCACAGGCCCCAGTTTTTCTCTATCAGGAACCCAACTCAAAGCATTCGGTGATCAGAAATAACATGCACTGTGTAATGATCAGTCTTGGCAAACAAACAAACACAGTTCTAATCCTTTAATGTACCCGGTTTGCCCAATAGCCTCCATTTAGTAGCCCATTTGAGGCCTATGGTCACCATGAAACCAAGTAATAATAAAAAGAAAGCCTTTGAAGTGTAATTGATTGCACTCATACACATCCCTTTGCATTGTTTTACCATCCCATTTGGAATCATCAGGGCAAATACAGCCAAAAACAGGGCTAACATTTGGGGCAGCAAAATGTGTAGGTCACTGTGATTATTGTCTCTCTATTTAAAAATCTAGGGACGGAGTGAGCACTCGCTGTTAGCCCCAGCTTCTGCCAACCTAGCAGTTCGAAAACATGTAAGTGTGAGTAGATCAATAGGTACTGCTCTGGCGGGAAGGTAACATAGGTGCTCCATGCAGTCATGCCAGTGACCACATGACCTTGGAGGCGTCTATGGACAACGCTGGCTCTTTGGTTTAGAAATGGAAATGAGCACCAACCCACAGAGTCAGACACGACTCGACATTATGACATTATGACATTTCGGTCTGCAAGTTCAGCAGCTCAGCGCTTTAACACACTGCGCCACCACCAGGGGCAGTATATAGAAAGAATGATCTCCTGGCCTGTGTTCAGTGCTCAGATGCAGCCACAAGAGGGCAGTATAGACCACATGTACCCTTTTTGGCTAAATTGCCTTCTCAAAATTAGGCTGCACATGAAATTTGTGTCATATGGTAATCTCAGTGCTGAACCAAAGCAAAAGGGGAAGCTGCTTCAGGAGCACCTGGAGCTCCTATTAAAGTTAGAGCGGATTCATTCTACAGAATAGATGCAACCCAGGGTTTTCTTTTCCATTGCTGAAAGCTTTGCTGTTCTAACACTTTTGTTATTAATGAAGGAATTATAAGCATGCAGCCACTATAACTCACACCATTTTTGTCCAAATTACAAAGAGCACACTTTTTGTTGCGAGCAAATACCTTTTTTTGGTTTTAGGGTTTTTAAAATCGAGGTGCACATTAGATTTGATGGCACATTAGACTTGAAAGGATCAACTCCTGGCATCTAGTGATGTATGTGTTCAGTGCTTTGTATGTGTGTTAGGAGCGACTTGAGGAACTGCAAGTTGCTTCTGGTGTGAGAGAACTGGCCGTCTGCAAGAACGTTGCTCAGGGGACATTTCCAAGGTGTTTGATGTTTTACCATCCTGTGGGAGGCTTCTCTCATGTCCCCGCATGGGAAGCTCCCTGGATTCAAACTGGCAACCTTCAGGTCAGCAATCCTGCCGGCACAAGGGTTTAGCCCATTGTGCCACTGGGGGCTCCACTGCTCAGTGCTGAGAGGCAACCACAAGATGGCAGTATATAAAGAGAAAGGATTAGCTCCTGGCCTCTAAGTATGTACATGTTCAGTGCTCGGAGCCCCAGTGGTGCAGTGGGCTAGAGCCCTGTGCTGTCAGGACTGCTGACTTGAAGTTTGAGTGGCTGACCAGAAGGTTGCAGGTCCAAATCCAACCTGGGGGGAGCACAGATGAGCGCTTTCTGTCAGCTCCAGCTCCATGTACGGACATGAGAAAAGCCTCCCATAAGGATGGTAACACATCAAAACACCCGGGCAATGTCCCCTTGGCCATGTCCTTGTAGACAGCCAATTCTCTCACACCAGAAGCCACTTGCAGTTCCTGACACGAAAAAAGTGCTCTGCTGCAGCCACTAGAGGACAGCGTAGAGCTGGAATGGATTAGCTGCTGACAGACACAATGGTGGCACCATAAAAGAGTGAACATAGCTCGGTAGACCACAGGTGGGATATCCACCTCATAACGAAGTAAGCCATTTAATGAAGCGCCACAAAGAAAATGCAGCCATATGGCTCCGCCTTGCTCTGAGGCTGAGAGACTGTGACTTCCAGGAAAAGTCCAGATCCGGTGCCATTTAGGAGGTTATGCCATGATGAGGCCCAGGATGCAGCAAAAAAAAACACAGTACTGAAGCCCATGGCTAACACTTATTTGCCAGTTAAAAGAGCAATCTAGGTATTAAAATATATTTTTTAAAAGGAGGTGATGACAAAACTTCTACTAAGGATGAGAGAGCGTGACTCAAGCTCAAAAGAGTATGGCTTGCTCAAGGCAACAAGCTTATGTACCCAACATTCCCGGGAATACTTTTTCTAATGCTGCTTATTAGAAATAGTCATAGTTAGCTTTATGATTTCGTGAATGGTCCCATTAGAAAATGTATCCCTGGTACCTCTGCTAGTGGTCAAATATGGAAAGAGATTGAAAAGATTTGTATAGGTGGAAAGGTCTACAATGGTTGCTTATGGGCAGAATTTCAGCCATTAAGATGAATGTATTACCTAATTAATGAATGGCGCTTCATTTAAACCATGGTAAGAAAACCTGTCCATCTTCATCTGTCAAGGGAGATTTAAGGTATTACAAAATGACAAGAAAAGAGGAGAAATGGGTCTCCCAGCTTGAAAATGTATTTTGATGTCCGTCGTATGACAGGATTGCTTTATATTGAGAAACAAAAGATGACAACACTGAGAAGGAGAAGGTTTGAAATTTGGGAAACATGCCTATCGTTGGCATGACACATGGTTGTTGTTGATGTTGTCATTTGTATATATTTACCACTTTTTATTTCCTAAAGAGACACAAAATAAAAGCCGATTCAAATTTGAACAATAACTTCATAAGCAGATTATTCTTGCAAGTGTGGAATAAACATAAGAACAGATTTTATTCCAAGATGCCAGGATGGTGTTCGCCGCATGGAGATTTGTTTAGAAGAGGAATCTCTTTGGAAGGAAATTGGTTGACTTACCGAGACTTGTTAATAGTAGACAAGGATCAATGCAGGTTAAGGACGAGAGAGAAGTTAACGATGGAGGGTTTTCCAAGACAGTGGTTTGCCCACAGACAAATGATCGAGCAGTTTACGATTGATAAAACCCTACTGGGATTTGTAAGAGTTAAGCCAGAGTTTGAGAATCGATTGTAGACCGGAGACAATGGTTTGATTACAAAAATGTATAAACTGCTGTTAAAATATGAAATGGAGGAAGAACAAGTGGAAGACCTTATGGTTAAATGGGGTCAAAATATAGACACAAATTCAGTGAAAGATCTACAAAGAGAACCACCTGAAGCCTAACCCTGCCAAGACACAAGTGTGTGCTTTCCACCTACGCAACCGTGAAGCCAACAGGAAACTGAACGTTACTTGGGAAGGCCACGAGCTTGACCACTGTTTCCATCCTAAATACCTTGGTGTCACCTTAGACCGAACACTAACATATAGGAAACACGGCACGAACACCAAGCACAAAGTAGCTGCACGCAACAACATCCTGCGGAAACGGACTGGCAGCGCATGGGGTGCAGACCCACAAGTAATAAGAACATCAGCCCTGGCCTTGTCTTTCTCAACTGCTGAATATTTATTTATTTATTTATTTCCGGTATTTCTACCCCGCCCTTCTCCCCTGGGGGAGCCTGTCCTGTCTGGCACAAGTCTGCCCATGCAAAGCAGGTGGACATGGCACTGAATGAAACATGCAGAATCATCACGGGATGCCTTAAACCTACACCTGTTGATAAACTCTACAAGTTAACTGGCATTGCCCCTCCTGACGTGCGACGGGAAGTTGCTGCTAAAGGTGAGAGAAATAAGGTCGAACATTGTGAAAGCCACCCACTGCATGACTATCAGCCTCCTCCCACCAGACTCAGGTCAAGGAGGAGCTTCATGAGAACTGTAAAGAAGTATGAATTTTAGTTTACAGATGTCATGTTTAACTGTGTTTTTAAAAAGATTTCTATATTTCAGTTACTCTGCTCTCTTGAGTGGTTGCCATGGAGAAGGGGGCTGAGCCAACTGGTTTAGCTGAAGAGAGAGTAGAATTTGGAGGGGGAAAAGTCAGTCTGTGGTCAGCGAAACACAGGGAAGGTTAGTTTTTAGAGTATGTGCCTGAGAAGGGGCACTTAAGACTGATTCTCAGTTGAGGGGATGGGGGGGAGGGGGTTGGTTCAATTGTTGGATTTTTGAGTCAATTCTAAAATAAGTTTGGTGGCTTATTTTAGGTAGTCTGTCTCCTGACTAGGAACAGATATTCTGTGACTGAAATTCACAGGGTAATTGCAGGTTAAAGCAGAAGAGAGAAAGAAGTAGTATTTTAAAGTTTGGAACACCTCAATATAGCATTGCAACTGTTCAGTAACGTGCCTCAAACAAGAAGAAAAGTTATTGTAACCATTAAGCTTATGCCTGAATAAATGATTATTATTCCTTCAAACATCTCAGTCTCTGTCATATATACACACATCAAGAATAAACAAGAAGAAGAAAGAAAAATAAAAGTCTCCTCTCTAAGTAGCCAGTGGCTAAATCTTCCAATAGTGGTGGCAAGAGTTGATAATCCCCTTAACATTTGGTGGCAGCATTATAAGAACCTCTATAATTTGGTGGCAGCGTAAATAAACATCTTTACCTTTGGTGGCAGCTTTTAAAACAAAAAACATCTTTATATTGGTGGCAGCGGTGGGATTAAAAAAGATTCCCCCTGCCTAGAAAAAGAACCTCAGCCGGTCATACTTCTTCACAAGAACCACCCCTCTACTTGATGTCCCCCCAGCAACAGCAAGGGTGTCCCTCTGGGCAGCTAAACCAGAAAATCCCAACTGGATGGCCCTCCATGAGGGTCAACCTAGAATGGGCAACTTGGAAGTCCCTAAACAGACCGAGGAGCGGAGTGGGCAGATCAAAAGACAACTTGGCAAGGTGGCACTACCTGGAGGAATCCTACACCTTGTGTGATTGAGCAGAACAAACTACTCCGCATATGTGTGCTTGCCCACAATGCCCTGCCTCATGCACGGAAGAGGAGTTGTTCAAAGCCACGGACAATGCGGTTGCTGTTGCCCACTTTTGGTCTAAAACTATTTAGCTGCTTATGATTTCCTTTATTTTATCACTTTTAAACTTATTTATTATACAATGCTTTTGACACGAAATAAAAAAAGTGGAAGCAATGGGAGAAGGTTGGATAAAAAGTTTGAAGTTTACTTTGAGTAAGGGTTGGAAAGAATTTTTTAAAATAAGACGATGTATTGGTGGCATCTGATGCCAGAAAAACTTTCTAAGATATATAAAGGCAGGTCTAATAAATGTTGGAAATGTGAGAGAAAGGTTGGGATATTATTTAATATATTTTTTAAAGGCCCTGAAATACTGGACTCAAATATATAGGACGCTGGAAGAGTTTGGGCTTAGACCTCTCAGTAGGAAGGTCTCCTGGCTGTTCTCCGTATTCACAGTCTTCCAGTTCCCTTCTCCCTCAACCTTGTACTCCACCTGACAGCTGGTGATATACTCTCTCCCATATTCAGCTGGTTGAAACGTCAACTGTACGCTGTCATGTGTAAATAATAATAATAATAATACTTTATTTTTCTATCCCGCCACCTACTCCATGAAGGAACTCAGGGCACCGAATTCCACTGACAAGAAGAGGGAGAGGCTGTGAATGTTGTGAATGGTGGACAATTAACGAATGAGAAAATACAGAAGATTACTACTATATATGATAACTGTAGTGAGAATCACTTATGCGCAGAGATGGAAAGAAATAGTCATCCCAATGCAAGACCAAAGTCGGATACTGATTTGTGAATTCCCTGAGATGAACAAACTGATGGCACTGATCAGGGAAAAATCCTTGACCAACGTCAAGAGCAAGTGGGACTTGTTTATCACTTTTCCATAGCAAAGATGAGGATAAACTTTAACCATTGGATATATAACTTCGAGGAATTGTACCAAAAGCAGAAGTGTGAATACACAGGAGTATCTAAAGGGAGGTAAAAATCAACAAAGAGTGTGAGGTACATAGACTATTTCTAGCAGTGGCGTGTCTAATACGTGTTTATTCATGTAGGTATGTTTTTGAGTGATGGTTTTAGATGTAGCTGTGCTAGATGTAGTAGTTCTAGTATTATATATTATGAAAAAGTTTGTTTTCTTTAATTTCTTTAATTAATAAAAATTAATTAAAATAAACTGTGTTTAAAGCAGTGGGGGCAATGCACAGAGGATGAGCTTAGTCATTTTCCCTCAGAACACTTTGTATTCAAATATGTATCGCTTAGTCAAGTGATCAGCCACTGAACGGCTTCCAGGTTAAATAAGGCAGTTTTGAGCTGGCAGCGTCTCACCTAATAACACAGAAAGAGAAAACCTACTGGCAGATTCATTTGGGCTATGGTAAGCACAGGTGGCACCTTCTTTGGAGGCTTTTAAGCAGAGGCTGGATGGCCATCTGTCGGGGGTGCTTTGAATGCGATTTCCTGCTTCTTGCAGGGGGTTGGACTGGATGGCCCATGAGGTCTCTTCCAACTCTACTATTCTATGATTCTAGGTGAGCTTGCAATTATTGCGAGTTAAAGGCTTGAAACCTGTGCCAGACTGCAATCACTTTCACAGTCTTTTCTATTTTATACTCAAAATTCCTATCACCTCCTCTCTCACTTTTGTGCCGATCCAAAGTTGGGACTTCTTTAATTCTTCCGATCTCACCAGGAAGACTTTCTTAATCATACTTTTAGGTTGTAATGTGTACAATGAACCAAAGAAAATCTGCATGCTCATGCAGCCCATTGTTGACCTGACAACGTCTCACCTAATAACATGGAAAGAGAAAACCTACTGGCACATTCATTTGGGCTATGGTAAGCACAGGTGAGCTTGCTGTTCCAGACTTCAGTCATTTCACAGTATTTTCTACTTTCTACTCACAATTCCCATTGCCCTCTCTCTCTTACCTTTGCGTTCATCCAGAGTCCTCCAAACAGCTTCCATTCTTTTCAATTCCTGGAGGACTTTCTTCAAAAAAATCATACTGCTAGGATGTAATGTGTACAATGAATCAAAGAAAACCTTCATGCTCATGCAGCCCATTTTCCAGAACATCTCCGCAAAGTTACAGCTGCCTCCACTCTTTACCGTATTGTTGGCAAAGAGTGCAGAGTTATTGAACGTGAAGTGGATGGGAGTCCCGCTGGCATCTTTGGCACATGGCACATGGGCTGCTCCAATGGCCTCCAGGGCAGGAGGGGTCTGTCCATCTGCAAAGGTGACCAGGACTTGGATGTGGTCCTTCATGTCCTTCCCCAGACTGGGGAGCAAAGATTCAAACATGTATCTCTGGGCATGTGTTAAGCAAGACAAAGAGGCCTGCAGCACAAGGCAGATGGCATCCAGGTGGTCGATGTCCGACAAGATAGACAAAAAGTCCCTGATCTCCTTCTTTGACAAGAGGTTGTGCTCTATTACTTCTGTATCATCAAATCCTGGGGTGTCAATGATTGTGAGGGAAGAGGGGATCTGAAATCCCTCCTGATAATGCAACACATACACTTTTACACTTTCAGCTTGGCTTCTGTGGGTCTCTTCATGGATGAGTGTGAATCGGAATTCATCTTCCCATTGGACGCCCAGGATGTAGTTGACCATCCCGTTGATGAGGGTGGTCTTCCCTGACCCAGTTGCTCCCATCACCATGATGACTTTGTTGGGGACCCTTGAGTTCTCTTCTCCAAGAAGATATTTCAGACAGGATGTTGAATCATCTGATGTCACCTTTAATGGAAGAACATAGATGGATGGTGGTCCTCTTACCACCAGCCTGCTTTTTGGGAGGTATTTTTCAACTAATCTGTCCTTTTCTTCTTCATCCTGGGATGTAGAAACCTCCACTTCTTCACTGGGAACACTCTGAGCCCCATCGGCACACACTGCGGACACTCGGAGTCTGTAGAGTGACTGAGGACTCAGCCCATTAATCTGGAAGAATTCTATTTTTCTCCCCGTCCTTCTTTCATTCCATTCACCTTTGCCTTCACTATTCTCATTTCCAACTCTGTACTCCACTTTGTACTCCTTTATAACAACATCCACACCAATAGCACTGGGACTCCCCCAGGAAACAAAAATCACAGAGGATCCCACACTCACTTTCCTGGGCTTCCCAGGAGGTCCAACGGGAAGAGTCTTCACAGACGTGGTGATGTTGGTGGTCTCACTGAGTCCCGGCTTGCACCTGGCAGCGTATTGGAACTGATACTGCCTGTTTGGGCTTAGACCTCTCAGTAGGAAGGTCTCCTGGCTGCTCTCCGTATTCACAATCTTCCAGTTCTCTTCTCCTTCAGCCCTGTACTCTACCTGATAGCTGGTGATATTCTCTCTCCCGTATTCGGCTGGTTGAAAGGTCAGCTGTACACTGTCATGTCTAATTCCAGTAACAAGAAGAGGGAGAGGTTTTGAGGGAAGGTCAAAGCTGCAGCTGACCAGATCCCCATCTTCATACAAGTAAACAGAAGCTCCTGGGTTGTCCTTGTCTGGCACAGAGGCCACAACAAACCGCAGCTTCCCATGTGACTTATTGACACAGGAAAAGTCTGAAATGGATCTGGCAGCTTTCCGAGCTTTTTGGGATATATGTTTACACTCAAACCAGGTCTGCCATTTGGAATTAGCTTTTTCTTCCAAACCTTCTTTATGAAGATAATGTTGTAAATTGGCTATAAATGGCCCCTCTTCATGTAAAGAAGTGAATGTAAAGCAAAGGACAAATTCATTCTGTCGGTCAAGCACTATTTGATTGAGTTTGCTCTCAGAGGGGATGACTTCTATCTCACTTAGGTTTGCACAGTAAGATTGCACAAAATCCACCTCTCGCTCCTTCATCTTCAGAAAATCCTGGAGATTTCGGCTGTTGAAGGGGGACTCGTTCACAGCCCTCAAGATGTCGGCCAGGGCTCCTTCCTCTTTGTCTCCTCCCCGGATGGAAGGCAAGATTCCAGCCAGCTCTTTCTGGAAAGTCTGCCTGTGCTGCTTGCAGAGGTCCTTGAAATGCTGGATCTTCTTCTTGATTTCTGGGAAAGTGTTCGCAATGGAATTCTTCCCCAGGTCACTACATCTCATGTCAATTTCACTGAGTTCCTCCAGAACTTTTTGGGCATCAAAGATGAGTGCTAGGCTGATCTCTCGCACCATCTTGGCTGCCTTGGAATCCATCTTGGTCAATGGGTACAGCCAGACCTTTATGGGCACAGCTTTCTCTCCATCGTCTCCCATCATTTTGGGAAGAGTGGAATACACTTGCATGGCATCCTGGAAACTCACTGGATTGCTCTCTAGAGAAAAATCTCCATGGAACTTGCAGCTGAAGTTCTCAGTCTGGGATTTTTCCTCACTTTTCATCTTTAAGTCTGCATTTCCACTGATGGATATTTCCTTTTTAATCACAGCCTGGAGATTACCCTCTATCTCTTGCACAGACTCGGAAGAGGAAACTTCTCGGTCAAATACAAAGAAAGCCTGGGCTCCATACAAGATGGCCGTGGCAACATGGGTTGCCATGCCATGGTCAAAGACCTCTCGGTGAGAGACATTCTGGACTCCCAGGTGGCTCATGGTCAGCTGCTCATACCTGGTGGTGGCTTTGTACTGCAAGGTGACTCTGGCCTGTTGCTTGGAGGTCTTGGTATCTTGGAGGAACTTGGCAGAGCCTTCCAGTTCAACCAGTCCTACCAGTAAACTCGCCTTGAGGGAGGCTGAGACACTGAGGGCAGAGGCCTTGTCATCAATGGAGTCAGATGCAATTATCTCGAAGTCCGTTTTCGGTTGATGACTGGTGTTCACATCCTTCTTAAGGGAGTCCAGGTCCCAAAGGGTGATCCCTGGAATGAAGCAGAGAAAAATAATAAATACGAAGGATGTGTAGTTGACTTATGGAATGGCTCCGGACTATGCCTATGGATCACGTGATTTACCCTGTTGTATGGACTCAAATAATAATAATAATAATAATAATAATAATAATAGACACTTCCTAGACACTTGGGAAGTGTTCGACTTGTGGTTTTGCGAAACGAAATCCAGCATATCTATCTTGTTTGCTGTGCCATACAACGTCGTTGTGTTGATAATAATAATAATAATAATAATAATAATAATAATAATTTTATTCTTATACCCCGCCCCATCCCCCCGAAGGGACTCGGGGCGGCTTACATGGGGCCAGGCCCAGACACAACAATATAAAAACAAACCAATAAAACAAATCAAACAGACAATAAAAGCAAGTCATAAAAACCACATAAAAGATAAAATGATAAAATCATGGATTAAGTTCAAAGGATCTAGGCCAAAGTGCAAAATGCAAATATATCATGTCATCAGGGAAGGGTGGTTACTCAGCCATGATGGCTATAAAGTGCCATTACAATACTGGGGAAGGCATACACTGCTAAATGGGCAACAGGTCGATCATACAGAGATCAGTCACCAAAAGCCTCTCGGAAGAGCCAAGTCTTCAAGCTCTTCCGAAAGGAGAGGAGGGTAGGGGCCTGCCTAATCTCCCCGGGGAGCGGGTTCCAGAGCTGGGGGGCCACGATGGAAAAGGCCCTCTCCCTTGTCCCCACCAGCCGTGATTGTGAAGGTGGTGGGAGCGAAAGGAGGGCCTCCCCCGACGAGCGAAGAGGTCGTGCAGGTTCATAGAGGGAAATGCGGTCTCGAAGGTAGGTGGGTCCCAAACCGTTTAGGGCTTTGTAGGTAATAACCTGCACCTTGAATTGGGCTCGGAAAATAAACTGCAGCCAATGGAGCTCCTTAAACAGTGGCGTCGAGCGCGCCCTGCAATTTGCTCCAGTTAGAAACCTGGCTGCCGAGCGTTTTACTAGTTGCAGTTTCCGGGCCGTCTCAAAGGCAGCCCCACGTAGAGCGCATTGCAATAGTCCAGTCTAGAGGTAACTAAGGCGTGGACCACCGTGGTCAGATCAGACTTCTCGAGGTACGGTCGCAGCTGGCGCACAAGTTTGAGTTGTGCAAAGGCCCTCCCGGCCACGGACGACACCTGAGCCTCAAGCGTCAGCCCCGAATCCAGGAGGACCCCCAAGCTGCAATGGACCTGCACCTTCAGGGGGAGTGCGACCCCCATCAAGCACAGGTTGCCACCCAACACCCCGATCAGACGAGCGACTGACCAGGAGGGCCTCTGTCTTGTCAGGATTGATCCTCAGTTTGTTCCTCCTTATCCAGTCCGCCACAGCGGCCAGGCACTGGTTCAGAATCCGAGGGGCTTCCTTGGATTCAGATGGAAACGAGTAGTGGATTTGCGTGTCATCTGCGTAGAGATGGCAACGCCCTCCAAAACTCCAGATGACCTCTCCCAGCGGTTTCATGTAGATGTTGAATAGCATGGGGAATAAGATAAGACCCTTGCAGGACCCCACAGGTCAATGGCCAGGGGTCCGAGCAGGAGTCCCCCAGCTTCACCATCTGGGAACGACCCTCCAGGAAGAACCGGAGCCACTGCAGAACTGTGCCACCGAGCCCCATCCCGGCGAGCCTCCCCAGAAGGAGACCATGGTCGATGGTCTCGAAAGCCGCTGAGATGTCCAGGAGAACCAGCAGGGTCACACTCCCCCTGTCCAGTTCTCTGCGGAGGTCATCCACCAAGGCCACCAAAGCCGTCTCGGTACTGAACCCAGGCCTGAAGCCAGACTGAAGCCAGATTTGCTTTTAATTGTTTTAATTGTATTTTAGTTTTTATTTTATTTTAAATGGTTGTTTTATTGCACTCTGTTTTTAAAGGCATTGAATTATTGCCTATGTTGTGAAGCCGCCTTGAGTTCCCCTGGGATTGAGAAAGGTGGAGTAAAAGTGACATAAATAAATAAATAAATAAATAAATAAATAAATAAGAGGGAAAATGTACAAAGTCTAGAAACTTCTGGGATCCTTCAAGGTGTGTGTCCTTGCCCACCTCACGCATGGAGGGGTCAGCCCTTACCTGGGATGAGGGTTTCCTTCCGGCAGTCGTAGAGCATCCCCAGCTGGAAGGGGCGGCCCAAGGCGGGCATCTCGATGGAGTCCTCCGACAGGGCCATGGCTCAGGTCCCCGGTCACTCTCCCCTTTAACACCGGAAGACTCCTATGAGCCCTATATTGTAGGGACCATGGGCCAGAAAATAGTAGACTATTGCCTATATAGCTTTGCCTCTGCATATATCATATAGCCTTTATATAGACAATATTTATATAGACTTTGTATGAATCAAAGATATTTTAGATATTTTAAAGATGTTTTTAAATTGTTAGATTTTAGCCTTTCTTGTAAGCCGCCCCGAGCCCATGGGGAGTGGCGGCATATAAGTTTAAATAATAAATAAATAAATAAAGTAGTATGTGCAACACAGGGCCTGTGCCCCTCCTCTTCCTGTGAGCTGGTGCCTTCAGGAAGTTCCAGAGAGAAGAAAGCTCAGAGTAAACAAGTTAGGTCATTGATATCACTCATGCCAAAGTAGGTGTGAAAGGTGGAAAAGAGTCTCAGCCATTGGTCAGTTCTAGATAAGGCCAAGATATAAAATTCTTTGTTTGCTACGCACATGTGGCGACGGCCATTTGGATGATATGGACCCACAAAATGTGGGTACCTACGGCTGTTTTGCCTTATCATCAGCTATGATAATAAAAGGCTTGTTTTATTGCTCTCCTGGAATTCTCTCCTTTACTCCCCCTCTGGGCTAATCCCCAACAATATACCTTTACCTCAAATGTATTCCTGGGGGGAGGGGGATGGAAATCGGGGCCTCCTTTCCACCGGGTCCTTCTGGGCTCCCTTCTTCTTTATGGTGATTCCCATGAGAGGCCCCCACTCTAGGTGACTATGAAGCCCATTCCTGTAAATCCCACCAAAGGCATTTGCTGTTGGCATGAGTACAAGATCACAGCACAAGGGCCACCCTGAGGACTGGCACCGGGCACCAGCTCTGCCCACTCCCCACCACAGCTACGCCTGATGCCGGCTGAGAAGACCCCCACCCTCAAGACCCCCACTCACCCTGAACTGCAAGGCTTCCTTTGCCCTCTGAATGGCAAGAAGGACACCAGCAGCCAGGGCAGGTGGATTGGATCTGGGCAAAGCTCCGCTCAGTGCCACCTACACACCTTTCCTCCGCAAAATTGAAATTGGCAATAATTTGCTTTTTATTTCAGGGCAAAGTCTGGAATGTTATTGTGCACAAGGTTAGTCATGATGCTGGGGAAAGTGGAAGGAAAAAGGAAGAGAGGCCGACCAAGGACAAGGTGGAGGGGCGGTATCCTTGAAGTGACTGGCATGAACTTGAAGGAACTGGGCACGGTGACGGCCGACAGGGAGCTCTGGCGTGGACTGGTCAATGAGGTCACGAAGAGTCGGAGATGACTAAACGACTGAGCAGCAGCAGCAATTAGGAACTGCCCTAGCAGCTGTGAGGGGACTCAGGGCTATAAAGCAGAAGCAGGTGCAGCCAGGTCTTGCTGGTAACAAACTGACTCTGTACACAGTTCAGGAACACCTAAGGTGTGGCAGAGATGACAGCAAATATTGACACTAGGGGGTTATGGTGGCTGGGCCAGCGGGGAGCCTTCCTTTGGCTCCCCGGGGGTCCGGATGAGTTATGTGGTCAACATTTCCATATGAGATTCAATCACCCGGGGGGCAGCTCCGATCTGGGGTGACAATCTCTAGCTATGGGTCATGCAGATGCAAAATAGATAAGATTTTATGGTGACAGTTTATCCTCTTTTGTGTGTGAAGCCCAGGGTTCAAGGTGAGGAAGGGCAGGAATTTCCGGGGTTAACTAGAGTTCAGACTATGCCTTCATTGATTAAAACATACTAGGGAATATAGAGAATCATATTCTAGCCATTTCCACCCAAAATTACCGAAAAAGGTACTAACTATTAACATTTATAGCTTATTTTCCATTCCTACGCTAATAGCGCAAAGCGGGAGGCTATTTGTGCGGTTTGACAATCAGCTGATGATCAGAGAAAAAATGGTCAAAAATGATCTCTTGATGGTTGTATTTTAAAGATTAGGCGATTCTAGTTATAAATATGGAAAGGGGTGATTCTTGTTGCCAAATTGAGTGAGTTATTTGTGAAAGTATAGGCTGGGGGGGGGGGGGGTTGTAAACAATTCAGCGATATCGCGGTTTGCCTGAGGACCGGGAGGAGATTCAGATTCCCTCCGGTTTTAAAGCGAAGAAAAAAACCCAGGTTTTTTTTCTGTAATATAATATATATATAGGGGAAATATATGAGTTTGGGGGTCTTCCAGGGAACCCATAGACCAAGTTACATTTGGCTAAGCAGTTAATAAAGAATTGATTCCAATATTTCATAAACATATAAGCATACAATTCATGAAAAGTTCATAAGCAGCTCAGGTGATTGGAAGTTCATAGAAATAATAAGGTGAAAGAATTCCTGTAGATTTCTGTTCTTGGGAGCCCGGTGATTCATAGAACCAAAGGCAAATATATGAATGAGAAGCCTGGTCATTCATAAAAGAGAAGGTGAATGGATGAATGAAGGAAGTCCGTCCGGGAATCCTTGTCATCGTGGGGATCGCAGCTGGTCCTTGAAGAAACTACATTTCTCTCTCAGGGAGAGTGGCAGTCCACCAGCAGCAGCCCTGGGAGAGGCTTGTGTCCCTGCAAAGGCAATCTGCCAGCCGCGGGAGCCGGGAAGCGGCTGCTGCTGGAAAAGAGCGATCGGGACCGGCTTTTTGACAGTCAGCTGATCCGAAGTTTAAAACTGGACCAATTCTGGCGCTGTTGGATACAAAAGTGTTGGATACAAAAGATAGGCATGCTTGGAATGTTTTTGATAAAGTTATGGGTTAAATTGTTCCATCTGCCATTCTACTCAATGGTGGTTGGGTTAGTGGAAGAAAGGAGAGAGGTTTTCCATGCAGGAGTCAGAAAAGGGATACAAAATAACCACTGGAGAGAGTTTCAAGTTAAAAGAAAGGATACTTTTTATTTAAGGATTAGTTACAATGTCAGGGCTGGGGAAAGCAATGAAAAGAATTTAATAATAATAATTTGTTGCGGTCTGAACAATTTCTCACCTTGCTGGTGATCCGGATCTGTGGAACTTCCCGCAGTCAGATGAATTTAAAGGCGGGGGTCTCCGCCATCAAAAGGATGCCACGAGGAAGGGGGAGTAGCCCTTTTTTCTGCTGTCCTGGAGACTAGGACTCAATGGAGCCACGGTCCTAAATTACAGGAAAGGAGGTTCTACCTCAACAATAGGAAGAACTTCCTGTGTGTGTGAGAGAGAGAGCTGTTCAGCGGTGGAACTCTTTGACTCTCTGTGGTGGAGGCTCCTTCTTTGGAGGCTTTTAAACAGAGGCTGGATGGCCATCTGTCAGGGGTACTTTGAATGTGCTTTTCCTGCATGGCAGAAGGGGGTTGGACTAGATGGCCCATGCGGTCTCTTCCAACTCTATGATCCTATGATTATTTATTTATTTATTTATTTATTTATTACAATATTTATATCCCGCCCTTCTCACCCAACAGGGGACTCAGGGCGGCTTACAATAAAACAGACATATAAAAACAGTACAATACACTATAAATCAGTTAAAAAATTAACTTACATATAACATTCATAAAATGCATTTATAAAATATAGATAGGCATGTACAAGTTTAAAAGACTGGGTCTCCTACACTGCACATTAATTCCGTTTGGCTCCACTTCAACTTCCATGGCTCACTGATATGAAATCATGAGAGCAGTAGTTTTACAAGGACCATTGCCTTATCTGCCAACGAGTGCTGGTGCCTCACCAAATTCCAATACCATGATTCTATAACATTGAGCTATTATAGTTAAAAGCTGGGTCAAACGAGAATACATCTACAGTTTAGAGCCAGCTTAGAGCTTCCGACTCTTGGTGACCTCCTGGACCATCCCATTTTTCTTTCCATTTTCCCCATCATCATTCTCTTCTCCAGGCTTTCCTGCCTTCTCGTGATGTGGCCAAAGGACTGGACTGGGTGGATCTTCTTGCCAAGGTCCAAGGCACTCTCAGGATTCTCCTCCAACACCACAGTTCAAAAGTATCTGTCTTCCTTCGCTCAGCCTTCCTTATGGTCCTGCTCTCTCTCACATCCATAGGCTACTACGGGGAATACCATTGCTTCAACTATGGAGACCTTCGCTGGCAGTGTGATGTCTCTACTCTTCACTCCTTTATCATCGAGGTTGGTCCTTGTTCTCCTCCCAAGAAGGGAAATATTTTTTTATTTTTTTCCAATTGTGAAGGTTCACAGTGAGAGGACTGAAGTGGAGAAACTGTTGGGAATGAGCACAAGTCGGTAGCTCACCATGATCAGCCCCTTTAGCCCAAGACTGCCCATGGCTCAGCAACACGGGAACACTCCTCTCTGAGCCCTACAATTCCTCTGCCCCAAATGTCTTCTGATTTCCTGGCTGTAGGAATCTTCACACCTAGAAATACAAAGTCTGTCGCTAACTCCACGTTTTCTCCCTCTATTTGCCAGTTATCAATCAGTCTGGTTGCCATCATCTTGGTTTTCTTGATGTTTAACTGCAGCCCGGCTTTTGCACTTTCTTCTTTCACCTTGGTGATAAGGCTCCTCGGCTCCTCCTCACTTTCAGCCATCAGAGTGGTGCCATCTTCTTCCCTGTAATTTGAACCCATTGCTCCTAGTCCTAGTTTCAAGGGCAGCAGAAAACAAGCCTGTTCCCTGCTCCCACTATTCCAGGACTTCCCTCAATCTAGACACTAGACTCCTTTGGATACAGCCCAAAATCCCATTGGCCTTTTTAGCTGCTGCATCACACTCTTGACTCATGTTCAACTTGTTGTCCACAAAGACTCCAAGATCTTTTTCACATGGACTGTTGTCAAGCCAGGCATCACCCATTTTGTATCGTTGCATTTCATTTTTTCTGCCTAAGTGGAGTATCTTGCATTTGTCCTTGCTGAAATTCATTTTTCTAGTTTTGGCCAATCAGCTCTCCCATCTCCTTCTCAAAAAATCATGAAAATCTTTTAAGGAAGTCCTCAGCTCTTCACTGGTTGAGGAAGAAGAATCTTTAATGCGGTGAGTCTGGTCTTTTGTGGCATTTTGAGTGCATTTTAGCTGTTTTAAATCGATATTGCAGTTGAATTGGAACTGGAAACAATCCTCAAGCGATATCACAGGATACTAAGGTTAGGAATCCATGCCATTGCATTCCTATTCGTAAATATAAAGAAAGCTGCAAGGAAGAATATCTACTCATTTCACATGTGATGCTGGAGGAAAGTTCTGCAAATATAATGGACCAGTTTCAAGATAAGTGGACTCCGTCATGGAAGCCACAAAGGCTGCCCTGAGTTGCAAGACCTTGAACAGGACTGTGGATGATGGTGACCAGGAGGCCTCTCTCTCATACACGGAGTCACTCCAAGTCAAAGCCAACTTCACAACAGTTGCAAGACGACTGGATTCTCTTCACTGCTTTATGCACATAAATATTCCAGACTTTGCCCTGAAATAAAAAGCAAGATATTGTTAATTTCAGTTTCACTGAAGAAAGGTGTGTAGGTGGCACTGAGCGGACCTTTGCCCAGATCCAATCTACCTACTCTGTCTCCGGTGTCCTTCCTATGCTCTTAAAAGGTCACAGGAAGCCTTGTAGCTCAAGGTGAGTGGGGGTCTTGAGGGTGGGGGTCTTCTCAGCCGGCATCAGGCGCAGCTGTGGTGGGGAGTGGGCAGAGCTGGTGCCCGGTGCCAGTCCTCAGGGTGGCCCTTGTGCTGTGATCTTGTACTCATGCCAACAGCAAATGCTTTTGGCGGGATTTACAGGAATGGGCTTCATAGTCACCTAGAGTGGGAGCCTCTCATGGGAATCACCATAAAGAAGAAGGGAGCCCAGAAAGACCAGGTGGAAAGGAGGCCCCGATTTCCACCCTCTCCCCAGGAATACTTTTGGGGCAGAGGAATTGTAGGGCTCAGAGGGGTGTGTTCCGGTGTTGCTGAGCCATGGGCAGTCTCGGGCTAAAGGGGCTGATCATGGTGAGCTACCGACTTGTGCTCATTCCCAACAGTTTCTCCACTTGAGTCCTCCCACTGTGAACTTTCACAATTGGAAAAAAGAAAAGTGATTTCCCTTCTGACTGCCATTGAGAGGTCAGAGATCCCCGGTGTCTCCCTGCAGAAAACAAGGAGAAAGACGGAAAGTTGCAGGAAAAAGAAGATTCAGTCAAGTAAGTGCAATGAAAGCTAGCCCATGGTGGAAGAGCACATTTCGAGATTGTAACTTCTGTAACTTCTGTATTCTTCTTGTTTGGCTGGCATTGTCCACTTATTTCGGATATTGCCGAACAGGAGTGTGTTTCTTCTCAGTCTCCATGAATCACACAGAAAATGCACATGAGGACACATGCTTTATTTGAAAGGTACCTACGTCCAGAACTGTGCCGATTTCAGAAATGCATGCAACAAAAACTACGTATGGAAATATGCAGGTTTTTCTCTCATTCTCTATTGGAGGAGTTCTGTCAATGAGTTTGGGAGCCCAGTGCCTATCTCTTTGGAGGGATATAACGCCCCCTTGTGGCTGCCAAGTTAGAACTCTTACCTGAGACAATGCTGAGGATCCTTGCATTTGTTTGTTAATGTTCACTAAGATATAGCAGAGGCCAGAATGAAGTCTTGTATGAGCAAATGTACATAATTATATTGCTGAACTGAAAGGGATTGTTTCAGGTTCCTGTCCTCATTGAGACTGGCTCTAAGCTGTAGATGTAATCCTGTTTGACCCAACTTTTAACCATCATGGCTCAATGCAATGGAATCCTGAGAGATTGGTGAGGCACCAGCACTCTTTGGCAGATAAGTCTATAGCCCTTGTAAAACTACAGCTCTCATGATTCCCTCGCATTGAGCCATGGAAGCTGAAGTGGAGTCAAACAGTAATAATTGTAGCGTGTAGGTAAACCGTTAGAATAAGTCTGCAAAGGCTGATTAATAACATCATTTAGTACAGTGATTCCCAAAGTGGGTGCCACCGCCCCCTGGTGGGCGCTGCAGCGATCCAGGGGGGCGGTGATGGCCACAGGTGCATTTGGGGGCGATGAATAACTGTAAGGGGGCATAAAAGAAAGAAGAGAAGATTTAGAAAAATTGATTTATGTATTCCGCTCATAGTGGGGCCTCTTCCAAGAGCGCGAGACAGGGTTGAACCTCTACCTCTCTCCTGAGGCACCTATTAGGACACGGGGGGCGGGGCCAGGGGAGGGGCGGGGCCTCTTCCCAAGTGCGGGAGACAGGGCTGAGCACCTGAGGTGCCTGTTAGGACACACAGGGGGCGGAGCTAGAGGCGTGGGCGTGGTTTCTTCCCAAGAGCCCAAGACAGGGCTGAGAATCTATACCTCTCCTGAGGCACTTGTTGGGACACAGAGGGTGGAGCTAGGAAAGGGGGCGGGGCCTCTTTCCAAGAGCCTGTGACAGGGCTGAGCCTCTATACCTCTCCTGAGAGGCCTTTTAGGACTAAAGGGCGGGGCTAGGGGTGCGGGCGGGGCCTCTTCCCAAGAGGCCAAGACAGGGCTGAGCCTCTGTAGACCTCCCCTGAGGCACTTGTTAGAACATGGGGGTTGGGTATAGAGGTTCAGCCCCGTCAGGCACTTGGTAGGAGGTCCCACCCCCTCCTCTTTGTCCTGGCAGGCACCGCAGGACAGGGATAGAAGCTCAGCCCTGCCTCAGAGCTCGTAACTCCGCCCATCCCAGTCCTGGCTGCCCATTTGTAGCCCCGCCCAACACCCCTTGCAGCTCTTGGACTAGAGGAGAGGCTCAGCCACACCCTCTTGAGTAGGAGCCACGCCCACCCCTCTAAGCCACACCCCCTTTCCAGGGGGCGCTGAGTCATATTTTTTCTGGAAAGGGGGCGGCAGGCCAAATAAGTTTGGGAACCACTGATTTAGTACCTGCAGATTCCAAAAGGCTTAAAATAGAGTTGATGCTTCTTTAAACAAATTACCTGTGTTCTTTCTTCCTTCCTGTTCATACATTATGCATAGCAGTACAGGCAGTCCCCAGGTTTCATGCAAGATAGGTATTGCAGGTTTGTTCTTAAGTATGTAAGTCAGAACAGATACATTTTTAGGTGTGACTCCAGCCAAGTTTCTTTTTTAAATTTTGGATAGCACAAGGAAGGGTTAACCCCCCCCCCTTTAATGTTTGTTTTGCCATCTTTGCCCGTTCACAAGATTTCACCACATTTTCTGATCCTTGTGACAATTTGATTTTGAAAATTTTGGGTTACCATAGAAACAAGGATTGGTGATAAAGCTTCATTGGAGACACCTTTTTCCCAGGATAATTCTTACAGGAAGAGGGTGTTGTAAATTTCAAATACCACTAAATCGCGTGTTCAGAAGCTTGGGACACTGCAGTAATCAGAAGACCAAATCAGGACAAAAGCAGAGGTTTTTATTCTTCCTGACCAGAAAGGATGTCAGCAAAGGAAAGTACTCCAAAGGGCTGACATAACACAATTGAAAATACAGAGCATTTTTATATACTTTATATACAGAAAACCCATGCCAGTTCCTGATTGGCAGAAAACTGGTCCAGCTAAGATCCATGTTCCCATTGGCTGAGAGCTTCATGCGTCACCCCCATCTCTTAAAAGGGGCCCCAGTGATTGCCTCCTTGTGGTGGCGGGAAATCCAATGAACTGTCATTCATTGATGTGAAGTGTCGTTCTATTTAATGATCTGCCCCTGAGTGGGGTGTCACCAAAAGGAATGCAGTGTGGCAATATGCAATAGAGTCCATAATAGATTTAATGGTTGAGTCTGGGTGAACAAAAATACACTCTAAGTACTTAGAGGTGAGTATTAAGAATAGCCCGGATGCCGAGCCACAGGTGGAGATAAACCAGATTTTATCAATGACAGCAGGAAATGAATCAATGAGGCAGGAGTTTTTTATTAATGGTAGCAGGCAATTTATCAGCAGGGCCAAAAGATTTCTCAATGGGAGCAGGGAGCACACTCATGTACATTCATTGAGTGGGTCCTCCTCAGTCTCTTGAGCTATTGTAAAGAGATTATGAAGATTGAGGCAGGGGTCCTGGGTGTGACTGGGCAACATTCCTAAGGTGTTTTCACAGCAAAGGTTAGGGAAAGGCAGAAGGTGCAGGCTTCTAGCATTTGTTAGCGTAGGGGTCAGGGTGCGAGCTGGGTGGGTTTCTTCAAGCTCCATTAATCATCTGCTCCAGCACCCTGATGAATTGGTTGCAATCGTCTGCCACACCAATTCCTCTGTTCAAATGTCAGACTCAAACACATCCGTAGTCTGAAGTCCAAACATTTATTTCAATATCTACAATACATATTTACAAAGCACAGCAAAAGCCATCGCTCTGAGCTGGCATTCTCTTCAGCCTCTTTGCTCCGGCAAGCACAGCTCAACACACACAGAGATAAGAAACACATTCCTCAGTTCAAAGGAAGTTCCGACCTCCAAAGGCCGGAAATCATGCCTGATAGGTCATAGCAGGCTGTCAGTCTAACTAGCCTGCTGTTAACTGTTTCATTACTGAAACACACACTCTTGCAAAAACAGCAGAAACACGTGATTTACATTTCATACACATACAACCATAATCCAACAGCATTCATATGGCTGCAGTTTTTATTTCACTATAATTTTATATAATTCATAAAAAAAAATTTGGGGGGGGGAGGTCCAATTTCTTGATAACAAGAGGAGGAGGTCCACAGAACCTATAGTGCAGCGAATGGCTAACATACTCCCTTGCCCCCAGTCACAGCCAATGGGGCAAACGGGCTTCTTAGCTGCCCCAGAGGAAGTGGGGATCTCTGTAGTTGCGAGTGAGAGACAAGGGAGCACTGCCACTGCAGGGGCTGTGGACAAAGCCCTTCACCCCTTGCCTTCAGACATGTCTGCTGGTGAAGGGTGAGGAAGATAGCAACAGGCTTCTTCACTCCTCGCCTCCAGCCTTGCTTGTGGAGGAAGCGCAAAGGAGACTGTCTGCAAGACCCCTCACTGTTCCTTCCCAGCCAAGTCTATGACGAAGGACAAGGGAGTGCCGCCACTCCCGACGGGCTGGCCACCCCATTAGTAACTACGAATTGTTCCTAAGTTGGTTGTTCATAACTTGGGGACTGCCTGTAAGTACTATTAGTTTTATTTTATTTATTTTTAAAAATATTTTATTGAAATTTCGATATACCGATTACAGTAGAGTCTCACTTATCCAACGTAAACGGGCCGGCAGAACGTTGGATAAGCGATAATAAGGAGAGATTAAGAAAAAGCCTATTAAACATCAAATTAGGTTATGATTTTACAAATTAAGCACCAAAACATCATGTTATACAACAAATTTGACAGAAAAAGTAGCTCAATACGCAGTAATGTTATGTTGTAATTACTGTATTTACAAATTTAGCACCAAAATATCATGATGTATTGAAAACCCTTGCTATAAAAATGCGTTGGATAATCCAGAACGTTGGATAAGTGAGTGTTGGATAAGTGAGACTCTACTGTATAATAAAACAAAAGCATAGGAGAGAGGGAAATGGGGAAAGGGAAGGAATTGAGGAAAGAGAAAAATAAGAAAAAAGGGGGGGAATATGGGGGGGGGGGCAAAAAAGGAAGAAATAGGTAGAAGTTCTTCTTCCAAACATCTTCTTCACGGTTAGTGTCCATTCTTTAGCTTTATTCCTCTGTCCTCTTAGAGGATTTTCAAACTTTTTCCCCTGACTCTTCTTCGTTGTTGTCTTTTGATACTCTTTCAACTATTCGTTTTATTGCAAGGCCATTCAAACACTTTCTAGGGAAAGGGGATTCATGGTTTATTATCAGCATTTTATTTTCTATCCACAGTGATCTCTCTAGGTTTCCCAATCAATGGTTTAGCAAAATATTATTTCGGTCTCATCTTTAGGGGACTTTGTTGTACCTTGGAGGGCCAAGGAGATGGTTCCTCTTACTGTGGACTGTGTTCTGTCACGCGCTGGGCCTGTAACTATTGTCTTTTGTATAGGACGTATACTTTATGCCCAGCGGGAAACCAGGGTGCCTCAAAGAGAGGTTCTTGAGGATTTTCCTGAAAAGGATGGTCTTTTGAGTCTTTAATGAAATAACAAAGTTTTTATTGTTGAACAAATAATAAATCTTCAAGGAGTCAAATAACACTTCAAGGTTTCCTTAAGAAACTGTTGGCTTTTCAATCCTGTCCCCAGGGGATGGGCAATTGGCTTTGGGTAACTGTACTTTCTCTGTAAGAAGAAAACCCACTTATAACCTCTCCCAGGCTGTCTATCATATGGGCCTAGCTGATGTGGGACCTACTACCGATTCCAAATGCGTCTGGGCATCGAGTAAACCTACAAACCAAGGCTTGCAGATGTTTCAGCTGGGGTTCCGTGAATTTGTGATGCTGTTCTCTCTCCGAGGTGTCTTTGGAAACTTTAGGGCTGTTTCCCTCAGGAGCTGTGAGGCTGAGAGGCTGTGAGCTCTCAGCCAGAGCTTTTGGGACTTTCCTCCTGGAATTTCTGTTTCTGTTTTCTCTGATGTTCTATATCCCCGGATGTTCTTGAGGTATGAAGCTTTTCTACGGGACGAGCTGGTCTACGTCCTATAGCTTAGCTTCCTTAAGTGAGACTGACTTAAAAATGGCTCCTTCCCTCCCAGAGCCCTGAACAAGGGGCAGAACCAAACTTAATGATGATGGACAGGCGGCCTGCCCTATGACTGCAAACACTAGCAGAAAGAAAATAAAGTTGGAGCTTCTGGTACAGCCGTACCAGCACAGACTGTTCTTATCTGCCCTTTAAGCCTTTTCATGGCAGTGCTTCTCATGCTATTTGATGTGGAGCGAGCGGGGGTGTCAATTATATTTTCCCCAGGGGACAGCACCATGTTTTGGCTCAAATGTTTCTTTCTTTCCTGGAAATTCACTGAGTACTTGTAGCCAACAGCCCAGAGACATGCACCAGTCCATGGATGACCACTTTGAGTGGCACTTTGCTATGTCACCAGCCAAGTGATGAAGCTGTCGGGGGTGCTTTGAATGAGATTTCCTGCTTCTTGGCAGGGGGTTGGACTGGATGGCCCATGAGGTCTCTTCCAACTCTACTATTCTATGATTCACAATGCAATATCTGCCAGCAGCACCCTTTGCCTTTCTGGGAGTTTTTTTGTGGTGCCTTCCCTTGGCTGTCCTCGCCCCGCTCACCTCTTTGGCCACACCATCTGTCCTTCATCCATCACTCCTCTTATTTCCAGCAGAGAGGCAGAGGAGAGAGTGACCCGGGGAGCTGAGCCATGGCCCTGTCAGAGGACTCCATTGTGATGCCCGCCTTGGGACGCCCATTCCAGCTGGGGATGCTCTACGACTGCCGGAAGGACACCCTCATCCCAGGTAAGGGCTGATCTCTCAATGCCTGAGGTGGACAAGGACATTCCAGCAAATGGACACACACACAGACTTTGAAGGATCCTAGCAGTTTCTGGACTTCAGAGCTGGGATGATATTATCATCCTAGTTTTTCATTGTTTGTATGTGTGTGCGTAGCAAAAAGGGAACACCTGCAAAGCTGGAAGAGAAATAGAGGACACGTCAAGTTTTTAGGGTATTTCTGCTCCCGTTATTTTCATGGAGGGGTTCTTTTTTATTTAGGCGTTTCCCACTGAATTCAGGGCTGTTGGGTGACTTCCTGTTTGACCAGGCTTGGAACAGGCAAGAGAAGGGATTAGAAGCCCCTGAGGTGCAGCGAAATGGCCATAAACCCCTCTTCAGAGCCTTGGTGAGATGCTATTGTCCATTGGAAGTACAGTAAAGTCTCACTTATCCAAGCTAAATGGACCGGCAGAAGCTTGGATAAGCGAATATCTTGGATAATAAGGAGGGATTAAGGAAAAGCCTATTCAACATCAAATTAGGTTATGATTTTACAAATTAAGCACCAAAACATCATGTTATACAACAAATTTGACAGAAAAAGCAGTTCAATACGCAGTAATGTTATGTTGTAATGACTGTATTTATGAATTTAGCACCAAAATATCACGATGTATTGAAAACATTGACTACAAAAATGGCTTGGATAATCTAGAAACTTGGATAAGCGAGGCTTGGATAAGTGAGACTCTACTGTACCTGCAAATTGCAAGCAGCTGGCAATTCTATACCTCAAAAAATACTTGAGCCAAGACATCGAAAATCACATAACCCATGTTATGCAAATTATTGCAAATAGCAACAATAATAATAATAACAATAATACTTTATATGTATACTGCTCTATCTCTCCAAAGGGACTCAGGCCGGTTTCCAATATAGGTAAAACATTCAGTTACCAACACAGAAACATACAACATAACCATAATAAAAGTGAAGCCACAATTGGGGGTAGCTCCGGGCAGTGAGACCTAGAGCCTTCGATGGCAGAAACCTGGGCAGAAGAGATCAGCTCCGGCGAGATTTCAACTGGTATCTGCCCCAAGCTGCCTTATGAGGCAATGTGCTTGGCGGGCGAGGAGGAAGGACAACCAGAACAGAAATCAGCTCACCAGGCCAGAAGTGATTCAGCCAACGAGGAAAACTTAATCACATGATTAAGATGCCAGTATGAGAGAGATCACAGAGAGACTGGAATACATTGAGAGCAAAAACAGAAGTTTTTATATACTTCAACATTTAAATTTCCCACCAACCCAGGCCAGCCGGCAGCCGCAGCCCTAGGTTTTTTCACTATGTAAGCAAACCTAGGGTCGCCCCCCCCCCCCAAATTACGCCCCCCAACTTACCGGTGGCAGCAGCGGCGCGCTCTCCAGCCGCGGAACTCCAGGAAGGCCTCGCTTTCTCGTGAGATTTCACGAAATCTCGCAGAAATCTCATGAGAAGAGCGAGGACTTCCTTGTTCCACGGCGAGCGATCCAATGGTCGCCGCCGCCGCGAGAGCACCCAGCAAGGGCTGCGCCCCAAGTGGCGGCTTCAACGGCTTCAATTATGAACCGGCCCTGCCAGCTGGCTTGCTTGTGATTGGCTGGCCAGTTCCTTCTAGGGCAGGATTAGTGGGAGGTTGGCTCTCGCCAGAGCCGGCCCTAGGTAATTTTCAAGTGTAGGCAAACAGAATTTTGCCCCCCCCCCAAAAAAAAAACCAATCACTGAAAAATAAAAGTGTTGGAATAAGCGAAAATGTTGGATAATAAGGAGAGGTTAAGGAAAAGCCTATTAAACATCAAATTACATTACGATTTTACAAATTAAGCACCAAAACATCATGTTTTACAACAAATCAACAGAAAAAGCAGTTCAATACATGGTAATGTTGTGTAGGAATTACTATATTTGTGAATTTAGCACCAAACATTGAGCAGGGATATAGGGCAGTGTGGACTTAGATAACCCAGATAGCCCCCAGTATTAAAAAAAAACTAAAATCAGGACAATAAATAAAGAACAACACTCTGGAAACAGGGATGATGGCGCCCCCAGGACGTTGGCGCCACAGGCAAGTGCCTAGTTCGCCTTATGGTTGGGCCGCCTCTGGCTCTCGCTGACCAGTTGGATGACATTTCCTGCTCTGGGGATT
The DNA here is from genome assembly GCF_035594765.1 of Anolis carolinensis. Classification (NCBI taxonomy): domain Eukaryota; kingdom Metazoa; phylum Chordata; class Lepidosauria; order Squamata; family Anolidae; genus Anolis; species Anolis carolinensis. The sequence goes on from NC_085846.1 coordinate 119,575,185, forward strand.
CCTCCAATCACAGCAGGAGGAGGCGGAAGTGGGGAGGTCTCAAAACAATAGAATAATGACAGCAAATGAGTTTCTTTTGTTCTCTTAATAACAGTCCTGGAGACGTAGTTCCTAAGGTTTGGGAAATGTAGTCTTCGGAATCCCTGGGTTGGGTTAGGTCTCAAAAGAGGCCAGAGAGTGTGCTCTGAGGCAGGGAGGTGGGCAGGAGAGGAATATCGTGAGCAGAGAGAGAGAGCGTAAACCATTAAAGGCTTTCTAATTGCGGGGGAGGGGCAGCTATCCAGAAAGAGAAGAAAGCGAAGAAAGGCTGCTTTGCAGCAAGGAGAGAAATGTGATGGCTGGGAAAGATATATTATAGCAAGGAAAGGCAAGAGAAGCCCAGAGTTCAGGATGACCATTTTATTAAGGAATTATAGGCAGTCTGTGATTGTCTGGACATGTGCAGAGCCAAACAAGTGCACTTAAAGTGCCTGCAGCCTTTGGAACTCTTCGGCTGCAGGCACAATGGAAACAAATAATAATTTTGCCTGGGGGTGCTCAGCAACAAAAGCATAAACATATTACTATTAAAACCATCATACACATAGAATTAAAAGCCAGTTCCATTACTACTCCATTAAGTGAAATTCAACTACCAATGGTCAGAATTTCAGGGTGGACCATGACAACTATGAGGGGCTGGGCCAGGGCTAGTGCAAAGAAGTAACATAGGGCCAGGGAGTAGGTAAAGTGCAAATGGATGGCCAGGATAGGGTCTGGGCTACTCGATTCCAAGGCCTGCTGAGCAGTCATAGGAGGACTAGGCTAGCACGAGGTCTCATAGGGCTGGGGAGGTGGGTAAAGTGCAAGGCAGGGTCCTAACTGGTGGCCAGGGTAAGGTCTGAGGCTAATCATTTTCAAAGGCAATGAATTTTCATCACATCCCTAGCAACATTTTCAGTCCCCCATTGTTTTCAGAGCTAGGCATTTGGGGTGCTTGCATTTTGTATTTCTCCGAGTGTTGCTGAGATTTGTCTGTTTTCATCTGCTTCATTCCAGGGATCACCCTTTGGGACCTGGACTCCCTTCAGAAGAATGTTAGGATCGGACCCCAGCCGAAAACGGAATTCGAGATCATTGCATCTGACTCCATTGATGACAAGGCCTCTGCACTCAATGTCTCCGCTTCCCTCAAGGCCAGTTTACTGGGAGAACTGGTTGAACTGGAAGGCTCTGCCAAGTTCCTCCAAGACACCAAGACTTCCAAGCAAAAGGCCAGAGTCACCTTGCAGTACAAAGCCACCACCAGGTATGAGCAGCTGACCATGAGCCACCTGGGCGTCGAGAATGTCTCTCACCCAAGTGTCTTTGAGCATGGGACTGCCACCCACGTTGTCACTGCCATCTTGTATGGAGCCCAGGCTTTCTTTGTATTTGACCGAGAAGTTTCCTCTTCTGAGTCTGTGCAAGACGTAGAGGGAAATCTTCAGGCTATGATTAAGAAGTCAATATCTGGTGTAGGACAAGGAGAAATAAAGATGTATGGCACAGAAAACTCCCAGGCTGAGAACTTCAGCTGCAAGTTCCATGGGGATTTTTCTCTGGAGAGCAATCCGGTGAGTTTCCAGGATGCCATGCAAGTGTACTCCACTCTTCCCAAAATGATGGGAGACAATGGAGAGAAAGCTGCGCCCATAAAGGTCTGGCTGTACCCATTGACCAAGATGGATTCCAAGGCAGCCAAGATAGTACGAGAGATCAGCCTAGCGCTCATCTTCGATGCTCAGAAAATTTTGGAGGAACTCAGCGAAATTGACATGAGATGTAATGACCTGGGGAAGAATCCCGTTGCTAACACTTTCCCAGAAATCAAGAGGAAGATCCAGCATTTCAAGGACCTCTGCAAGCAGCACAAGCAGACTTTCCAGAAAGAGCTGGCTGGAATCTTGCCTTCCATCCGGGGAGGAGACAAAGAGGAAGGAGCCCTGGACGACATCTTGAGGGCTGTAAACCAGTCCCCCTTCAACAGCCGAAGTCTCCAGGCCTTTCTGGACAGCAAGGAACAAGAGATGGATTTTGTGAAATCTTGCCTTGTTATCCTAAGAGGGATAGAAGTCATCCCCTCTCGGAGCAAACTGGGTGAAATAGTGCTTGACCCCCAGAATGAATTTGTCATCTGCTTTACATTCACTTTTTTACATGAGGAGGAACCATTTTTAGCCAATTTACAACATTATCTTCATAAAAAAGATTTGGAAGAAAAAGCTAATTCCAAATGCCAGGCCTGGTTTGAGTGTAAACAGATGTCTCATAAAGCTGCCAGATCCATTTCAGATTTTTCCCGTATCAATAAACCAAATGGGAAGCTGCGGTTTTTTGTGGCCTCTGTCCCAAACACGGACATCCCAGGAACTTCTGTTTACCTGTATGAAGATGGGGATCTGGTCAGCTGCAGCTTTGACCTTCCCTCAAAACCTCTCCCTCTTCTTGTCAGTGAAATTAGACATGACAGTGTCCAGTTGACCTTTCAACCAGCAGAATATGGGAAAGAAAATATCACCAGCTATCAGGTAGAGTACAGGGCTGAAGGAGACAAGAACTGGAAGACTGTGAATACGGAGAGCAGCCAGGAGACCTTCCTACTAAGAGGTCTAAGCTCAAACAAGGAGTACGAGTTCCAGTACGCTGCTAGGTGCAAGCCAGGACTCAGTGAGACCAGCAACATCACCCAGTCTGTGAAGACCCTTCCCACTGGGCATGAAAACAACAAGAGCAAAGATGTATGGAATGAAAGGGCAGGAAGAAAAACAGAATTCCACCACATTGATGGGCTGAGGTCTGAGGCACCTAACAGACACCGAGTGTTTGCTGTGTGTGCTGATGGGGCTCAGGGTGAAGAGGTGGAGGTTTCTACATCCCAGGATGAAGAGAAGGACAGACCAGCTAAAAAACACCTCCCAAAAAGCAGGCTGGTGGTAGAAGGACAACCATCCATCTATGTTCTTCCATTAAAGGTGACATCAGATGATTCAACATCCTGTCAGACATATCATTTTGGAGAAAAGAACCCAAGTGTCCCCAACAAAGTCATCATGGTGATGGGAGCAACGGGGTCAGGGAAGACCACCCTCATCAATGGGATGGTCAACTACATTTTGGGTGTCCAATGGGAAGACGAATTCCGATTCAAATTCGTTCAAGAAGAGACCCCCAAGACCCAAACTGAAAGTGAGACCTCTGACCTAATGGCTTATGTGGTGAATTATCAGGAAGGCTTCAAAGTTCCTTATTCTCTCACTATTATTGAAACCCCAGGATTTGGGGACACAAGAGGAATCAAGCATGACAAATTGATCACAGAGAAGATCAGGAATTTTTTCTCAACACCAGGAGGCATCGACAATGTGGTTTCTGTCTGCATTGTAGTCCAGGCTTCCTCAGGCCATTTGACACCTACCCAGAGATATATATTTGACTCAGTCCTCTCCATTTTTGGGAGAGACATAAAAGACAACATCCAAGTCCTGGTCACCTTTGCAGATGGACAGACCCCTCCTGTCCTGGAAGCCATTAAGCAAGCTGGTGTTACATGTGCAAAAGAGGCCAGTGGGACTCCTGCCCATTTCAAATTCAACAATTCTGCCCTTTTTGCTAGCAATGAGGTACACCGTGATGGTAGTGGTAATTTTGACAAAATGTTTTGGGAAATGGGTAAAAAGAGCATGAAGACCTTCTTTGATTCCCTGAACTGCATGAAAACTAGGAGTATAACTCTGACAAAGGCTGTCCCAAGAGAACAGAAGGAAGTGCCCTGGTGGGTGTGGAAGTGTTGTCGACTGCGTTTTTAGGGGATCGGGCCCCTTAAGGAGAGAGCCGATCCGGTCCTGAGAGAACGGACCTTGGCGGAGCCAATAGGAGAATATGAGCCGCAATACAACCTGGAGCCGAAATGAAGAGGGTCCGCCAAAGTTGAAGGAAAATCCGCCAAGGAGTCTTTATTGAGCGATTCAGCTGAAAAGGACTCTAGTAGTGATCATTCAGTCTACTAGGGTACCATATATCCAAAATAAAGCCATATTTATACAATGTTTCAGTCTGACAGCCCCTTGAATTTCCCGCCCCGCTCCCCCGCCTATCTGATCGCGGATAGGCTAGAGTGTTGAACGAGGCGGGCTTTCGTTTCCCGCCTTGCTCCGCATGGCCCAATAGGAAGCTGCTTTTTGTCTCTACCCGGGCCAATCAGGAAGGGGAAGGCGGGAGTTATTGGAACAATGAAGTGACAGGGCAGGAAAGATCAGATTAATTCCTGCCCGGCCGGATTCTAAAGGGATTAATGACAGCAATCAGGGGTTCCTGTCACGTATACAGATTTTAGATATGCCTTGGGGTGTCAGGGGGGAAGTGGTGATGGGTGTTGATGAGCCAAAATTGACAGGCTCCACAGGGCACCTTCCTGAGGTGTCCTGGAATTTCCTTAGGATGAGATATGACGTTTGCCTTGGGGGCGAATCACCTTAGGACAACACTCCGAATTCAGTGACTCAAGCCTTATATTGTCCATGCAATCTGAATTAGATTGGGTTAAACTGTGGCAGATTATCCTTTTGTTTTTGGGAAGGGAAGCCTGGGTCATAGGATCTGGGGTTCATGTTGGGGTCAAAATATTTCCCATTTGATCTCATGATTTGACAAATTATATGAAATAAAATGAAAAATAAAATAAAGTTGGAATATAAACCCTGCTGGGAAAAATACATATTTTCCGGGGATCCCAAAGAGTACAAATACATATAGGCAGATAGATAGATTTCAAGGAAGTAAGGGAGAATCCATAGAGGTGGGTTACATTGCATAAAGGGGAATCATGAATGATATAAACAATTTGAAAACATTTGATAAGAACGAAGTTCACAACATCTGGGGAACCCAATATGGAAATTCATAAAAGTGGAGTTTTAGCAGCATGATTTTACAATTCATGAAGTTGTTATCTCTTGCCTCAGAGTGCAGGGATAATCCACAGTAAACTCCAGTAAAAAGTCTCAATCACCTTCTACTATAAATATATGGAATATAGAACATAAAGTCTTGGTTTTTGAACTATCTTTTACAAAGTCCTGGGGGGGAGGGTGGTCACCTCGATCACATTTTCCCCCCTTCGGGGCTTGGAAATGGCTATGAACATTTCCCAAAGCCCCGACATTTCACTGCATGCAGGGCCTCTGCCTTGGTAGATCAGATTGTGACTTTTGTTGGAGGGCAGGAGCTTGAAGAGGTGAAAGCTGAGGTTCAGTCAGTGGTGGGTGATCCCATGGTGTTGAAGCAGATGTCCCTTGGTCTGGAGTCATGGGAAGTGGAGCATGAAGGTGGAGGTGGTGAGGGCTGGGGATGATGGAGGCTGTGATGCAGTACTCCCATTTGGCTGCCTTTTCTTGGCTGCAGCTTGGGCCCCCCTTTGTAGTTGGCAGCTGGGGGCAACTGGGCACAGCTTCTGCGCCTCACAGCACGGCGCCTCCTGGTGACTGCAGGCAGGTCCAGCACTCCAACAGAGGAGACGGAAAGGAGAGAGTGCCTAGGGAAACTAAGGACAGATTATAAGCCCCCCCTCCCTCCCGTGGTGGGGTTAGTCAGGGAAGTCACTCATACCTTGTGAGGGCTCCAGCAGTCCTGGGGTCCTTCTTTGGCACAGCTCTGGTGAGGGCGGAACATCCTTCCCTCATGGTGGTCACTGGTAGAGTCCTGTTCACTTCTTCTGGGACATCTTCTGCCATGGCGGCCAATTCTGTCCCCTGGTGATGTCATGAGGGCATCCTTGGCAGCGTCAAAGGCAGACCTGCACTCAGTAGCCCTTTGCCAGGGCAGAACCAGGCCAGCTGGAGGGCACCATACGGTGGTCTGGCCATAAAAGCCTGCCATGTGCAAGAATCCTTTCAGCAGTGTCTTAGTCTCTAGCCCCTGAGCCAGGCAGATGGGGCTGCTTCCCCCGTAGGGGTCTCAGATCAGCCACAGGTGGGGCTGTCTCTTCTGGGTGACTGGGGGTCCGGGCTTACCCTCACAGGACCATCTCCAATGGCCTCTGGGTTCTAGCTGCTGCATGAAATCCACAGCGCACTCCGAGAGCCCCTACCCAGGTCTTAGAACTGTTCATGGTGGCAGGTATGGATTATGGGTCTTGCAGTCTGGTCTGATGTCCTCAGTCAGGTGGTTGGGTCCGGTCCTCTGGATCTCTTCAGCTGTGCCTGGAAGGTCCCCTGGACTCTGTACTGCCCCCCTCATAATTAAAGGCAGTTAGAGGGATTTTTAAAACATTCACATGCATGCACTCAGGGAAAGGGAGGGAGAAGGACCCGAAAGGAAGAAAGGAGATTGTTGGGGAACTGTGGAGAGTGAAAGAGTGCCTTTACTATAAAAGTAAACCAGGATTTTGACTGTATGTTTATAAGGAGAAATGGGGATGCTGGGAGTCCCTTCACAGGGGAAGGAAGGGGGGGAGAAAGCTTTGAAAAAGGAGAATATTGAAGTGCATTTTGGCCTAGGAAAACATGAAGTGGAAGAGAGAGAGAGAGAGAAAAAAACTCACATATAGAAAAATAAATCCATTCTTCCATCCCCCACCCCTTTGTCCCTAAGATAAGGGAGGTTTGAGGAGAGAGAGAGAAGAAAAAGTTAAAACCACAGAAGCAGCAGGATTTCTCTGGGGGGGGTCACAAAATATTACGGCTTGAACCTTTGAAAATAGGGAGGTGAGATGGCACAGAAGAAAAGGGAGAGAGAGAGAGCATAGCACTAAGCTAGTCCATTCCAGCCCTCCTTCCCAGAAAACTATATATCACTGGTGGCTTTTAAGGCAAAGGGGTGAGTAGAGAAGAGTATACAGCCCACACATTACATAAACACATAAAATTTAATCAACACTTTTCTGGGAGTCCCCCTCCCCCACCCAAATCCTTTGCCATGCTTCCCAGATGGGAGAGAAAGAAAAGGGGAAATTAAGAAACAGAAGCGGCTAAAGGAATGGCCCCCCTCCCCCCTTTTGTAAGGACCAAAAGAAAATATAAGACAACACTGAGGTAAAACGTTAGGGATAGTGTCTAGAAAATGGGAACAAAGGGAAATAAGGGATTTTAAAAGGTGAGAAGAGAGGAAGGAGAGGAGAAATGGATTTGAGATTTGAGAGAGAGAGATTTTCACTCAGGCCGGGGAAGAGAGAGAGAGAGGAAAAGAAAAAAAGGGTACAATTTGAGGGTAGGCAAGGCAGAATATCAAGTTGGAGAAGGTTTGATTTGCTTGGTGGGAGGCTTCAGGACTGAATCTTCTCCCCCCTGTGCCCCTCCAAAAACAGGAAGAGAAAAAAAGTGTCCTCTTTGCACAATCTCCCCGCAGCCCCTCCTTCTCCTCTCTCTCCAAGAGAGGAATGAGCGCAGAGAGAGAGAGAGAGAGCCTGGTGGGGGCAAGAGAAGGAGGGGGGATGGTGGGGTGATTCTTCCCATCTGAGGAAAACTCTGAATGTGGCAGGAGTTGAGTGGCAGGGGCAGATACAATTTTGGGGGGGGGGGCATCAGGCTTCAATGGAACGGCTGGGATGGGGGCTGAGAGAGAGAGAGAGACAGGAACAGAAAAGATAGATCAAGGAAGAAAACCATGAAAAGGAACCAAACTTGGCTCCCAACATTTAAAAGACAGGCAAATTCCAAAATCAGGACAACAAACAAAGAATATTACTCAGAGAACAGGGGAGCCCCCGGCAGGACTCAGCTGTCCCTGAAGATGGAAGGTTTTCCATAAATACACAATAACCCCCAGAGAGAGATGAGGCTGAGAGAGTAGAAGGATGGGGAGTGGAGGGGGGGTGAGGCTGAGAGAGAGCGTTCAAAAAGGGGAGGGGTTTTGCAGGGTTGCCCAAAGGGATTAGGTGAAAAAAAGAGAAAAAGGGAAAGGAGTCTTTGGGGACACAGGATCCTTTAGTTTGTGCTAATTTCAAGATGTGACCTGACGATTTTGAAAGAATGCCAGATCAAAGGTCCCACTTGCAAATTGTAACCAACAAAAATGCAAATTGACAGTCTAAAATTTTATGTTCCTCTGGGATCTTTGGGGAGTTTCTGGAGTTATGGGTAATGTTTTGAAAACAAACAGAAAAGAAGAGAGGAAAAAGGGGATTGAACTGTGACTCAAAAAAATTCAAAAATAGATAGCTTTTAAAAGGAGGGAGAGAGGGGAAAATGATTCTTTGGAAAACTATTGACTCAATATGCAGGCTTCAGATAAAACAGAGGATGACAATGGATGTTTTATGGTCTCTGAACAGTCAGTTCCTCCTTCCCCTGATGATCCTCATCTCCCCACGGCCCCTCCTTTCCCCCTGTTCCTCTGGCCAAAAGGACGAGCGAGAGGAAGAGAGAGAGATTAAGGGAGGGGGGCCGCAAGGGGGAAGGAGTTTTAGGGTGGAATGGGAAAAGGCTTAGAGGGATTCGGTTGGGGGGGGGGGTGGAGAGGTGAAGAATGGTTGAGTGTGTGTGTCTTGAGAAGAGGAACAGTGTTTTGGATCAGGTGTGTTTCGGGGTGAGAGGGGAGGGGGCTGGGAGCCCTCCTCCACGTTAGACTGGGCTGAACTCTCTGGAGGAGAATTTCTTGGGGGGGGGGATCCCTGAAGTAAGGGTTCCCTTGGAAGGCCAATTTGGGAGTCCTGGATCAGTGTAGGACTCAGGGTGAGGAGAAAAAGTAGGGATAGGGATTGGAGGAGGGGGCTGATGGGGTGGGGGAGAAGGCAAGCAAATGTGTCCAGAAAATCCTCTGGAGGAGGGGGTAAGGGGAAAGGGTCTAGAGAGGAATCTTTGGGGGGGTTGTTTTTGGAGCCCAAATCTCTGCATGGGAAGACATGGACCCCCTCCCCCCTCCAATTCTCTCCCTGGCTTTTGGGCCATGAACATCGCGGCATAAGCAAGCTGGAACCACCTGCCCTCCCCATGGCGAGTCACCTTTAATTCGGCGACTTCAAGCGGAGGGGGGGCAAGCTGTTCCCCCTTCAAGGGCCACAAGGGGCCACTTATGCACGCTGAGTTAGCCCAACCTGGCCTGCACCATGTTTTTCGATGCAAGCCCACCCCAATTGGCCAGGATCTTGCCCAATGGAGAATCCCTGGGGATGTCTGCTGGGGTGGGACACCCTAGACATGCTGAACAAACACCCATCCTTAGCTCAGCCCCTGCCCACACCGACAGTTAATGGAGTAACGACTCACCCAACCGGTCAGGATGCAGCTCTTCCTTTCAAGAGTTCCCTCCACTAAGGCTGAATGGCTAGCGTTTGTGGAATCCGCAGGTGACCCGGGAGCACAACTGTTCCCCTACCCTACGATCCTTGAACCTGCAATTTGCAAGCTAGACTGCTCTCACATGCTGTCAGGCGCCAGATGTTCCCGCGTTTCACCAGGAATTTGTTACCGAGCCCTGATCCGAAGTGCAATACCTCCAGAGCTCCGCCCACCTGGGTCTTAACAACTGAACCGGTTCCTTTTCAGGGCGTCCCCTTTTTCACGTTGGCGCCTTTCCTTCGAGGTGCTAAAAATCTGCTTCCTCCTATCTGGCTCCTTTGTTCAGTACCCTGAATCAGATCTAGAGAGAGAAAGGGACTGCCAGAGAAATTTAGATGTGAAATGAGGTCAAATTGTTCGTCGGAGGGCCCTCCTTGCAGCCGTTTCTCTCCCCAACCTGTTCCAGAATATCTGGACCAAGGTCGCCGCTTGGAATTTTAGCCTAAAAATTGATTTTTGGAACTTCCAAGCAAGTCCCTTCGTGGTAAAGCCAAATTATGTTGTCGACCGCGTTTTTAGGGGATCGGGCCCCTTAAGGAGAGAGCCGATCCAGTCCTGAGAGAACGGACCTTGGCGGAGCCAATAGGAGAATATGAGCCGCAATACAACCTGGAGCCGAAATGAAGAGGGTCCGCCAAAGTTGAAGGAAAATCCGCCAAGGAGTCTTTATTGAGCGATTCAGCTGAAAAGGACTCTAGTAGTGATCATTCAGTCTACTAGGGTACCATATATCCAAAATAAAGCCATATTTATACAATGTTTCAGTCTGACAGCCCCTTGAATTTCCCGCCCCGCTCCCCCGCCCATCTGATCGCGGATAGGCTAGAGTGTTGAACGAGGCGGGCTTTCGTTTCCCGCCTTGCTCTGCATGGCCCAATAGGAAGCTGCTTTTTGTCTCTACCCGGGCCAATCAGGAAGGGGAAGGCGGGAGTTATTGGAACAATGAAGTGACAGGGCAGGAAAGATCAGATTAATTCCTGCCCGGCCGGATTCTAAAGGGATTAATGACAGCAATCAGGGGTTCCTGTCACGTATACAGATTTTAGATATGCCTTGGGGTGTCAGGGGGGAAGTGGTGATGGGTGTTGATGAGCCAAAATTGACAGGCTCCACAGGGCGCCTTCCTGAGGTGTCCTGGAATTTCCTTAGGATGAGATATGACGTTTGCCTTGGGGGCGAATCACCTTAGGACAACACTCCGAATTCAGTGACTCAAGCCTTATATTGTCCATGCCATCTGAATTAGATTGGGTTAAACTGTGGCAGATTATCCTTTTGTTTTTGGGAAGGGAAGCCTGGGTCATAGGATCTGGGGTTCATGTTGGGGTCAAAATATTTCCCATTTGATCTCATGATTTGACAAATTATATGAAATAAAATGAAAAATAAAATAAAGTTGGAATATAAACCCTGCTGGGAAAAATACATATTTTCCGGGGATCCCAAAGAGTACAAATACATATAGGCAGATAGATAGATTTCAAGGAAGTAAGGGAGAATCCATAGAGGTGGGTTACATTGCATAAAGGGGAATCATGAATGATATAAACAATTTGAAAACATTTGATAAGAACGAAGTTCACAACATCTGGGGAACCCAATATGGAAATTCATAAAAGTGGAGTTTTAGCAGCATGATTTTACAATTCATGAAGTTGTTATCTCTTGCCTCAGAGTGCAGGGATAATCCACAGTAAACTCCAGTAAAAAGTCTCAATCACCTTCTACTATAAATATATGGAATATAGAACATAAAGTCTTGGTTTTTGAACTATCTTTTACAAAGTCCTGGGGGGGAGGGTGGTCACCTCGATCACAGAAGAACTAATCAAAATTGTCTTGGTGAAAGTAGGAGGACTTGAGAAGACATAAAAAGCTTTGGGTCAGCACAAGGAGGACCTAGAGGAGAACAAAAACTTTGAGCATGAAATTGAAGCAGAATTCATCAAGCAAGACAATGAGGATCGTGCAATCAGTTTCAAGGAATATAAGTCCACTTGCCACTATCCTTTTTTGAATACAGCAAAGTATTGGGATCACTTTTGTACATCTATAGGTTTCCTCTTGAGCAGATGTTTGTCCTGGATATTGTTCAGTGGAAAATCATGTCCAAGAGAAAGACACATTGTAAAAAGAAAAAGTCATAAAAAAGAAGAGGACCTATAATTACTTGAAAGAAAAGTTTGGAAGCAATTTGGGTAAAATGACCTCCGAGAAGGAAAAGCAAAAAGAAATCTGAAAAGGACTTATTGAGAAAGTGCCCCAAAGCCACCGGTGCCTGCAGGAAATCTCCCTGAAGCCCAGTCTCCTGACCACCAAGGAGTAAGTACATCCGCCTCTTCATCCAGGCAAAACAGCAGGAAATCAAAGAATGTGCGGAGGACCTGAGCTGATGGAAAGCTTGACAATGACACCCCTCTGCTGCCCTAAGGAGAGCATCTGCCAGGAAAAACGGACAAAGAAAACTGGAAGGAAATGACTGACCATCTGCTTCCAAACCTATGAAGGCAGCATGGTCCTTGTGGGCTTGCCTCTCTTGAGCCAATCACAGAGTCCTAGAGCTGGAAGAGGGAAATCGCTTTCAAAGCCCCCCCCCCGCCCTTCCCCCGACAGATAGCCATCCAGCCTCTGCTTCAAAGCCTCCAAAAAAGGAGCTTCCACCACACTCTGCAGCAGGGAGTTCCACTGCTGAACAGCTCTCTCTCTCACACACACACACACACAGTCAGGAAGCTCTTCCTCATGTTCAGGTGGAATCTCCTTTCTTTCCTGTAGTTTGAAGCCACTGCTCCATTGCGTCCTAGTCTCCAGGGCAGCAGAAAGGAAGGCTGCTCCTTCCTCATGACCTCCCCTTGCATATTAAGGGGAGATCATTAAATATGATCATGTCTCCTCTCTCTCTGCCTTCTCTTCTGCAGGCTCAACATGCCCAGCTTTTTCAGCCGCTCCTCATAGGGCTTGTTCTCCAGGCCCTTGATCCTTTGAGTCGCCCTTCTCTGGACACATTCCAGCTTAGAGTCAAAATCTCCCTTCAATCTCCCAGAATTGGACACAGTGTGATTCCATCCCTGGATCTAGATGCTATACCCCTATTGATACAGGTCAAAATCCCATTGGCTTTTTTAGCGGCCGCATCACATTGCTGGCTCATGTCCATCTTCCTCCCCACGAGGACTCCAAGATCTTTTCCACACATCCTGTTGTGGAGCCAACACACATCGTTCCCCATTCTGTATCTGTGAATTTCCTTTTTTCTGCCTGAGTGGAATCTCTTGCATTTATCCCTGTTGAACTTCATTGTGTTAGTGTTGGCCAATCATCCTTCTAATCTGTGAAGATTGTGTTGAATTCTGCTTCTGTCTTCTGGAGTCTTGGCTCTCCCTCCCCATTTGTTCCCATCTGCAAACTTGATGATCATGCCTTCTAACCCTTCATCTAAGTCATTAATAAAGATGTTAAACAGTTCCGGGTTGTTTGCCTTATTTCCAAATTCTAGGGACCCAGTCACAGGATTTTCTTGGCAAGGCTTGTGCAGAGGGGGGTTGCCACCATTACCTTCCACTGAAGCTGAGAGAGCACAACTTGCCCAAGTTCATTATTTAGCTGCCATGGAGCTGATTAGGCCCCTTTTCAGGATAACGGCCCCAGGTCTGGAAGAGTAAAACGAGGGCAAGACTTTGGCTCCTTTTTCTCCTAGTATTTCCTTCCCGAATGTTTTGCGGAAGCCCTGCTTGTTGTAAAGACTTACTCCTCAGAGGCCCTGTCCTCCTTCTGGTATGAAGCCTCAGGTCCAACCAGGAGGAGGCCCCTTGTTTTTCCCACTTTCCCACTTTGCGCGGGGGCAGAAGCCATGTCTGTGTGTGTCTGCTGAGCTTCCTCTGGCAGGAGGAAAATGCTCCGCAAGCTATCCGCATTTTGAAACCACGGAGCAGACTTTGAGGCAGGGAATAGGCTCTGTGGTGCTGAAATGTTCCCTGTACCCCCACCCCACCTCCGGGGCCGCTTCACCTCCCATAGGAACACCCTGAACTCTGCGCATGCCCTGGGAACGTACTGGCCTGAGTCCAATGGGTAGTCCCAGCTGGAGTGCAGCCTATGAACCCGTGGAACTCACAGTGCCACAGATTCAACCAATCTGCCATAACTGAGACTAATAATGGAACTAAGCTTGTTGGAGGGGCAAAAGCATTGGCATTACATAAGAGAAGAACCCAATCAAAGAAACCCTAGCAACAAAACAAATCAAGTAAGATAAAGCAGATTAAAAACACAGTAATCTATATATATAAAAAGGTAATGGCGTTTCGGCCTAGGACAAAACAACAAAACTACACATCCCAGAAACACTAAACTTGGCAGCACAACCCCTCACCCATGCCTCTACGTTCATACAACAAACAGCTCCAGCTACTCCAGAAAACGGCAAGGCTTTGAGATTGCAAGGCTATTCACTGCTATTCCACCTGGCCAACAAAGGATTCCCATAAGTCACAGCAATGCGTGGCCGGGCAAAGCTAGTACAATATAACACGATAATAACAAAATAAAACGGCAAAATGAGAAAACAAACATCACCACTAATGGATAGAATGGGGGGGGGGGGTCTAGTGAAAAAATGCAAAGGTATATAGCTGCAAGACCTTTTAATAAAGTGCCTGGACAAAGTGCCAAGGAGTTATCTAAAACAGTTTGGGGTATGGTAGGAAGTTGTTTCCAGTACTGGGGCAAAATAAAGTGCAAAAAAGGGGTACAGTAGAGTCTCACTTATCCAACATAAACGGGCCGGCAGAACGTTGGATAAGCGAATATGTTGGATAACAAGGAGAGATTAAGGAGAAGCCTATTAAACGTCAAATTAGGTTATGATTTTACAAATTAAGCACCAAAACATCATGTTATACAACAAATTTGGCAGAAAAAGTAGTTCAATACGCAGTAATGCTACATAGTTATTACTGTATTTACGAATTTAGCACCAAAATATCACGATGTATTGAAAACTGACTACAAAAATGCGTTGGCTAATCCAGAATGTTGGATAAGCAAATGTTGGATAAGTGAGACTCTACTGTATTGCTATAGGAGGGGTCTATCATGGGGTTAATTATTCAAAAGCACACTGGAAAAGCCATGTTTTTATCTGTTTTCTAAAGGCAGATAGGGTTGGGGTGTTAGAAAAACAAGTTTTTCTAAAAACTTCTTAGCTGCCACACAGTGGCAGTGTACACTGACATTTTTAACCATTTTTTAAAAAAGAAACCAATCTTTAAAAAGAGAAACAAGATCCCAACACAGAAAGGAAAGCAGGTTTTTGTTCTAGAAGAGCCAGAGCCTGTTGGAAGCCCTTGACTCAAACATGGCCAACATTCCCAGTCTCCTCTGGGCAAAACCAGTGTGATCTGTGGCAGAATGAAAATCATGCGTAGCTCGTGTTTGACCCGTCCACACACTGTCTTGCCAGAGAAAAGATATGTCACACAGATAAACAGTAAAGAACAGGACTTACTTTTTACTCTTTGAAATGCCCTTGTTTCATGTCCTAGTCTCCAGGGCAGCAGAAAATGGAGGATTGTGTGAGGGAAAGAGGGAGGCCCATGGAAAGAAGAATGAAAATGGAGGATTGTGTGAACAAAAGAGGGAGCCCATTGGAAGAATAATTAAAATGGAGGATTGTGTGAGGGAAAGAGGGAGCTACCTAGACAAATGGAACAAAATGGAGGATTCCACGAAGGCTTGGAGAGAAAGAGGGAGGCCCATGGGAAGAATGAATAAAATGGAGGATTGTGTGAGGGAAAGAGGGAGCTTTCTGGACAATTGGAACAAAATGGAGGATTCCACGAAGGCTTGGAGAGAAAGAAGGAGGCCCATGGGAAGAAGAATTAAAATGGAGGATTGTGTGAACGAAAGAGGGAGGCCCATGGGAATAATGAATAAAATGGAGGATTGTGTGAGGGAAAGAGGGAGCTTTCTGGACAATTGGAACAAAATGGAGGATTCCACGAAGGCTTGGAGAGAAAGAAGGAGGCCCATGGGAAGAAGAATTAAAATGGAGGATTGTGTGAACGAAAGAGGGAGGCCCATGGGAATAATGAATAAAATGGAGGGTTGTGTGAGGGAAAGAGGGAGCTTTCTGGACAATTGGAACAAAATGGAGGATTCCACGAAGGCTTGGAGAGAAAGAAGGAGGCCCATGGGAAGAAGAATTAAAATGGAGGATTGTGTGAACGAAAGAGGGAGGCCCATGGGAATAATGAATAAAATGGAGGATTGTGTGAGGGAAAGAGGGAGCTTTCTGGACAATTGGAACAAAATGGAGGATTCCACGAAGGCCTGGAGAGAAAGAAGGAGGCCCATGGGAAGAAGAATTAAAATGGAGGATTGTGTGAGGGAAAGAGGGAGGCCCATGGGAATAATGAATAAAATGGAGGGTTGTGTGAGGGAAAGAGGGAGCTTTCTGGACAATTGGAACAAAATGGAGGATTCCACGAAGGCTTGGAGAGAAAGAAGGAGGCCCATGGGAAGAAGAATTAAAATGGAGGATTGTGTGAGGGAAAGAGGGAGGCCCATGGGAATAATGAATAAAATGGAGGATTGTGTGAGGGAAAGAGGGAGCTTTCTGGACAATTGGAACAAAATGGAGGATTCCACGAAGGCTTGGAGAGAAAGAAGGAGGCCCATGGGAAGAAGAATTAAAATGGAGGATTTTGTGAGGGAAAGAGGGAGGTCCTTGGAAAGAATGGGGGATTCCCATGAGAGAAAGAGGGAGGTTACTGGCAGATTAAACAAAATGGAGGAATTCATGACTGGAACTGTTCATCCCACGTTCAGGACCCATGACTCCGTCCACCTCTTGTGACAGTAAAATGTACAGTGTTCCCTCACTTATCGTGGGGGTTACGCTCCAGGACCTCCCACAGTAAGTGAAAATCTGCGAAGTGGGGACACTCTATTTTAATGAATATAGCGTCCCTCCCTCCCTCCCTCCCTCCCTCTTTTAACGTACTGTCCTGTCTTCCTTCTTGTTTGCTGAGGCGATGTGTTACAGGCCGGGCCTAGTGGTGCTGCCTGCGGCGGCTGAGAAGGACACATCAGGCCATAAGAAAAAGTTCACGAAACAGCAAATCCGCAATAAGCGAACCTTGAAGTGTAAGACAATTTATTTCAAAAAGGACTTCTGGCACAGGAGGCAATGAGACAGAAAATTCAAGTTTCGTGAGTACAAAAGCAAAGTTTATTTTCACATGGCTATGAGAAGGCGGGACAGCCGTACACCTCAAAAGGTTTGTACAGTAGAATCTCACTTATCCTACATATACGGGCCGGCAGAACGTTGGATAAGCGAATATGTTGGATAATAAGGAGGCATTAAGGAAAAGCCTATTAAACATCAAATTAGGATATGATTTTACAAATTAAGCACCAAAACATCATGTTATACAACAAATTTGACAGAAAAAGTAGTTCAATACGCAGTAATACTATGTAGTAATTATTGTATTTACCAATTTAGCACCAAAATATCCCGATATATTGAAAACATTGACTACAAAAATGTGTTGGATTTTTTATTCATGTCAGGAGCAACTGGAGTTTCTTCTGGAGTGAGAGAATTGGCCATCTGCAAGGATGTTGCCCAGGGGATGCCTGGATGTTTTTTGATGTTTTACCATCCTTGTGAGAGGCTTCTCTCATGTCCCTGCATGGAGCTGGAGCTGATAGAGGGAGCTCATCCGCGCTCTCCCCAGGTGGGATTCGAACCTGGCAGCCTTCAGGTCAGCAATGCAACCTTCATGTCACAAGGCTTTTATCCCCTAGGCCACCAGAGGCTCTATGTGTTGGATAGTCCAGAACGTTGGATAAGCGAGTGTTGGATAAGTGAGACTCTACTGTACTTGCAAATTGCTGCTGCAAACCATGGAGTCGTAAACAAAGAATATATATCTCAGCTTATCTAAACTTGACCTATTACTGAGGGTCTTCTTCACCTCCACACCTCTTTGGCACAAGTGGTCTCTATGATCTCACTTGTTGATCTCAAGCTAGCTTCTGTCCTTGGAACTTTCTGGAGAAAGGTACCATCTCAAGAGAAAGGGAGGGGCACAGGTCCTTTGTTACTTTGGCTCATACAAAGAGCTTGTTATCTATAGGAAGCTAATATGGTATAAGCAGAGGCAAAGCTATATATGCAAAAGTCTACTGTTTTCTGGCCCATGGTCCCTTCAGAAGTGTATGGTATTGCCCTGCCCCTTGCAAGAGACAGGGTGATTGTGCCTCTTCTGCCCCTGAGAAATCCCTGGGCAGACCAAGTGGAAGATTACCTCACATCCAGGCAAAACACCTGGAGGGAGGGCCGAAGTTGGCCTATGCCTGCTCTAACTTGAACCCATGGCTCTTTCCTTCATCCTTGACCTATTTTCTGCTCTTCCTCCCTCCTTCCTCAGCCGCTTAAACAGAAAAGGAAAAGGAAGGGGCTCGAGGCTGCTTACTTTGAGCTGGCATCCAAACCAGCTGACTTGAATAAACTACTTCGGTGGCTTCTTCTTCAAATTGTGAGGTTTCTTAATTGGAAAACATTGGGCTAGCTTCTTCATCTCGCCAGATGCACGGATCCACAAGTGGCCTGCTGCTGGTGCTGGTATCTGCTTAGCACAGTGTTTCTCAACCTGGGGGTCGGGACCCCTGAGGGTGTCGCGAGGGGAATGTCAGAAGGGTCTCCAAAGACCAGTATTTTCTGTTTATCCTGGGGGTTCAGTGTGGGAAATCTGGCCCAATTCTATCATTGATGGGGTTCAAGGGGCAACTCCCAAATGTCAAGATCTATTTTCCCCAAAATGCACCAGTGTTAGTTCACATTTGGGCATATTGAGCATTCGTGCCAAGTTTGGTCCAGATCCATCATTGCTTGAGTCCACAGGGCTCTCTGGATGAAGGTGAACATGTCATTTCCTCACTTCTTGGTGCCCTCCTGGACCATCCCAGGCCAGAGCTCCCTGTCGGCTGTGGCCACCCACAACTCCTTCAAGGTCAAGCCAGTTCCTTCAAGGAGACCATCCACCCACCTTGCCCTTGGTCGGCCCCTCTTCCTTTTTCCTTCCATTTCCCTCACCTCATTCTCTTCTCCGTTCTTTCCTGTCTTCTCATGATGTGGCCAAAATACTTCAGCTTTACCTCTCATCTCCTTCCCTCCAGTGAGCAGCCAGGCATTATTTCCTGGAGGATGGACTGGTTGGATCTTCTTGTGGTCCAAGGCACTCTCAGGGTTTTCCTCCAGCACCAGAGTTCAAAAGCCTCTGTCTTCCTTCTCTCGGCCTTCCTTATGGTCCAGCTCTCTCTCGCACCCATAAGCAACTACGGGGAATACCATTGCTTCAACTAAGCAGAAACTTCGTTGCCAGTGTGATGTCTCTACTCGTCACTATTTTATCATTGAGGTTGGCCATTGCTCTCCTTCCAATCCTTCTGATTTCCTGGCTGCAGTCCACGTCTGTAGTCATCTTCGCACCTAGAAATATAAAGTCTGTCACTGCCTCCACGTTTTCTCCTCTATTTGCCAGTTGTCAATCAGTCTGGTTGCCATGATCTTGGTTTTCTTGATGTTTAACTGCAACCCAACTTTTGCCCTTTCTTCTTTCTTCCACCTTGGTGAGAAGGTTCCTCAGTTCCGCCTCGCTTTTGGCCATCAGAGTGGTATCACCTGCGTATCTAAGGTTGTGAACTACATATCTAAGGTACGTGAACTACAACTCCCAAACTTAAGGTCAATGCCTACCAAACCCTTCCAGCATTTTCTGTCGGTCATGGGAGTTTTGTGCGCCAAGTTTGGTTCAGTTCCATTGTTTGGAGTTCAGGGTGCTCTTTGATTGTAGGTGAACTATACATCCCAGCAACTACAACTCCCAAATGACAAAATCAATCCCCACCCCCAACCCCACCAGTATTCAAATCTGTGCGTATCAGGTATGTGAATGAAAATCCATCCTGCAAATCAGATTTTGACATTACGATTCATAACAGTAGCAATATGACAGTTGTGAAGTAGCAATGAAAATAATTTTATGGTTGAGGGTCACCACCACATGAGGAAGTGTATTAAGGGGTCGCGGCATTAGGAAGGTTGGGAACCACTGCTTAACGGGATTCGGTATCTGCGCCCCGGGTTTCGCTATCCATGGCCCCAATCTCACTATCCGCAGCTGGTTCAAATAGCTCTATTTCATTTTTAACCCAGGGATTCCTATCTTACATCTGAGCCAGTTTAGGCCCCATCTACACTGCCAGTTAAAATCCAGATTATCTGCTTTGAACTGGATTATATGAGTCTCCACTGCAAGATAATGTGGGCTAAGAAGATAATCTGGGATCAGATCCTGGGATGTAGGGCAGTGTGGAAGGGGCCTTAGTTTCTCATTTCCCCCCATATCCATGATTAAAGGGAAACAAATACTAAGTTGACCAATGGAAGAAACCATGTAGAAGAAACCAAACTGGGAGGGATAGTTAACACTCCAGAAGACAGGAGCAGAATTCAAAACGATCTTGACAGATTAGAGAGATGATTGGCCGAAACTAACAAAATGAAGTTCAACAGGGACAAATGCAAGATACTTCACTTCGGCAGAAAAAATGGAATGCAAAGATACAGAATGGGGGACGATGCCTGGCTTGACAGCAGTGTGTGAGAAAAAGACCTTGGAGTCTTCGTGGACAACAAGTTAAACATGAGCCAGCAATGTGATGCGGCGGCAAAAAAAAGCCAATGGGATTTTGGCTTGCATAAATAGGAGTATCTAGATCCAGGGAAGGCCTGCTCCCCCTTATTCTATTCTGCCTTGGTCAGGCCACACCTGGAATCACACTGTGTCCAATTTTGGGCACCACAGTTGAAGGGAGATGTTGACAAGCTGGAAAGCGTCCAGAGGAGGGCGACTAAAATGATCAAGGGTCTGGAGAACAAGAATCCCTATGAGGAGCGGCTTAAAGAGCTGGGCCTGTTTAGCCTGCAGAAGAGAAGGCTGAGAGGAGACATGATGAGGGCCATGTACAAATACGTGAAGGGAAGTCATGGGGAGGAGGGAGCGAACTTGTTTTCTGCTGCCCTGCAGACTAGGACGCAAGGGAACAAGGGCTTCAAACTACAGGAAAGGAAGGAGATTCCGTCTGAACATCGGGAAGAACTTCCTCACTGTGAGAAGGGCTGTTCAGCAGTGGAACTCTCTCCCACGGACTGTGGTGGAGGCTCCTTCTTTGGAGGCTTTGAAGCAGAGGCTGGATGGCCATCTGTCGGGGGTGCTTTGAATGGGTTTTTCCTGCTTCTTGCAGGGGGTTGGACTAGATGGCCTGCAAGGTCTCTTCCAACTCTATGATTCTATGATTCTATGATTCTAATTTACCCATGGACTATGACTCTGGAAAACTGGGTTTGAATCCCTGACCCACCCACAATCTAGATTAGGAGATGCACTTTTCTTGTCCAACTGTGGAATGTCCTTATATAAAGGACATTCCTGGTAAATGAGATGAGTCTGATCTGGAGGGGGTGGGGAGAGGAACAAATTTAATTGTACCGTGAATCTGACAGTAGCGAATGCTGTTAATTAGAAGGGCTCACAAGGCCCTGAAAAGGACGCCAGAATTGGTCACGGTATTTTGTTGTTCTTCTCAGAATAAACAAGCAAGGCATTGCGCTTCTCCCAACTTTTGCAAGGTTTGCAACTCACTCCCTGATCATTGTCATCTTGTTTGTTTGCTTGCATGTTGCAAGTTGCACATCACTTCTGGTTGTGAGAGAATCTGTGGTCTACAAAGACGTTGCCCAGGGGACGCCTGGATGTTCACGATCTTGCGTGGAGGCTTCTCTCATTGCCAACCTTAAGAAAAGGGTCCACAAAGTGGAGTCCACGACATGCAAATGTGGAGAGGAGCAAACCACAGACCACCTACTCCAATGCATTCTGAGCCCTGCTACATGCACCATGGAGGACCTTCTTACAGCAGCACCAGAGGCACTCCAAGTGGCCAGCTACTGGGCAAAAGACATGCAGTATTTCTTTTAAAAAATCTCTATGTTTGCAAATCCATTACATCTTGTACCCTCGGCTCGCTTCTGACACGAGGAATAAATAAAGTCATCTTGTTATTGTTGTTCATTATTATGATTATTATTGGGTATCTTCCTCCAGTGGCGTTGTAGCTGATAGTCCGAATTTGTGTCCACGGAGAGAAAACACTGTTTTGCTTCCAGTGTCAATGTGTCCACTCTGGACTTTATTTCAACCTTTAAAAGAGACTGCTGAGACACTAAACCCTATCTCCCAGGCCCCTTCTACACTGCCATATAATTCAGATTATCAAAACAGATAATCCACAATGTCTACTTTGAGCTGGACGATCTGAGTCCACCCTGCCATATAATCCAGCTCAAAGTAGATTTTATATGGCAGTGAAGAAGTGGTCTAGAACAAGGTTCAGCCGTTTGGGGGGTGGGTGACCCCAAGTTACCTGTTAACTTATGAAGGCCCTGTAACTTCTTTCATATCCAATTTTTAGTTATTTTTTTTCACAATTGTATTGTGAGCATTACATGCTTTGTTCATCGTAAAATGTAATACATTCGGTACAATTATTTCCCTCCCCTCCATCTTCTTTGTTGATTTCCTGTTTCCTGGGTACACATTTAAACATACACAATAGGTATCTTTCAAGATGGCAATGCTAAGTTGAACCCTCTGGCTGAATGTTGTTTGTAGATCTTCCTAATGTAGAATTACGCCTGCTCCAAACTTATCTAAAGCTCACAGTCTCTGGTCTGTCATTAAACTTCTAGATACATGTTTCACTCTCTTCATGGTTGAAAACGATCTTTCCACACTACATGTCGTCACTGGTAGAGTCAAAAGGAAATTTATTGACCGATAGTGGGTTTTGTCACACAGTTCCAACACTTTAAGTACCTCAGTATCTTTCTTAATTGATGATGTAATATTAAACTACATTATGTACCCGGCCTTGACCTGGATCCAGAAAGCACTGAAGGCAGCCAACATCATATCTGGACCAAACATGGCCAACTGAGCATACAGGACAAGCGTAGATTGGGGGTGAGTGACCTTGGATCTGGGAGTTGCAGTGCGCCCTTATCCAGAGGGAATTAAACCAAGCCAATGCTGGATCTGGACTAAACTTGGCACATAGAGCCAATGTGCCCAACTGTGCATAGAGGCAGGGATTGGGCAATGATTGCCTTTTCAAATAGGAGTTGGCTAGATAAAACTACAGTTAGGTGGATCTGTAATTGGCTAAGCAAACGAACCCAAAGGGTGCTCACCAATGCGTCTTCTTCATCTTGGAAAGAAGTCACGAGTGGAGTGCCACAGGGCTCCGTCCTGGGCCCGGAAGGCACAATCAAGTTTGCAGATGACACCAAACTGGGAGGGATAGCTAACACCCCAGAAGACAGGAGCAGAATTCAAAATGATCTTGACAAACTAGAGAGATGGGCCGAAACTAACAAAATGAAGTTCAACAGGGACAAATGCAAGATACTTCACAATTTTATGGGTGGGGGTCACCACCACATGAGAAAATGTATTAAGGGGTCGCGGCATTAGGAAGGTTGGGAACCACTGCTTAACGGGATTCGGTATTTGCACCCCAGGTTTCGCTATCCGTGGCCCGAATTTCACTATCCGCAGCCGGTTCAAAGAGCTCTATTTCATTTTTAACCCAGGGGTTCCTATCTTACATCTGAGCCATTTAGGCCCCATCTACACTGCCAGTTAAAATCCAGATTATCTGCTTTGAACTGGATTATATGAGTCTCCACTGCCAGATAATGTGGGCTAAGAAGATAATTTGGGATCAGATCCTGGGATGTAGGGCAGTGTAGAAGGGGCCTTAGTTTCTCATTTCCCCCCATATCCATGATTAGAGGGAGGCAAATACCAAGTTGACCAATGGAAGAAACCGTGTAGAACAAACCGTGAAGAAACCAAACTGGGAGGGAGAGCCAACACTCCAGAAGACAAGAGCAGAATTCAAAACGATCTTGACAGATTAGAGAGATGGGCCGAATCTAACAAAATGAAGTTCAACAGGGACAAACGCAAGATACTTCACTTCGGCAGAAAAAATAGAAATCAAAGATACAGAATGGGGGACGATGCCTGGCTTGACAGCAGTGTGTGCGAAAAAGACCTTGGAGTCCTCGTGGAGAGGAAGGTGAACATGAGCCAACAATGTGATGCGGCTGCTAAGAAAGCCAACGGGATTCTGTCCTGCATCAATAGGGGAATAGCGTCTAGATCCAGGGAAGTCCTGCTCCCCCTTATTCTATTCTGCCTTGGTCAGACCACACCTGGAATCACACTGGGTCCAATTCTGGGCACCGCAGTTGAAGGGAGATGTTGACAAGCTGGAAAGCGTCCAGAGGAGGGCGACTAAAATGATTAAGGGTCTGGAGAACAAGCCCTATGAGGAGCGGCTTAAAGAGCTGGGCATGTTTAGCCTGCAGAAGATAAGGCTGAGAGGAGACATGATGAGAGCCATGTACAAATACGTGAAGGGAAGTCAAAGGGAGGAGGGAGGAAGCTTGTTTTCTGCTGCCCTGCAGACTAGGACATGGAACAACGGCTTCAAACTACAGGAAAGGAGATTCCACCTGAACATCAGGAAGAACTTCCTCCCTGTGAGAAGGGCTGTTCGGCAGTGGAACTCTCTCCCCCAGACTGTGGGGGAGGCTCCTTCTTTGGAGGCTTTTAAGCAGAGGCTGGATGGCCATCTGTCTGGGGTGCTTTGAATGCGATTTCCTGCTACTTGGCAGGGGGTTGGACTGGATGGCCCATGAGGTCTCTTCCAACTCTACTATTCTATTATTCTATGATTTTATGAGTTGTTGTTTACCTGGATCCAGAGAGTCCCAGGAGGGAGCCAACGAGCTCAATGCACTCCACTCCCAGCCACGAGTGTGGCAAGACTGCAATGCACAGGTGCGAAGGCCTGCCGAGCACCTTGGTATCTCTACGGATGTCCCGGTCATGAAACGCTCTCTGCTTCATACGGAAAAATGCTGCACTCGCAGAGCTCAGGCGGTGTTGTATTTCAGTGTCGATGTGAATTTATGAAGTTATGTTGACTGTTTATTGTCTGTGTTTTGTTTTGCACTTGTATTTTGCATGTTACACCTTGAGTAACATGCAAAGTCCCTCTGAGAGATGGTGGTGGGATATAAATAAATGATGGTGATGAGTAGTAGTAGTAGTAGTAGTAGTAGTAGTATCATAGGCTGAGTGAGGATTTGTAAGTTAAAACATACTTATGTTGGGGACATTCTTATGTAGAGGTTCTACTATACGACTGGTTTCACCCAGTCGTATTTTATAATAAAATAAAAAGGCGATTGAAGAATTGATAGGGCAAAAAGTAGAGCTGAATAAAAGGCAATTGTTAAACCAGAAAATAGATAGTAAGAGCAGCATTAAAGGATGGGTTGATATCATAAAATATATGATAGAAGCTGCCCAAACAACTGTGGCTCTGGACTGGAAACTGCATAGAAAATGGGAATTTAAAAATGATTTGAATACTTCGCAGACTTCATACTTTTGGATTACATTTTCCAAAGGATAATTCAATACACGACAGGCAGATCCAAGGAGAATTGGGACTTGAAATGGGAAATTTTGATAGCTAGTATAAAAGAAGAAAGGAAATATAAATAACTGAATCATACTCTCTTCACGATTGATTAATTAAAATAACACTCAAATTGGTGACACATCTATTCCCGGAAAGAGGGGAGAAAAACCGATGGACACAAGTGGGGGATAAGTGCGGAAATGGTAAGGTGAAGAAAGTAGGGTATGCCAAATGTAAGTGGAATATCTTTATCTGTTTGTTCTATTCAACCTTGTGGGATTGTTATTGGGATTGGTATCATTCTATTTGTATTTACAATTTTAAAAATTATTATTTTTTAAAGGTGCTCCTTGTTGTGATGGTCCCCATAGGCTTCTCTCCTGCTCCAACTTCAGCAGCACCATTTCTCCTTTGGAAAGTACCGTCCATCCATCTTCATTAACAAGAACAGGACCTTGTGTTTCCAATGCAAGGGGGCAAAGGTGGCATGGAGCAGCCCTCGTGGTGCAAACGGACCTTCTGCTGCCAATTAGGGGCTGATTTGATTACTGCTCATGTGAGTTCCCATTAAGGGTTTGGGTTCCACGAATCTAAAGGAGAAGCAGCACAAGCAGCCTTTGCACTTTGGCCAGGAAGCAGCTGGGCATTTGGCTCTAGAACTGGGGGCAACGAGACTCCGGCTCCTTCTTCAAGAGGAGCTTTCAGTGGTCCCAACGATACGTCTTCAGCCAGCTCACCTGCTTGTTGCATCTCAACATCTCAAGCCAGGTAAGCCTCTGATTTGCCACTGTTGTCTATGGGCTCCCTCCACCTCCACTTGTTTGGTCCAAGGAGGACATGGCTTTCCTTTCTCATTCTTCATGCCATCATAGCTTTCTCAGCAGGCTCCTGGACCTTTAATGGTTGTGTAGAAGTTGCATTGGGCGAGTAGGACACCGAGACTCAGGTTCAATTCCTTGAGGTTCAACCAACCAAAGCAACAGAACCAATTCAGCCCCATAGAGCAATTAGCCATAGCTATGAAAAAGCACCTTCCTGTATTGTATTGCTTCTCACCTGCTTCTCACTCTTGTCTCTGAGCCTTCCAGACAGGGCCAAAATGCAGGATTATTATGTAGGATAAACAAACATGGGACCTCAGAGCAGATCCCTACACAGACCTACTGACCCTGGGCTTTCTTCCCCGGCTGTCTTCACAGCCTTTCTGTGTCTCAGGATAAAATGGAGGGCGAATGGGGAGCATCTGCTTAAAGTTTGGGTTTTTTTTAGTCGCTCGATTATGTGCTGTATTGCACTTTAAGTTTGGAACACCTTTCCACCCAGCACCACACAGAGTTCAGTAGTTACTAACTACAGTGTTCCCTCCCTACTTTGCGGTTCACTTTTCGCTCCCTCACTGCCTTGCAGATTTTTTCTGAGAGCTGCGCATGCGCCCTCCCTCTCTTCGGTGTCCGGCCGGGGCCACTCTGGATGCCAACGAGAGGGAGGCGCATGAACAAAAGGGAAACTGGCAGGCGCCGGAGAGGAAGAAGCGCGGGAAGAAGGCTTGCAAAAGGGAGAAAGGCCACCTAAGTACTAATATAATGTGTAAATATTGAAATAAATATTGGGCATTTCCCAAAAAGCAGCAGAAAAGGTGCTATGAAAGAGCAATAGTCCATATATACAAAAGATCAATATACAGCAAGGTACATGAAAGTCCAGGAAGTCAAGAACATAGGCATGAAAACAAGAACTTTTCCAAGGCAAAAATTCATCCAGGAACAAGGCAAACACAAGAGACTCAAATCACGAACAGAAGAGCTGGAACATGAACTTGATTCTAGGACAATGTTTTCTGCTCTGGAGAGAGACACCAGTAAACAAAACTTGATTTAAGCCCAGGCCCAACCACTAAGCCATGAGGTCATGCCTTTGAGACCTGGGTCTCAAGGACTTCCCACAGAGTCTTTCTGAGCAACCAAATAATCTATCCTTTACTCCCTCCGTGTGGAGGCCTAATCTGATATTATAATAATAATAATAATAATAATAATAATAATAATAAGAAGAAGAAGAAGAAGAAGAAGAAGTTTATTTATATCCTGCCTCCATCTCCCCCGAAGGGGACTCGGGGCGGCTTACAGCAAAATCAAAATACAAGCAATGATAAAATATAAAACATCAAAGGACAAAAACAAAAACCAATAAAAAATATACACAATAGGTGAAAAAACACAACACAATTAAAACATGAAATTAAAAAAAATGAGGTTGCAATAGTGGATAAGCAAGGTGCACATTTTGAGTAACCAATTCGTAAATAGATAAAGTGCATTAGAATCATTTAAGGTCACATTAGGTAAGGAGGAGTCCTGAATAATATCAAGCAATCAGGAATCAGGGGAAGAGCAACTAGTGCAAAAGGTCGAGGAGCATAATAATTGTGATGGAAAAAGGTGATCTTAACCAAAGGCCTGGGTGAAAAGCCAAGTTTTCAGACTCTTCCGAAATACCATCATTTCCCAGGCAGCGAATTCCATAACCGGGATGGGGGCCACTACAGAGAAGGCCCTGTCCCTCGTCCCCACCAACCGCGCTTGCGATGCTGGCGGAAGCGAGAGGAGGGCCTCCCCCGATGACCAAAGAGACCGTACAGGTTCGTAGGGGGAGAGACGATCCCGAAGGTAGATGGGTCCCAAACCGTTTTGAGCTTTATAGGTGATCACCAGCACTTTGAATTGGGTCCAGAAAATGAGCGGTAGCCAGTGGAGCTCCTTAAACAGGAGGGTTGACCGCTCTCTGTATTGGGCTCCCGTTTGAACCAAGGCTGCCAAGCGTTGAACTAATTGAAGTTTCCGGGACGTCTTCAAAGGCAGCCCCACGTAGAGTGTGTTGCAATAATCCAATCTAGAGGTAACTAAGGCGTGGACCACCATGGCCAAGTCAGACTTCACGAGGTATGGTCGCAGCTGGCGCACAAGTTTTAGTTGTGCAAAGGCCCTCCCGGCCACCGCCGACACCTGAGCCTCAAGCGTCAGCCCCGAATCCAGGAGGACCCCCAAGCTGCAATGGACCTGCGCCTTCATGGGGAGTGCGACCCCGTCAAGCACAGGTTGCCACCCAATACCCCGATCGGACATACGACTGACCTGGAGGACCTCTGTCTTGTCGGGATTAAGCTTCAGCTTATTCGCCCTCATCCAGCTCATCACAGCTGCCAAGCACTGGTTCAGTATCTGGGGGGCTTCCTTGGAGTTTGGTGGAAAAGAGCAGTAGAGTTGGGTGTCATCTGCGTAGAGATGGCACCGCACTCCAAAACTCCGGATCACCTAACCCAGCGGTTTCATGTAGATGTTAAAAAGCATGGGGGACAGAATGGAACCTTGCGGGACCCCACAGGTCAATGGCCAGGGGTCCGAGCAGGTGTCCCCCCAGCTTCACCAACTGGGAACGGCCATCCAGGAAGGACTGGAGCCACTGCAGAGCAGTACCCCCAAGGCCCATCCCGGAAAGCCGTCCCAGAAGGATACCATGGTCGATGGTATCGAAAGCCGCTGAGATGTCCAAGAGAACCAGCAGGGTCACACCCCCCCTGTCCAGTTCCCTGCGGAGGTCATCCACCAAGGCCACCAAAGTCGTCTCAGTACTGTGCCCAGGTCTAAAGCCAGACTGTGATGGGTCTAGAAAATCAGTGTCATCCAGGAAACCCTGGAGCTGCGAGGCAACCGCCCGCTCCAGGACCTTGCCCAAGAAAGGGAGGTTTGAGATAGGTCAGTTGAGATAGGTCAGTTGAGATAGGTCACCTGATATCTCAAGTAAACTCCCTATCTGCACCTGCAGAAGGCCTTGAAGGCTGATTCCCAAGAGAAACTGACTTTTCTCCGGTTGCTAAGGAACGGACATTGGAATCCAAACATCCCCTGACTCCTCTGCGCTTGCGGGCACTTCTCTGTCTCTCTGATCTGAAATCACCCTGATCACACACAAACCCACCAACCCCCTCGTCCTCCAAGGAATCCCCAGCATCTTGGGGCTGAACCCCAATATGGTGATGCATATATGCAAACATGAGAATATCCTAATACAAATATGGAGAGGTTTCTATGTGCGCATAATGGCGGGATTTTTTTTAATCAGCCAGATGTTTCTCTTTCCCCAGTTGCTTATTCACCATTTATTTAATTTTGTAACGTTTAAAACAAATACTTTCAGAGACTTCTAATGGCTCTCCCTTTTTCCTCTCTTGAAACTAGCTGGAAATCAGCTGTGTCTCTGTGGGAGCCCTGATCAGCTGTTTTAAGATTTTTAAAGCTGGCACGGGGTGGGAAGCAGTCTCAATTCCTCTGTTTGCTGGGTAAAGAGGGAAATCCTGGACTTTACACGACTGCAAGGCCACACAGTCATGGGAAAATCCACTTTATTTCCCCTGAACCGGAATAAAGGAGGACCTTTTTGAAACGGATTTTCCCTCCGTTGCTGCGATTGAGCTTGCACTTGCTCAAACATCATCTGTCTAACCCTGTTTTTAACCCGTTCTCTCCCAAATTATAAGTATTGTCTGGAAGCACTCTCTGTGTTTTAAATTGTCTTTGGGTGTCATTTGTAGGCTAATTCCATGTTAACTCTAGTCTTTTGAATGATTTAATCCCACTGCATTTGCTGTCATGACCTCCGTCCATCTCAGATCTGGAGGAAAAGTGAGATACAGTAGAGTCTCGCTGATCCAACATAAGTGGGCCGGCAGAATGTTGGATAAGCAAAAATGTTAAATAATAAGGAGGGATTAAGGAAAAGCCTATTAAATGTCAAATTACGTTACGATTTTACAAATTAAGCACCAAACAACTTGTTTTACAACAAGTCTGCCACTTGTTTGGGAGCGTGGCTGCATTTGTGTTGTTGTTGGGTGTGGTGGCCCGTTATGCGTTGCTGCCTAGAGAAACAATTGTGGATCCGGGAGGGAGGCAGACTGCGTTGGATAATACAGAACATTGGATAGGCGAAGGTTGGATAAGCAAGACTTTACTATATTACTAAAGCAGTTGGTTTTAATAGTAACTATCTATCGATATCTATATATCTATACACATAATAAAAGTGAAAAATATGTGTGTATGTGGCGGATGTATCAGCCTCCCTCCTCCACAAAGAGCTCTAGTTCCCACTGAGCAGGAGACACCCATGGCCCTCCCTCCACTGACAGGCAGGTTATAGTGAGCGCCATGAAAACGCAGCCCAAACCCTGCTAAAGTCCTTCACAAACACCATCCTGCCCCCCACCCAAGTGAAGGCTTTCATGTGGGGACAATTTCATCCTAGATGTTCTGTTTTTCCTCCAGAATGGACATCCCAGGGTTGCCTTAATTTGCATGACCCCGCCCACTGCCTCTCCCTTAACCTTTTCCTACCCTTTCCTACCATATGGCTCACAGCAAACAGAGGAATTGATCAGTAACGGAACAAGAGGTTTGGAGGGGAATTCACCATGATTCACAGGATACTTGACCTACATCCAGAGAGCCTTGTTAACCCAACCAGCAATGTATCTGGACCACACTTGTCATGGATGATGGGGCATGCAGTACCTTCACTGATACTGTGACCCCCACTAACAATGAACTGGGACCAAACTTGGCACAGAAAAGCCCCAAGACCATCTGAACATACTGCAGGGTTACTGGGATGGATCTTGATTTTGGGAGTTATAGTTCACCTGCATCCAGAGAAACTGTGACCCCCACCAACAATGAACTGGGACCAAACATGGCATAGAGAAGCCCCATGACCAACTGAGCATACTTCAGGGGTTTGTGGGAATGGACCTTGACTTTGGGAGTTATAGTTCACCTTCATCCAGAAAGCACTGAACCCAACTGACGTCAGATCTGAACCAAACTTGGCACATAGACTCAACATGGCCAACTGCGAATACTGGCAGGATTTGGGGGTGATTGCCCTGGGAATCTGAGACCTGTCGTTCACCCTTATCCAGACAGCACTGAAACCAGCCAGCAACGGATCTGGACCAAACTTCAGTGATATGACCCAACATCCCAAAACAAACAATGCCTTCTTCTAATAACCATGGCACCACCAGGTCCCCAAGCTAGTTAGTAATAATTAACAAGAGCTCCAGCAATGGTGATAGCAATATTGATCGTAAAGGATCCACTTATGTTGGATCAGCGAGACTCTACTGTATCTCACTTTTCCTCCAGATCTGAGATGGACGGAGGTCATGACAGCAAATGCAGTGGGATTAAATCATTCAAAAGACTAGAGTTAACATGGAATTAGCCTACAAATGACACCCAAAGACGATGGTAAAGGAATGTTACACGTATTCCGGCTGTTAGGAATTGTGGGAGTTGAAGTCCAAAACACCTGGAAGGAGGGCCCAAGTTGGCCCTTTCCTGGGATGCAACAAATCCCATGAAAACCTTTGGTTTACATTTTGAAACATACTGTATATACTCGAGTATAAGCCTAGTTTTTCGGCCCTTTTTTTTTATACTGAAAAAGCCCCCCTCGGCTTATACTCGGGTTAGGGTCCTGGTTGGCTTATATTTGGGTCAGCTTATACTCGAGAATATATGGTACATTTATTATTTTTCTCTATTACAGTAGAATCTCACTTATCCAAGCCTCACTTATCCAAGCCTCTGGATTATCCAAGCCATTTTTGTAGTCAATGTTTTCAATATATCATGATATTTTGGTGCTAAATTCGTAAATACAGTAATTACAACATAGCATTACTGCGTATTGAACTACTTTTTCTGTCAAATTTGTTGTATAACATGATGTTTTGGTGCTCAATTTGTAAAATCATAACCGAATTTGATGTTTAATAGGCTTTTCCTTAATCCCTCCTTATTATCCAAGATATTCGCTTATCCAAGCTTCTGCTGGCCCGTTTAGCTTGGATAAGTGAGACTCTACTGTATTATTGGTATTATTACATTTTCTCTATTCTTGTTGCTACTATTACATTTATTTTACTCTATTTTTATTATTATTATTAATACATTTATTATTTCACTCTGATATTATTATTATTGCATTTATTATTTTACTCTAGTTATTACTACATATATTATTTATTATTATTATTATTATTATTATTATTATTATTATTATTATTACATGTATTATTTTACTCTATTATTATTAAAAGGATACATAAGCACATTTACATTGAAGAAGATGAGAATAATGATTTGATCAGAGTTGGACAGTCTTATCTTAAATTTGAGCTTTATGTAAATATTCAAAAACATTTAACCTACTGATGCCTCAATTAATGTAATTTTATTGGTATCTATTGTTATTTCTGAAATTTACCACTCTCGGCTTATACTGGAGTCAATGTTTTCCCAGGTGGTAAAATCAGGTGCCTGGGCTTATATTTGGGTCAGCTTATACTAGAGTATATACGGTATATTATTTATTGCCCTGTGATAGAGCCAACCTATCTATTTATTTATTTATTTATTTGCGACATTTATATCCCGCCCTTCTTTCTCACCCCGAAGGGGACTCAGGGCGGTTTACAAGTATATATACATACAATATATTATATTATACAACTATATCGCAATATTATTAGTAATATTGCATGTAATATAAATATACAATTATAATAGTGAATTATAATTATTATTACATTGTATTACATCATAATATTATTATTAATATTACATGTATATACAATGTATTATAATATTAGTATAGTATAATATTATTATATATCATTATATCATTAAATTGATACAGGAGACATGGTGGAAAGATGTCTTCCCGGCCCCGCCTTTTTCATTCTGCTCCAGATATAAAACTAGCTGTCAAGACCCAGGCTGCAGAGCACCAATAACCATACACAGAGGCCAGAATCTATCTAATATCTTTATTGAAGGAATATATAAAGTTAATAAAAACAAGTGTAGAAAATAGTCCAGAATTAGACCTTTCAGGAAAGGTCAGAATTAGTCCAAGAAAGCAATGTCCAATAAGAAATATTAAGGTCCAAAGTTGTAATCCAATAACCGAAACACTCACTTTGCCAAGCAAAGTGAGGGGAGATGACAAGGTCCTTTAGTCCATGAAACTTGAGCGAGGCTAGGAAATAACTTGATACTTGAAACAAGGCTTGAACGTGGAACAAGGTAACTAGGAACAAGAACAAGGTCCGTGGAATAACTTGGTAAAATCCGTGGTACAAGGCAAGGATTGGTCCTGGGAAACAAGGCAAAGTCCGTAGGTAAACAAAGGCTGGGAAGCAAGGCGAAGGCTGGATAGCAAGGCAAGGCTTGAGCGAGAGCGAGGCTTGAATCGGAGCGCGCTGTCCAGACACGACCCGCTCCGTAGGCTGACGAATTGACTCCGCGAAGTTACTACGCGGGTAAAACACCTAAATAGAGTCTAGCTTTCCCGCCGAAGCAGTTCTCTGGGAATCAGAACCGAAAGCTAACTCTGAGACCAGATGTGAGACTCCCCAAAGATTCTCACGAGAAGCAGTCTTAATTGGCCACATTCTTAGCTGCAATCCTTGCACTCCTGCGCGAAGCTGAATCCAAACTTCTCTGTTGTTTACAAAACTCCCGGCGCAAGAATACGGGAGAAGTAGGCTCTGGGCTTGTTTGACATACTTCTGGGAGACAACTTTCTTGCAGGTGCAAGGTTCCCAGATCTGCCTGGGAAAGATCTGGCTGAGAGGAATCCAGTTCAGACTGGGAAGGTAAAAAACCCAAGTTTTCATCTTCATCAGGAATTACAATGTCCTGAGCAGGACTACAAGGCCCATGGGTCATCACACTATCCCCCTCCTCAAGGCCCCTCCCAAACTGGGGCCCTCTCCCCGAGGCGCGAGGTCGTGGTTTGGTGGGATAGGTCTGATGAAAGCGACGGGTTAGATCAGGAGCATGGACTGTGGAGGCGTCTTCCCAAGAGCGTTCCTCAGGGCCAAAACCCACCCAGTCAATGAGATATTGTAGGCGGCGGCGGTGAAAGCGAGAATCCAAAATGTCCTCAACCTCGAACTCCTCCTCCCCATTCATCAAAACAGGAGGGGGGGCCGGTTGGTCTGTATCAGGTCGCACACCATCCGCCGGAAGGAGCAGGGAACGGTGAAACACTGGGTGAATGCGCATTGAACGCGGAAGTTGGAGTTTGAAAGTCACGGGGTTAAGTTGCGCCACCACTGGATAGGGGCCAATGAAACGGGCATCTAACTTCCGGCAGGGGCGGTGGGAGGGCAGGAAGCGAGTGGACAGAAAAACCCGATCTCCTACCTTGATTTCGGGGCCCGGCTGGCGATGTTTGTCAGCGTGGCGTTTATAGTCCTCCTTGGCTTGGTCCAGTTGCTGGAGCAAAAGTTGTTGCACCGCTGTGAGTTCCTGCAGCCAATCCTCTGCTGCGGGAACTTCTGAAGTTTCAATGACAGGGGGAAAGAAACGTGGATGGAAGCCGTAGTTTGCAAAGAACGGCGTTTCTTTTGTAGAAGCTTGAACTCCATTGTTGTAGGCAAACTCAGACAGTGGTAACAGAGAAGCCCAATTGTCCTGTTGGTAGTTTACATAACAGCGAAGATACTGCTCCAAAGTGGCATTGGTGCGCTCCGTTTGCCCATCTGTTTGGGGATGATGAGCTGAAGATAAGCGAGAGTCTATGCCCAATAGTTTTTGTAGTGCCTTCCAAAAACGAGAGGTGAATTGAGATCCACGGTCTGTGACTAAACTCTTGGGCAATCCATGTAGTCTGAAAACATGTTGAAGAAATAGATCCGCAGTTTCTTTGGCCATGGGGAGGCCTTCACAGGGAATGAAATGGGCTAACTTGGTGAAAAGGTCCACCACCACCAAAATCGTGGTGAATCCACAGGAAGGTGGTAGGTCAGTGATGAAATCCGCGGAAATTATTTCCCATGGGCGAGATGGGGTAGGAAGGGGGTGTAAAAGCCCTGAGGGCTTCTCCCTTCGTATCTTGGAGCGCTGGCATACTGGGCAGGTGTTGACATATTTTTCCACATCCTTGCGGATCTTGGGCCACCAAAAATCCCTTAGGATCAAATGCATAGTTTTAAATAGTCCGAAGTGTCCTGCTGGTTTGCAGTCATGACACAGACGAAGCGCTTTTTCCCTGCCCGGTCCGGGTGGGATATAAACATGATTTCTATAGCAGAGCAGCCCATCTTTAAGCGAAAAGGGAAAGTGCAGACCTTGGCGAAGTTGGTCCTGCGCCCAGGCATCTGCTTGCTGACTAGCCCTGATTTCTTGAGCACAGATGGGTCCTGGAGTAGGGGAAGTTGAACCAATGGGAATGGATTTGGTGTTCCCCACCGTGAGCGTGGCAAAGTTCTCGGGTTGTAGCAGTTGGGATTCAAAGGTCTCCTTGCGTCCTGCAGCGTATTCCGGTTTACGTGACAGGGCGTCTGCTTGCTTGGTTTGGGCTGGGGTCACATAATGGATCTGGAAGTTGAAACGTTCAAAGAATAAAGCCCAACGTTGCTGCCTCTGATTTAGTTTGCGGGCAGTTCTTAGATGTTCTAGATTACGATGATCAGTGTGGACTTCAATGGGAAATTTGGCCCCTTCTAGCCAATGTCTCCAAGTTTCAAAGGCTGCCTTTATGGCCAGTAGTTCTTTTTCCCAAATGGTGTAATTCCTCTCTGGTGTGGTTAGTTGACGAGAATAAAAGGCACAGGGATGGAGGTGATCTCCCACCGGTTGTAAGAGTACAGCCCCAATTGCCACATCAGAGGCGTCCGCCTGCACCACAAAAGGGGTTCCAGGATTTGGGTGCTGTAGAATTGGCTGGGAGGTGAATAGTTTCTTTAGTTGCTGGAACCCTTTCTCTGCTTGATCAGTCCAGCGGAAAGGCTGCTTTCCACGGATGCAGCTAGTGATGGGGTCGGACCAGCGGGCAAAATCTGGAATGAACTTGCGGTAATAGTTCGCGAACCCCAAGAAACGCTGCACCTCTTTCTTGTTAGTTGGCGCCCGCCATTCCAATACTGCTGAAACCTTGGCTGGATCCATGGAAAGCCCTAGAGGCGAGATGCGGTAACCAAGGAAATCTACCTCTTGTAGATCAAAGGCGCATTTTTCCAGCTTGGCATAAAGTCCATGATCCCGCAATCGTTGTAACACCATTTTGACGTGGTTCTCATGTTCTGATTGTGATCTAGAAAACACCAAAAAATCGTCCAGGTAGATTATCAAGAACCTGTCTAGATAGTCCTGAAAAATGTCGTTGACAAAATGCTGGAACGTTGCGGGGGCTCCGCATAAACCGAAATTCATAACTCGGGACTCGAATAATCCGAATTTGGTCTGGAAGGCGGTCTTCCACTCGTCCCCTTCCCTGATGCGAACTAAGTTGTAAGCCCCCCGAAGATCCAGCTTGGTGTAAACCTTGGCTCCTCGAAGCCGATCCAATAGATCCGAGATTAAGGGCAGGGGATAGCTGTTCCGCTTGGTGATATTGTTCAATGCTCTGTAGTCCACCACCAAGCGTAGTTCCCCTGACTTCTTCTTCACAAACATCACTGGGGAGGCGGCTGGGGATTGAGAGGGTCTGATGAATCCCTTGCGAAGGTTTGTCTCTAGGAATTCCCTGAGAGCTTCTTGCTCTGGTTCAGTCAGGGAGTAGAGATGCCCTCGCGGGATCGGGGCCCCCTCCACCAAGTCAATGGCACAGTCATAAGGTCTATGTGGGGGTAATTTTTCGGCTTCTTTCTCATTGAATACATCCCAATACTCGGAGTACTTCTTTGGCAAGGTGATGATGGGCTCGGTGTCCGTGGCGTGGCATACCTTGGCTACGAGGCAATGGTTTTGGCAGTACGGTGAAGCAAACTGCAGTTCTCTGTTGGACCAGGAGATGTTAGGGTCGTGGAGAGTCAGCCATGGAATTCCCAAAATCACAGGGAAATGAGGAACCTCGGTAACAAAGAAGGAAATCTCTTCCATATGTTCCCTTATCCACATCCTGGTGGGTTCCGACCACTGACTTACGGGGCCCGTCTTGAGGGGGCGGCCGTCTATGGCTTGCACCACACG
The DNA here is from genome assembly GCF_035594765.1 of Anolis carolinensis. Lineage (NCBI taxonomy): Eukaryota > Metazoa > Chordata > Lepidosauria > Squamata > Anolidae > Anolis > Anolis carolinensis. Next base: position 119,612,152 of record NC_085846.1, read on the forward strand.
GGCATTCTTGAAATCATGATATTGTAATCCCAGAGAGTCGGCATACTCTCTATCGATGAAATTGTTGGTAGCTCCAGAGTCTATCATGGCGTGGATCATGACGGGTCCCCTTTTTGCTGACCATAATGTGACCACGAGAAGGAACAGGACCCCGGTTGGCGGCTCTTGGATGGATTTTTTGACCGGGTTGGCGAGCCTCTCTACACCCGGTCGTTGGCTTCCCCCGCCGGCTGTGTGCCAGTCGGCTCAGACGTCTTCGTCTCCGTGGAGGACGCCGCCGCAAGACGGGCGGCAGGCTTCCCTTTGGCTGGGCACTCTCTGGCGAAGTGGCCCCCGTTCCCGCAGTACCAGCAGAGGTTTAAGCGTTGACGACGGGCCTTCTCGGCGGCATCTAGTCTGGGACGCACATTGCCCAACTGCATCGGCACCTCCTCGCTCCCTCTGGGGTATGGGGTTGGCGGTGGGGGTCTCCAGACCGGACGTGGCTGAACGCTGGCGGGAGCGGGGGGTTTTGCCCCGGCTCTACCGCCCTGGCCTCGAACCCACTGTTTCCTGTTGGCAATCATGACTTCAGCCCGTAAACATTGATCAATGAGTGCCTCGAGGGTCTGGGGAGGATCCACCTTGGAGATTTCTTCCAGCATTTCAATGTTGAGACCCTCCCGGAATTGTCCCCTGAGGGCTACATCGTTCCAGCCGGTGTTGTGGGCCAGCACTCGGAACTCGGCTATATACTGAGACATAGGTCTGTCTCCTTGGAAAAGGCGACGGAGTTTGTGACCGGCTGCCTCCAAATTGTCCTCGATTCCCCAAGTCTCCTTGAGGTGGTCCAAGAAGCGTTGCGCTGATCTTAGGTGTGGAGAGGCTTGGTCGTACAGTGCCGTCGCCCAGCTGGCCGCTGGCCCGTCTAGAAGACTGTAAACCCATGCCACTTTGATGTCTTCTTGGGGAAACTCGGCAGCACGGGCCTCTAGATAAGCTTGACATTGGCGACGGAAGACATGAACCTTAGAAGCTTCTCCAGTAAACTTGGTTGGCAACGCCATGGCCGGAAGACGAATTCCGCGTTCCTTCAAACCCCTTATTTCTCCATCCTGTGCATTGAGCTTATCACGGATTCGGTCCACCTCCTCCTTGTCGATGGTGTAGGTAATCGGCTGGCCGCTCGGCCCAGGTACGACTCCGGTAGACATTCTGGCCGAGGTTAATTGGTGCTTAGGGTGGCGGAGTCAAACTGTCAAGACCCAGGCTGCAGAGCACCAATAACCATACACAGAGGCCAGAATCTATCTAATATCTTTATTGAAGGAATATATAAAGTTAATAAAAACAAGTGTAGAAAATAGTCCAGAATTAGACCTTTCAGGAAAGGTCAGAATTAGTCCAAGAAAGCAATGTCCAATAAGAAATATTAAGGTCCAAAGTTGTAATCCAATAACCGAAACACTCACTTTGCCAAGCAAAGTGAGGGGAGATGACAAGGTCCTTTAGTCCATGAAACTTGAGCGAGGCTAGGAAATAACTTGATACTTGAAACAAGGCTTGAACGTGGAACAAGGTAACTAGGAACAAGAACAAGGTCCGTGGAATAACTTGGTAAAATCCGTGGTACAAGGCAAGGATTGGTCCTGGGAAACAAGGCAAAGTCCGTAGGTAAACAAAGGCTGGGAAGCAAGGCGAAGGCTGGATAGCAAGGCAAGGCTTGAGCGAGAGCGAGGCTTGAATCGGAGCGCGCTGTCCAGACACGACCCGCTCCGTAGGCTGACGAATTGACTCCGCGAAGTTACTACGCGGGTAAAACACCTAAATAGAGTCTAGCTTTCCCGCCGAAGCAGTTCTCTGGGAATCAGAACCGAAAGCTAACTCTGAGACCAGATGTGAGACTCCCCAAAGATTCTCACGAGAAGCAGTCTTAATTGGCCACATTCTTAGCTGCAATCCTTGCACTCCTGCGCGAAGCTGAATCCAAACTTCTCTGTTGTTTACAAAACTCCCGGCGCAAGAATACGGGAGAAGTAGGCTCTGGGCTTGTTTGACATACTTCTGGGAGACAACTTTCTTGCAGGTGCAAGGTTCCCAGATCTGCCTGGGAAAGATCTGGCTGAGAGGAATCCAGTTCAGACTGGGAAGGTAAAAAACCCAAGTTTTCATCTTCATCAGGAATTACAATGTCCTGAGCAGGACTACAAGGCCCATGGGTCATCACACTAGCATTGCATGTTATTGCGGATAGGGGCAATATCAAACCTATCAAACCCATCACAAATCCCCTCTACCTGCAAATGTGTCCCTTCCCCTTTCATGCCTCTTCCTTATTTTCTTTTCGCAGGGAGAGCAACTGCAGGGACTGCAGGGACTGGAGCCATGGCGCACTTGGAGGACACCCTCGAAATGGCCGCCTTGGGCCGCCCCTTCCGGCTGGGGATGCTCTACGACTGCCGCAAGGACACCCTCATCCCAGGTGGGCACCCAGACTCTAAAGCTACCTTGGGTATACAAACCAAGGGGATCTTACATTTCACTCAGCATTCACACATATAAACACATTCATTCGTCACCATGCCAGCATTACCGTCTCTTCTTCCTTCTCCTGGAAAAGAGAGCCGAAGTAGACCAGACTGCATTCCCAGCAAATCTGCCATTGGGTTGTTGTGCGTTTTCCATGCTGTATGGCCATGTTCCAGAAGTATTCTCTCCTGACATTTCGCCCACATCTCTGTATGGCCATGTTCATATACCTCACAACCTCTAACATGGCCATACAGCCCGGAAAACACACAACAACCCTGTGATTCCAGTCATGAAAGCCTTCGACAACACAAATCTGCCATTCTGCGACTAGACCACCTTCCTTTTGGGCATATGGTCCCTTTGTAAGCCGCCCCAAGTCCCCTTGGGGAGATGGGGCGGGATATAAGAATAAATAATTTGATAAGACTTAACTTTATACTTGCAGAGTCTCAGCGCCTTCCAGTAGCTTACACCTGTTCAGTACTTTCAGTCTTCCAGTCTGCTTCCATAGTAGACACTTGAGCACATGCCCGGCCATTGTCAGTTTTTACTACTGTCTTTCCCCCAGTCTAGAGGATATTACAGACTTACCACAGTTCGCAGTATCTTGTCCTTGTAGACAGGTTTAATTGCATATAGACTTCACAACATCAAAAGGAAAGGGGGAGGGAAAATACACTGAACATGGTTCCTTATATACAATACAATTACACATAGTAATCATTGATTGGTTACCAACCAATTGACCCAACCCAAACTCAGGATTGCATCATTGACAATCAACTGGAGTAGGCCCAAACACATTCCCCAAATGATTCCCAATAGAAACCCATTAGCAGTGCATGACTCAATACATTGTAAACCCTAACAGAATTATTATTTTATTATGACACAGCAGACAAGATAGATATGCTGGATTCCGTATCACAAAATCACAAGTCGAACACTTCCCAAGTGTCTAGGACTGTGTGATGTATTGTATGATGATGCGTGCAGATCCCAGTCGGGTGGCCTTTTGCAGTTGGCAGATCATAATTTTGTCAATGTCTATTGTTTCCAAATGCTGGCTGAGATCTCTTGGCAGGGCACCCAGTATGCCCATCACCACCTGCACTGGTTTATTATTATTATTATTATTATTATTATTATTATTATTATTCCATCCCCTGTAGAAAATGGCGGGTGGACTAGACTCCTCCTGACTGCCACAATTTAGGAATAGTAAGATGTCTCTTATATAGCAATATTTCTGCTGATTTTGTTCCAAAAAGTTGTAAATGACTGACAAGTGTTTTCCCAGCTAAAACTTGCTAACCCCATCAGTTCCAGACAGATGTTGGCTTTTCTTCTGATGTAAGGAGCAAAGATCACTTCCCGAACGCAAAAGAGTTATTGTCTCCGATAATGTAAACATGTTGTTTTCCACCAAGAGTTAATCATTTGTCTCTGGTCATCAATGTCAGAAGTTCAGCAACTTTTAATTACAGTTCATCGGTTCACCACCTTTTTTGTAGTGAACCCATTTCTTAGGATGGCATCTTCAGGCTGTATAGACCCCCAACCATACACCTTTCATACAATTTCATTCAATCCACATATTGTATTTATCACACCGTCTGGGAACCTGCCTCAGATGAACACTTAGAACAGGTACCTAATAAACGCTCCGAGAGACATCCTTACAAAGAGAGTGGCAGCTTCTTCCAGAGCGGGCTGCTTCTGGATACGGGGCACACAGGTCCAGGCTCAGCGTTTTCTAGCTGTTTGGCTCATGGTCCCATCTAGTCTCCAGGGCAGCAGAAAACAAGCTTCCCCCCTCTTCCTTATGACATCCTTTCACATGTTTGTAGATGGCTATCACTTCTCCTCTCACCCTTCTCTTCTGCAGGCTAAGCAGGCCCAGCTCTTTAAGATGCTCCTCAGAGGGATTATTCATGGTCTCCAGACCTTTGATCATTTTGATCACCCTTCTCTGGAAACCTTCCAGCTTGTCAATATCGCTCACTCAACTCCCTCTTGGTTCTCCTCCTCTTCCCTTCCAGGTGACCACTCCCAACATTTCCCTGAATGTTCTCAATGTTGTCATGTCTCCTTCTTCTTCCACACAGGTTCCGCCCTTTGGGATGAAGATACAGTCGAGGAAGAAGTCAATGTCCAAGCGCTTTCCAACACTGAATCCAAGATCATTGCATCTGACTCCCTAGATGACAAGGCCTCTGCTCTCGATATCTCACCATCGCTTAAGGCCAGCATCCTTGGCGGCCTGATTGACATGAAAGGGTCGGCCAGGTGCCTCCTGGATACCAAGATGTCCAGGCAGCAGGCCAGAGTCACCCTGCACTACAAAACCACTATGAGGTCTGAGGAGCTGGATATGCATCACCTGGGAATCGAAACCATCTCTCACCCAGAGGTCTTTGACCATGGCATGGCCACACACGTTGTCGTTGCCATCATCTACGGAGCCCAGGCCTTCTTTGTCTTTGATAGAGAAGTTTCCACTCTCAATGCTGTCCAAGAGACAGAAGAAAGACTCAAGGCTATCATTAACAAGATTATATCTGTTGAAGAAGAAGCAGAGGAAAATATGGATGACAAGGAGAAATCCCAGGCTGAAAAGTTTAGGTGCACATTCTATGGGGATTTTTCTCTGGAGAGCAATCCAGTGGGTTTCGAGGATGCCATGGAAGTGTTTGCCACTCTTCCAAGGATGATGGGAGACGATGGAGAGAAAGCTGTGCCCATAAAGGTCTGTCTGTTCCCGTTGAGCAAGATGGATTCTAGGGCAGCTGAGATGGTGCAAGAGATCAGCCTAGGGCTGATTCTCGATGCCCAGAAAGTTATGGAAGATCTCAATGAAATTGACATGAGATGTAGTGACCTAGAGAAGAATCCTATTGCTGACACCTTCCCGGAGATCAAGAAGAAGATCCAGCATTTCCAGGACCTCTGCAAGCAGCACAGGCAGACTTTCCAGAAGAAAATGGCACGAATCCTGCCTTCTATTCGGGGAGGAAAAAAAGAAGAAGGAGCCTTGGCAAAAATCTTGACCTTAATGAACCAATCGCTCTTCAATATCCAAAGTCTCCACGAATTTCTAGACACAAAAGATGAAGAAATTCAAGTGGTAAAATCATTTCTTAACATCCTCAAAGGAATAGAAATCATCTCCTCCCAGATTAAACTAGAAGAAGTAGTGCTTAACCCCAAAATTGAGTATGTCGTCTCCTTTACATTCACTTCCTTACACAATGAAGAACCATTCTTATCCCATTTCCAACAATGCCTTCAGAAAAGATTTCTGCAGGTGGCAGATGATCCCACAAAAACCGGGCCTACACCAGAAAAAAATGAGGTCTGGTTTGATCATGAAGACATACTCCAGAATGCGTGGAATGCTGCCAGGTCCACTTCAGACTTTGCCCAAGTCAATAAACCAAATGAGAAAACCCGGTTCGTGGTGGCCTCTGCCCCGGACGAGGACAACCCCGGTGCTTCCGTCTACCTCTACAAAGATGGAGAGCTAATCAGCTGCAACTTTCAGCTGCCCAAAAAACCATTTCCTCTCCTTGTTGATGAAATCAAACATGACAGCATGAAGCTGGTGTTTCAGCCAGCTACCTATGGGAAGAATTCAATCTCCAGCTATCACGTAGAATACAGGCCCTCAGGAGAAGAAAAGTGGAAGGCCATGCAAACACAGGATAATCACTATACTACAATATTAAAAGATCTGCGTCCAAACACCGAATACGAGGTCCGTTACTATGCTCGGAGCAAGCCAGGCCTTAGCAAGGCCAGTGATATCAATAGACCCGTGAAGACCCTTCCCACCAGCCCTCCTGGGAAGCCCAGAGAAGTAACGATTAGGCCTTCCTCAATTTCTATTACCTGGGGAAGTCCCAATGTTATTGGAGCAGGAGCTGTTATCAAGGAGTACCAAGTGGAGTACAGGATTGAAGGTGAGGATGATGAAGGCGAACAAAAATGGGATGAAAGAAGAACAGGGAGAAAAACAGAATTCTGCCAGATTGATGGCCTGACACCTCAGTCACTCTACCGACTCCGGGTGTCTGCAGTGTGTGCCGATGGGGCTCAGAGTGTTCCCAGCGAAGAAGTGGAGGTTGCCACAACCCTGGAAGAAGAGGAGAAGGACAGAATAGCTTTTAAGTATTTCCAGAAGAGCTCACTGGCAGTAAAGGGGCAACCATCCATCTATGTTCTTCCCTTGGAGGTTACCTCCAATATCTCAACATCCCGTCGGATGTACCGCCTAGGAGAAGAAAACCTGACGGTCCCCAACAAAGTCATTATGATGGTTGGAGCTACAGGGTCAGGGAAGGCCACTCTCATCAACGGGATGGTCAACTACATCCTGGGTGTCAAATGGGAAGATGAATTTCGATTCAAACTCAGTCATGAAGAGACCCACAAAAGCCAAGCTGAAAGCCAAACCTCCAACATGAAGTTCTATGCGTTGAATTATCAGGAGGGATTTCGGATCCCTTATTCTCTCACAATCATTGACATCCCAGGATTTGGTGATACAGGAGTAATAGAGAACAACCTCTTGCTAACAAAAAAGATCAGGCACTTTTTGTCTACCTTGCCGGACACCGACCACCTGGATGCCATCTGCCTTGTGTTGCAGGCCTCTTTGTCTTGCTTAACACCTGCCCAGAGATACATGTTTGACTCTGTGCTCTCCAGTCTGGGGAAGGACATGGAGGACCACGTCCAAGTCCTGGTCACCTTTGCAGATGGACAGACCCCTCCTGCCCTGGAGGCCATTGAAGCAGCCCATGTGCCATGTGCCAAAGATGCCACCGGCACTCCCGTCCACTTCAAGTTCAATAACTCTGCACTCTTTGCCGACAATACGGTAAACAGTGGTGGCAGCTGTAACTTTGACGAGATGTTCTGGAAAATGGGCTGCATGAGCATGAAGGTTTTCTTTGACTCGTCGTACACATTACAACCTACAAGTTTGACTTTGATGAAGGAAGTCTTGCGAGAAAGAAAAGACCTGGAAGCTGCTGTGGAGAGTTTGCAGCCCCAGATCCAAGCTGCTCTCCTTATCCGAGAGGAAATGAGGACAACACAGGAAGCTCTGAACCAGCAGAAGGACAAAATGGCAGCCAACAAACAATACGAGTACGAAGTGGAAGAAACCGTGCCGGTGAAAGAAGACATCGCTAGTAGTTGGCATTATGCCATCAACTGCAAGAAGTGCCATTTCACCTGCCACTATCCTTGCACGAGCAACAGTGAGGATGAGAAGCGGCACTGCCCCGCCATCAACCCCATCACAGGGAAGTGCAAGGTTTGCCCCGGGCAGTGCCGGCGGGACGCCCACGCCATCCAGAAGTACCAGTTCCAGTACAAAGTGGTCAAGGAGAAAAAGACCAACGAGGAGCTGAAGCGCAAATACGAGGAGGCCTGCCAGGAAGAGCGAGCCACAGAGAAAGAGCTACACCACCTCATACAGAAGTACGAAAAGATGAGAACGGGCCTGGAAGTCCTCATCCAAAAGTCATCCAACAGCCTCCAGCGCCTGCAGGAAATCGCCCTCAGGTCCAACCCGCTGTCCGCCCCAGAGTACGTTGACCTGCTCCTCATGTCTGAACAGCAGGAGCTGAGGCCGGGCCATCAGGAGCGGATCGAGTCCCTGAAGAGAGCGAGGGATGTGGCTGAGCTGATGCAGAAGTTGACCCATAAGGAGCCCCTCCTGCCCGGCGAGGGGGATCTCTACGGCAAGATGGAGCTCAAAAAGCAACCCCCACCCAAGACAAAGCCCAAGCCCCAGCTCAAGACCCAGCCCAAGACCCAGCCCAAGACCCAGCCCAAGACCCAGCCCCAGCCCCAGCCCCAGCCCAAGCCAGAGAGGAGGAACAGCCTTGCCGCCATCGCCAGCTGGTTTAAGTAGACGGAAGCACAACCCCACCCCCACCCCCCCCACCCCCATGCTAGCACCCGCTTTTGCATATAACCGCAGTTAGTCTTTTCATCAGCTCCTTAAAGGAGTGGTCCTGCTTACGTGGAAAGGATCCCAGGTCGGGACGAAGCCCAGCTGGGCAGCTGGATGGACGGCTGGATGAATATCAGTGCAATGCAGTCCAGAACCAGCCGTGCAGCAAGAAGACAGAACGGCAGGTGCGGAATCATGTTCCGACGATGCAGTCATAGGCCTTTCTTTTCTCTGTCTTATGAATGAGAGTTTAGTGAGTTTTATGGGGCTTTTTGGTATACATATGATGAAGGTATACGAGAGTTGAATGAAAAGTAATGCCTCCCCCTTCATAACTCCTCAACAGATGGCAGTCCTGGTCTGCGGCAGGTCCTGGCTTGTTCAGTAGACTCTCCTCTACACTTCCATTTGGCGGGAAGCCTTAGCCTTGAACGGTTGTGTTGTTAAAGTGCAAAGTATGAAACCCTGTGCAGATGGTCGGTCAATGCGACTTAAGCAACGTGCAGTCACTGAATTCTTGACAGAAGAAGGTGTCACCCCAAAGGAGAAAGGCGTCACCTTCATTCTCGTAACACGAGAGGAGTTCTTGGCAAATTTCAAGTCTGTGCGCTTTCATTTCAGGCGTCAGCATCCTGGGTATCCATCGTGCACGGATCTTCCGAAAGCCAAGTAAAGCAATAATGTGACCCACATGTTCTTGTGAAATGCCGATGATGCTTGAGATTTCTCTCTGAGTGATACAACAGTCACCCTGAATCAATCTGTCGACCTTTTGCTTGTGAAACTCGGTGGTTGCTGTCACAGGATGTCCAACTCTTTGTCACGCAAGTTAGATGTTCCCACCTCAACATCTTTAAACTTACTCACCCAATGACACATAGGACTCACATCAACACAATCACCATAAAGAGTTTGCATTCTCTGATGGATCTCCTTTGGGGTGACACCTTCTGCTGTCAAGAATTCAGTGACTGCACGTTGCTTAAGTCACATTGACCGACCGTCTGCACAGGGTTCCATCCTTCGCACTTTAACAACACAACTGTTCAATGCTAAGGCTTCCCCTTCTGCACAGGGTTCCATACTTCGCACTTTAACAACACAACCGTTCAATGCTAAGGCTTCCCCTTCTGCACAGGGTTCCATACTTCGCACTTTAACAACACAACCGTTCAATGCTAAGGCTTCCCCTTCTGCACAGGGTTCCATACTTCGCACTTTAACAACACAACCGTTCAATGCTAAGGCTTCCCCTTCTGCACAGGGTTCCATACTTCGCACTTTAACAACACAACCGTTCAATGCTAAGGCTTCCCCTTCTGCACAGGGTTCCATACTTCGCACTTTAACAACACAACCGTTCAATGCTAAGGCTTCCCCTTCTGCACAGGGTTCCATACTTCGCACTTTAACAACACAACCGTGCAATGCTAAGGCTTCCCCTTCTGCACAGGGTTCCATACTTCGCACTTTAACAACACAACCGTTCAATGCTAAGGCTTCCCCCTCTGCACAGGGTTCTATACTTCGCACTTTAACAACACAACCGTTCAATGCTAAGGCTTCCCGCCAAATGGAAGTGTAGAGGAGAGTCTACTGAACAAGCCAGTACCTGCCGCAGACCAGGACTGCCATCTGTTGAGGAGTTACGAAGGTGGAAGCATTACTTTTCATTCAACCCTCGTATACTGGAAAAATATAATACTTGTACTGGGAAACATATATTGAATGTAATCATATTAGAAATAGGAATAAGAAATATATATATATATATATATATATATATATATATATATATATATAAAATCGCAGGAGTATGTATGCATATAACCCTTGAAGAATACATCGTCTCCCTATAGCAGATACTAAAGTTCACCTAAGAGGCCTCAAAACATACAGAGACATCTGGCAAGTGTCAAAAGACCAGATAGCCCATATCAGGACATTTAAGATAAATGAAGGCCTTGTGGGTCATCAATGGGGCTTTAGACAGCCTGCCTCCAGGAGAGATGAGAGGGGAGCACTAATGGAAATTCCTTAGATAAATCCTATTGAAAGGTCAGAGGTCTTGAAGTTAGTTAAACACGTGCTTTTAAAACAGCGCAAAAGTGGGATTTTTGACACAAGTTAATGATGGATAATGCCTATATGATGCATGCATATGATTGTAAAAGGGTATGGAAACCCCAGCGATCTTTTGTTCGATACCCTGTTTCCTGGGCATCTACCAGCAGGGCTTATTCTCTTTTGGCCAATTGAGAATAAACCACCCTTTTCCAGCCTCTGAACTCTCTTCATCTCTTTGCCTCAAGCCTTTGTCTGCCATTTCACATATATATCTCTATATATCTCAATATATACAATATAAGTATCATTATACTATAAATAAAGCCAGTAACTTTCCAATACATGACTTATATCACATATGCAGCCACTAAAACTAACTTCCCCAACTTTCTCCCCTTACAAAACAATAGTCATAATTTCATGTTTTCTGTTTGTCCATTTATAAAAATAAAGTTGGATCTTGCTATATTCTGAATTTCAATATCTCTTGTGTCACGGTTTGCATTCATATCATTCTTTTGTTTTCTGTACTGTGGTAGAAATAACCTTGACATATTACACATTCCCAGCTTAGGTTTTCAATGTCCTTTTTCATCTTTGACCGTTTGTGGGGAGTCGGGGACCATCAACTGCCAGGCCTAGGTAGATAATGTTGTATTAGAAAAAAATGCATTGTCTATACCTCCAGTATGTGAAAAAAATACAGTTCTAATGGACATGTGGTCACAGCAGCAGAGTAGCCAAGCGCAAGGGCAGAGGTCTTCCCTGTGTCTGGTTCTGCCACTCAGCTTTTGTACGATGCTATTTCTAGCACCCACGTTTTGCTTGATGGTCAAGCAGTGCTTCTTGTAGGTCGGGCATAGTCCAGAATGACTCCTGGGTATTTTGCTGTGCTACAATGTTCCAATGTAATGCTGGGCTATTGATGATGATGATGATGATGATGATGATGATGATGATGATGATGATAATAATAATAATAATAATAATAATAATAATAATTTGTTCTGATGGAGCAAACCATCAGGACAAATGCAATTAAGGCCAAGATCAAAAAATCAGCTGATGACCCAAAATGCAGACTGTGCAAGGAAGCTGACAAGACCATTGATCATATCCTCAGCTGCTGTAAGAAAATCGCACAGACAGACTACAAACAGAGGCACAACCATGTGGCCCAAATGATTCATTGGAACTTATGCCTCAAGTCCCACCTCCCAGCAGAAAAGAACTGGTGGGATCACAAACCTGCAAAAGTATTGGAGAATGAGCACGCAAAGATACTGTGGGACTTCCGAATCCAGACTGACAAAGTTCTGGAACACAACACACCAGACATCACAGTTGTGGAAAGGAAAAAGGTTTGGATCATTGATGTCGCCATCCCAGGTGACAGTCGCATTGACGAAAAACAACAGGAAAAACTCAGCCGCTCTCAGGACCTCAAGATTGAACTTCAAAGACTCTGGCAGAAACCAGTGCAGGTGGTCCCGGTGGTGATGGGCACACTGGGTGCTGTGCCAAAAGATCTCAGCCGGCATTTGGAAACAATAAACATTGACAAAATCACGATCTGTCAATTGCAAAAAGCCACCTGACTGGGATCTGTGCGCATCATCCGAAAATACATCACACAGTCCTAAACACTTGGGAATAATAATAATAATTATAATTTTATTTTTATATCCCGCCCCATCTCCTCAAGGGGACTTGGGGCGGCTTATATGGGGCCAGGGCCAGGCAACCAACAATATAAAACTCAACAGGAGAAAACAAATCAGAAACAGATAAAATCACATATACCAATAAACAATAAACATACTTTGGTAAAAACCTGGGTTGGCTCCTAAAAGAGGAGTGGGCCAGAAAAGTGCAAATAGTGTCCGATGCAAGTTGGAAGAGAGGTAGGTACCCGGGACTATTATCCCGTTAAAGTGCTGGAGGAGGCGAACCTAGAGACCATGTACGGCTAAGGAGCAAAAATACTATAAAATAAAATAGAGAACAGGGCGATCCCAAACTAAGGAAACCAGTCGCCCAAAGCCTGTTGGAAGAGCCACGTTTTCAGGCTCTTCCGGAAAATAAGGAGGGTAGGGGTAGGGGAAGTGTTCGACTTGTGATCCTGTGATACAAAATCCAGTATGTATATCTTGTTGGCTGTGTCATACTGTGTCTTTGTGTCAATAACAACAACAACAACAACAACAACAACAATTTGTTACCCGCCCCTCCTCACGGTTCTAGGTATAGATATTATGTATTGGGTTGAAAGGAGAAAGGCTTGAAGGCAGGCCATCTCTCCAGCCGGGCTGCCCATGAATGGGGACGGGAGTGGTTGGGTCACCTGTCCATCAGGGGCCAGAACCCAGGGGGAGGGGTCTCTCCCCCTCCCCTCCCCTCCCCTCCCCTCCCCTTTGGAATCCCAACTGCCATTTTGCCTCTGGGACCGGCTCACTTGGGCTTCTCCTCCGCAGCACTTGCTTGGTTGGTTGGTTGGTTGGTTGTTGGAGGAGGAATTTGGGGGGTGGCAGAAGGAAACATGGGGGTCGCATATGTGCCACCCCCTCCCCAATTCTAGGGCTAATCAGGGCACCTTTCCCTGCCCAAAAATGGAGCCCAATGAACACATTATCTATTTGCGAGGCAGGCTCAGATCCTAGGGAAAGGGCCACAACGCCCAAAATTGGGCAGTTGCTAGGGAGGTGGCACTTGGGTGGACTACAAGTCCCAGAATCCCCCAGCGCTGATGGAAGAATTAGACCCAACAAGGCTGGCTCTATACTGCCATATAACCCAACGTAGATGGGGCCTCAGGCTGGATCTACGCTGCCCTACATCCCAGGATCTGATCCCAATTTATCTGCTTTGGATTATACGAGTCTGCACTGCCAGATAATCTGGGATCAGATCCTGGGATGTAGGGCCGTGTAGATCCAGCCGAGAAGCCATTGCCATACTAAATCCAGATTATCTGATCTGAACTGGATTATATAGCAGTGTGGACTCATGTAATCCAGTTCAAAGCAAATAATGTGGATTATCTGCTTAGATCATCTGGATTATATGTCAGTGCAGAAGGGGCCTAAAAATCAAACCCCTGGATTAATAGAGACCCCTTGTTTGATGGAAATGCTCTCCTTTTCCACAACAAACATTCCACTGTTTTGGGTTATGGGCAAGGGCCTATTGGTCTGAACACTGGCCTGAGACCTGCTCATGGCCGCAGGTCACACTCTCTCAGCCCCAAGAGAAGGCAAAAGCAATACCTCCCCCCGCCCCCCAAAAAAACAAACCTTGCCAAGAAAAACCCATGACAGGGTTCAGTTACTGATAACTGTGTCCATTTTAATTGAACTTTTTTTTTTTACTGTTGTCTTATGATGTTGTTTTTATTATGTTTGTTATGTTCATGCTGCTGTAGGATGTTTTGGCTCTTGACTGATTTTTGCACACATGTTGCCCTGAGTCCTCTTGAGGAGATGGAGTGGGATATAAATAAAGGATTATTGTAGGACACAGCAAACAAGATAGATATGCTGGATTTCGTTTCACAAAATCACAAGCTGAACACTTCCCAAGTGTCTAGGACTGTGTGATGTATTATTATTATTATTATTATTATTATTATTATTATTATTATTATTATTATTATTATTATTGTATGACATAGCAAACAAGACAGATATGCTGGATTTCGTTTCACAAAATCACAAGCTGAACACTTCCCAAGTGTCTAGGACTGTGTGATATATTATTATTGTTATTATGATTATTATTATTATTATTATTATTATTATTGTATGACATAGCAAACAAGACAGATATGCTGGATTTCGTATCACAAAATCACAAGCTGAACACTTTCCAAGTGTCTAGGACTGTGTGATGTATTATTATTGTTATTATTATTATTATTATTATTATTATTATTGTATGACATAGCAAACAAGACAGATATGCTGGATTTCGTTTCACAAAATCACAAGCTGAACACTTCCCAAGTGTCTAGGACTGTGTGATATATTATTATTGTTATTATGATTATTATTATTATTATTATTATTGTATGACATAGCAAACAAGACAGATATGCTGGATTTCGTATCACAAAATCACAAGCTGAACACTTTCCAAGTGTCTAGGACTGTGTGATGTATTATTATTGTTATTATTATTATTATTATTATTATTATTATTATTATTATTATTATTATTATTGTATGACATAGCAAACAAGACAGATATGCTGGATTTCGTTTCACAAAATCACAAGCTGAACACTTCCCAAGTGTCTAGGACTGTGTGATGTATTATTATTATTATTATTATTATTACTATTATTATTATTATTATTATTATTATTATTATTATTATTATTATTATTGTATGACATAGCAAACAAGACAGATATGCTGGATTTCGTATCACAAAATCACAAGTCGAGCACTTCCCAAGTGTCTAGGACTGTGTGATGTATTTTTGGATGATGCGCGCAGATCCCAGTAGGGTGGCCTTTTGCAGTTGGCAGATCGTAATTTCGTCAATGTCTATTGTTTCCAAATGCCGGCTGAGATCTTTTGGCACGGCACCCAGTGTGCCCATCACCACCGGGACCACCTGCACTGGTTTCTGCCAGAGGCTTTGAAGTTCAATCTTGAGGTCCTGAGAGCGGCTGAGTTTTTCCTGTTGTTTTTCGTCAGTGCGACTGTCACCTGGGATGGCGACATCAATGATCCAAACCTTTTTCTTTTCCACAATTGTGATGTCTGGTGTGTTGTGTTCCAGAACTTTGTCAGTCTGGATTCGGAAGTCCCACAGTATCTTTGCGTGTTCATTTTCCAATACTTTTGCAGGTTTGTGATCCCACCAGTTCTTTGCTGCTGGGAGGTGGTCCTTGAGGCATAAGTTCCAATGAATCATTTGGGCCACATGGTTGTGCCTCTGTTTGTAGTCTGTCTGTGCGATTTTCTTACAGCAGCTGAGGATATGATCAATGGTCTTGTCAGCTTCCTTGCACAGTCTGCATTTTGGGTCATCAGCTGATTTTTCGATCTTGGCCTGAATTGCATTTGTCCTGATGTCTTGCTGCAAGGATCAGGCCTTCTGTCTCCTTCTTCAGGGTCCCATTCGTGAGCCAGAGCCAGGTCTTCTTATCGGATTTCCCTTCAATTTTGTCAAGGAACTTTCCACGCAGTGTTTTGTTTTGCCAGCTGTCAGCTCTAGTTTTAGTGCGGTTTTCTTCTACTGGTTTTTTGTCTGCTGTGCTTTGAGGAGTTTCTGATTTTTGACTTCAATCAAAGCAGGTTCTTCACTTTGCTTTACATCTTCTGCCAGGGCATGTTCTTCTTCTTTGACTGCTTGTTTTACTTGTAAGAGTCCTCTGCCCCCTGATCTTCTAGGCAGATATAGCCGGTCAACATCACTGCGAGGGTGCAGTGAATGATGAATGGTCATGAGGTTTCTTGTTTTTCTGTCCAAATTTTCCAATTCCGCCTGTTTCCAATTTATTATTTGTATTATTATCATTATTATTATTATTATTATTATTATTATTTATGCCTCCACTTCAATTGAGAATCCAAGCCACTTGAAAAGTAACTTCCCCAGGGTTCGATCCCCCTTTGATGTGCGCCTCACCTTGTGCACCTTGAACTCAGGTCTCTGCTGGACTCTGGAGATGGCTTCACTATACATGGAAGAGAACATTTACAACCTGCTGCCTGTCCCGGAAGAGAAAAGGCCTGCCGTCAAAGCCAAGCCACGCAGGTATTTTGGGTGGGGCCGGGGGAGCGCAAAGGGGGTGGCGGGGGGGAATGGAGGTCTTTCCTCCCTCTGGAACATCCATTCCCATCAAGCACCATGATCCGAATCTCTGCAACAGAAAAACACTCAGGTGTGCTCACCTGTTTCAATGAAGGTGTGCTACTCACCTGTCCCAATGCACATCCTGGGGTTTCCCTCTACCAGCTGTTAGGAATTGTGGGAGTTGGAGTCCAAAACACCCAGGGCCGTAGCCAGAAAAAAAATTCGGGAGGGGTTTTGAAAATTTCGGGGGGGGGGGGGATTGAACCCCTAGCACATACCCCTCCCCGCTACAAACCTGTCAATATCTGCTTGAGATAGTGCCTGGAGGGACTCTTAATGTTTTGCATCTCATAGACTTAGCATGGGGATTTGGTTAACCAGTTAAAATTCATGAGTAAACCAGGTTTTTTTTATAACTTGAAAAATTTCGGGGGGGAGGGTTTGAACCCCTAACCCCCCCCCCCCTGCTACAGGCCTGAAAACAAAATTTGTGCATGCCTGTACTAGTGTTGGGGACTGGCCTGGAGGGGAAGTAAAGGAGAGAATTCCAAGAGAGCAATAAAACAAGCCTTTTATTGTTACCACAGCTAATGATAAGGCAAACAGCCGTACATACCCGAAAGGGCTGTATCATAGAAATGGCTGCCGTAAAAGCATGTCGCAGCAAACAAAGAATATATACCTTTGGCTTATCTAAAATTGACCAATGGCTGAGGGTCTTCCTCACCTTCCACACCCACTTGGCATAAGAGATACCTGTGACCTCACTTGTTGATTTCAACCTAACTTTTGGTCTTGGAACTTTCTGGAGAAAGGCACCAGCTCACAGGAAGGCAGGGAGGGAGGGAGGGGCATATGCAGAGGCAAAGCCACAGAGGCAACACTTTACTATCTTCTGGCTTATGGTCCCTTCACTAGAATGATTGTCCACCAGGAGACATAGGATTCATCGACACTATCGAATTAATACAGTTTGGCACGACTTTAACTGCCCTGGTCCAATGCTGTGGAATCCTGGGAGTTGTAGTATGCCTTCTCTGCAAAAGAGTGCTGGTGGTGCCTAGCATTGTGACATGGCAGAGGAAGGGGTGGCAATCTGCATTAATTTGACAGTGTAGAATTAAACTGCTGTCATTTTGCCACAAGGGGGCAGAACACTGCCATTTTTGATGCCTTTTAGGCTTTTAAAACTGGGTTGCTGTGAGTTTTCTGGGCTGACTGGCCATGTTCCAGAAGCATTCTCTCCTGACGTTTCACTCACATCTCCGGCAGGCATCCTCAGAGGTTGTGAGGTCTGTTGAAAACCAGACAAGTGGGGTTTATACATCTGCGGAATGATGTCCAAGGTGGGAGGAAGATCCACAAGACACAGGTGGACAATTTCAACAGAAAGGAGGAAACCGTGAAAATGAACAAAATCTGGCTACCGGGATTAAAAAAACTCTAAAATCAGGACAATAAATAAAGAACAACACTCAGAAAACAGGGGAATTCCAGATAGAAAACAATCAGGGCCAGCTAAAGCCTCCCAACAAAGGATTCCCCCAGGCAGGAAGCAGCCAGGCTGTGGCGCAGGCTGGTGAGCAGCCTGCTGCAATAAATCACTCTGACCATGAGGTCATGAGTTCGAGGCCGGCCTGTGGCGGGGTGAGCACCCATCAATTAAAAAAAAATATCCCCTGCTCGTTGCTGACCTAGCAACCCGAAAGATAGTTGCATCTATCAAGTAGGAAATAAGGTACCACTTATAAAAATGGGGAGGCAAGTTTAACTAATTTACAACGTTGGAATGAGGAAGTGCCGTCAGAGTGGATGATGAAGCAGCTGCTCCCCCCTGTGGCCAGAACCGAACATCCCCTCAGGAGAAGGTTAAATTGCCTCTGCGTCTGTCTCTGTCTCGGTTCTATGTGTATATGGGCATTGAATGTTTGCTCTATGTGTGTATAATGTGATTCCCCCTGAGTCCCCTTCAGGGTGAGAAATAAGGGCAGAATATAAATACTGTAAATAAATAAATTTGAAGCTGCAAGGCAATTCAATGCTAGCCAAGAGGGCCAATTGCAACATTCACACTCACCTCCAACAAACAAGAGTTCTTTCTTTCTCCCACCCTGGACCTTCTACAGATATATAAACCCTACTGGCCTAGTTTCCAACATATCTCACAACCTCTGAGGATGCCTGCCATAGATGTGGGTGAAACGTCAGGAGAGAATGCTTCTGGAACATGGCCATACAGCCCGGAAAAGTCACAGCAACCCTATGGGCAGACTAGTTGCATGTGGCAAAACTCCTAAGCAAAACTGCAGATGGTGTTCTGTGGTCTTTCTGTCCACAATGGTTCCCTTTCTGATTGAATTACAGGTATGTCTCCATATTCAAACCGTCCATCAAACGCGAAATAGAGGAGCGGAAGACGGACCCCTGCAGAACGATGGGGATCCCCAAGCTCCAGGTCCCCACCCCAAAGGACTTCCTCCGGAAACACTCCAAGACACCCATGCTCCCAAAGCGTGAGTCCTTGGCCTTGTGGCCCCGTATCACGTCAGGCAGGATCTATGTGACCACCTGCAGGCCTTCAGGTGTGGCTGGACTGCCTCTCCCATCATCCTTCCGATTGGGGTCGCAGTCCAACAGAATCAGGAGGAACTGTCTTCCTATCTGCTGGACAACCGCACTGTCGCCAGGGGGTCTTGCACACTGTCCCACCACAAAGGCATGGTGCTACTTCATGTTGTGGTAATCTCTGAGCAGTTAGACTCAATTTAACCCTCTCTGGGGGAGATTCCACCAAAATCAGCAGAGTAGCAAAAGCAAAGCTTTCAAATGCAGCAGTTACTTACACGGGGTGAGCAAAGAGAAGCCTTTGACCATTTAGGATTGCAATGGACTGCAGAGTCTCAATAAAAGTTCAAAAACATTTATTCAGGTAAAAAGAACTCCATTGTAGATAGAAAGGCTTGGGAGCTGTCTAGTCTACTCTAGACTGGTTTCTAAGGAAAAATAAGAAAGGAAAAATAACAAACATCTAAATAGTTACATCTTGCCAGGAGGGATGGCGAGACATGTTGTTAGCTAGAAGAACAAAGGGAGAAGAAGGAACCAAAATGGTTCCAACCTCATGGTCCAGTTTATTGGGGCCATAAAACATTCTGACCAATGAGAAGTTAGTGTCCCTGAAGATTCACATTTCTACTAACTTCAAAGTAAGGGATGTGACGTAAACAGGATAGAGTGAAACACAGTAAAGCCTGTCTAGGCATGCTTTGGAAACAGGGAAAGGATTCCCTCAATCTAACTCTATCATCTATCTAACTACATCTAGACTTGAGTAGTCCAGGATGATTCCCAACACTTCAAACTTCTAGAGTTACAAGCTATGGGATGCTGGGATTTACAGTCTCCGTGCGGTATTTGGAATCCATTGCCAGGGAACGATAGCATCTTCCCAAAGTGCAAATCCCAGGAATTTCGTAGCATGGGATGTAGCAGTTAAAGGGGACTCCTAGGGCGACAGAGCCACCCAGAACGAAGTAATGGTGAACACTGGGAGGAACTGGGAAAACCAAAGTGGACATTCAGAAAAATAGAATGGTTGTCGAAGGCTTTCATGGCTGGGATCACAGGGTTGTTGTGTGTTTTCCGGGCAGTATGTTCCAGATGTGGGCGAAATGTCAGGAGAGAATACTTCTGGAACATGGCCATAAGGAAAACACACAACAACCCAATAAAATGGTTATAAATCACATTTTTTGAGTACTAGATGGCCTCCTTGGGGGTCTTCTTTGTCTTGGGATAGATGCGTGACTTACAGTTTTCCAGTCATGTCTTCCCTGAAATGCTTCAGACCGGACAAAATAAGTGCCACAGAGACAAGCAAAACCATAGCAGAGTTCGCTCAAAGCAACTAGTTCAGTTAATCAGTCGTATCAGCAGAGTATATCTGCAACGTCTGGCCTTCTTTGCACACTGTTTAGAAAACTCATGGATTCAGTTTTCATCCAAAATATCAGACGGCTTTAATCTTGACACTTTGCACTATTTGCAGCTGTACACAGATCAGGATCCCCTGATCCACAATCAAACAAATCACAACAAGGTTCACACAGCAAGGGAAACATATGCCAGAAATGCAGGCAAGAGAGAGCTTGAGCATTTCCTCTCTTCTTTTATAACCACCTGCTGTCTTGTCATCAGTAAAGGACAAATGAATGATGCAACCCCTTGTCATAATCCTTTTTAAAAAAATGTTTTTATTAAGTGTTTCTGTACATAGAAAGAGTGAGAACAATGGTGGGTATAGGAAAGACATAATGAGGAAAAAAGGAGAAAGTGAAAGAAGAAGAAATTTTTTTAGGAGAGGCAAAAAAAGTAAAAAAAGAATATATACAGTAGAGTCTCGCTTATCCAACGTAAACGGGCCGGCAGAATGTTGGATAAGCGAATATGTTGGATAATAAGGAGGGATTAAGGAAAAGCCTATTAAACATCAAATTAGGTTATGATTTTACAAATTAAGCATCAAAGCATCATGTTATACAACAAATTTGACAGAAAAAGTAGTTCAATACACAGTAATACTATGTAGTAATTATTGTATTTACGAATTTAGCTCCAAAATATCACGATGTATTGAAAACATTGACTACAAAAATGTGTTGGATAATCCAGAACCTTGGATAAGTGAGTGTTAGATAAGTGAGACTCTACTGTATATATATATTTAAAAGTACAGTAGAGTCTCACTTATCCAACATAAACGGGCCGGCAGAACGTTGGATAAGCGAATATGTTGGATAATAAGGAGAGATTAAGGAGAAGCCTATTAAACATCAAATTAGATTATGATTTTACAAATTAAGCACCAAAACATCATGTTATACAACAAATTTGACAGAAAAAGTAGTTCAATACACAGTAATACTATGTAGCAATTACTATATTTACAAATTTAGCACCAAAATATCACGATATATTGAAAACATTGACTACAAAAATGTGTTGGATAATCCAGAACGTTGGATAAGCGAGTGTTGGATAAGTGAGACTCTACTGTATTTGCCTTCCAATTCATTCCTTTCAGGAATGTTTCATATCCATCTTATATAGTTCCCGCCTTCTATCTTTTATGTTTATAAGTATTATCTTACTGACTTCTCATATTGATTCTATAATTAATGGTGTTCGTTGTTTCTCTAGAAAGTCCTTAACTCTTGTCCAGTCTGTTATTTTATGTCCTAATTTTTTTTCTTTCTGTCAGAATGTCCATTTGCATAATCTCAAGTATTTGAGTTAGGAAGTTAGGAAAAGTATGGAAGAAATCCTCCAGGTCAATATTAAAATGAAACCAGAATACTTCCTCTTGAGTATCACTGACATCAAATTAGACAAAAACCAGGAGAAATTTTTCTTTTATGTAACCACAGCCGCTAGAACTATCATAGCCAAAAAATGGAGACAAAGAGAAATACCAGACATAGATGAATGGACTACTAAAGTCATAATCCTCATGTGATCATAACTCATCCATTTCTGCCGGCCCCGTAGGTATTTCATCATTCACCACTTAGGACATTCCACAGGTGTGTTATCACATGTCCATCAGAACTGTATTTTGCATATAGGCTGGGCTGTGGCGCAGCTGGCTAGTAACCAGCTGCAATAAATCACTACTGACCAAGAGGTCATGAGTTCGAAGCCCGGGTTGAGTTAAGCCCCCGATCATTAAATAGCCCGGCTTGCTGTTGACCTATGCTGTGGCGCAGGCTGGAGAGCAAGCCAGCTGCAACCAGCTGCAATGAATCACTCTGACCAGGAGATCATGAGTTCGAGGCCCGCTCGGAGCCTATGTTTGTCTTGTCTTTGTTCTATGTTAAAAGGCATTGAATGTTTGCCTATATGTGTAATGTGATCCACCCTGAGTCCCCTTCGGGGTGAGAAGGGCGGAATATAAATGCTGTAAATAAATAAATATGCAGCCCCGAAAGACAGTTGCATCTGTCAAGTAGGGAAATTTAGGTACGCTTTATGTGGGAGGCTAATTTAACTAATTTACAACGTCATAAAAACTGCCAGCAAAACACGAGGAAAGGAATGAGGAAGTACAGCCACTAGTGGACAGTGAAGCAACAGCTCCCCCTGTGGCCGGAATCATGAAGCTGGAAAAAAATGTTAAATGCCTCTGTGTCTGTCTATATATGTTGTTTATCTGTTGGCATTGAATGTTTGCCATATATGTGTTCATTGTAATCCGCCCTGAGTCCCCTTCGGGGTGAGAAAGAAGGGCGGAATATAAATACTGTAAATGAATAGACTCAGTGCTGGAGCCTTTCTATCAAACATTCTTCCCATGATACCAAGATTTTGGCTGGCTATAAAGGATCCCAAGTACTTTAGAAACATTAAATAGAGTATCAGTGGGTGGGTAAACTACAGGGTTGGACAGTTGTGGGTCTCCTCTGTTTGGGGCTAGGAAGTGGGTCTGGATCTTTGTGTTCTAACGGCTGCCGTTGTGTGTCTTTCCAACGGAGGCAGGCCAGAGGGCGTCCGGGAGCAAGAGACCTGTGGAGGCCCAGGTGCCGAAGTGCACGGAGCCCCCCGTGATGGGCATCCAGAGCAGCAAGAACTTCATCTCCGCCAACGTCGCCGAGGCCATCATGGCCGTGGCCAAGAAGCCCCTCCGCGCCTGCGTTGACGTGCGCAAGGGGGACAAGTTCCTCATCGAAAACTCTGGCCTCGTCATAAAGTATCGCAACAAGAAGGTGAGAGGCAGAAGGGAAAGAGAGGCTGAAAGAAGGGGAAAAGGCAGGCCCGGGCTGTGGCGCAGGCTGGTGAGCAGCCAGCTGCAGCCAGCTGCAACAAATCACTCTGACCAAGAGGTCATGAGTTTGAGGCCAGCTCGGAGCCTGCGTTTGTCTCTGTCTTTGTTCTATGTCAAGGCATTGAATGTTTGCCTTATTTGTGTAATGTGATCCGCCCTGAGTCCCCTTCAGGGTGAGAAAGAAGGGCGGGATATAAATACAGTAGAGTCTCACTTATCCAAGCTAAACGGGCCAGCAGAAGCTTGGATAAGCGAATATCTTGGATAATAAGGAGGGATTAAGGAAAAGCCTATTAAACATCAAAATAGGTTATGATTTTACAAATTAAGCACCAAAACATCATGTTATACAACAAATTTGACAGAAAAAGTAGTTCATTACACATTAACGCTATGTAGTAATTACTGTATTTACGAATTTAGCACCAAAATATCACAATATATTGAAAACATTGACTATAAAAATGGCTTGGATAATCCAGAAGCTTGGATAAGCGAGGCTTGGATAAGTGAGACTCTACTGTACTGTAAATAAACAAATAAATAAATAAAGAGAGGGCCCGGATCAACGGATCAACGGCAGCCCCTGACGCATATAATCGCTAAACCACAAAACCCAGCGTGTCCGCCAAGCCTTTGGGGCTGGACCCGTTTCATCCCTAAAGTGGTTTAACATGCTTTACCATGTTTAAATGGCTTGTATTCTTTTAAATGTTTAATTTCTTGAAAGCATCTAAATGTTCCTCGAGGCCCCATGATACAGAGTAAGGTATGAATGTTTTAAATCACAAGCCATGAAATCAAAACCAGAACCGCACTGCTTTTTCCCACCACTAAGAACTGGAATAACATGCAATACTGTATTACTTCAGTTCTAGGACATGCTTTGCCCCCCATATAAACACCCTAGAAATGGGGGTGTCGCTTATGTATTTTTGTGGGTGGTTTTGATGGCACTGAAATTAGGGTGGGTTTTGCAACCTTACAGTTGGAGCAATTTGGTACGTTATATCTTGTCAAGTCCTCCTCGGTCCGTGGTTCTCAACCTGGGGTCCCCAAATGTTTTTGGCCTTCTGCAACTCCCAGAAATCCTAATAGCTGGTTAACTGACTGGGAATTCTGGGAATTGTAGGCCAAAAACATCTGGGGACCCCAGGTTAAGAACCACGGACCTAGGTGCTCTCCATCAATTGCATTCCTAAAAGTGATAGTATTAAACAGTCAAATTTATTATATGTTTTCTTTAAGGATTGTATGGTGTTATAATCTGAAGGTGAAAAAAAGATGTAACACATATTTTTGAATTTTCCGGTTGAGCATGCTTTATATGGAATTCCAAAATTCGAAATACTCCAAAAACCCAACTTTGTCCACCTGGGTGGCTGAAAGAGTGCCATCTTTGCTTTTGGGTGGTTTTGTGAACAAAATTATGTAAAAGATTGTATATCAATTACTGTCAAGCTACACCAGGCATGGGAAAACCTTCAGCCCTCCAGGTGTTTTGGACTGCAACTCCCACAATTCCTAGCAGTCTAACAGTCCAAAACACCTGGAGGGCAGGAGTTTTTCCCATGTATAAGGTGCATATGGATCATAAATAAATATTATATATTTATAAATATATTTCGGAACCCAAAACACCTTTGCCCCCCCCCCCCCAAGCATTTTGGAGAAGGAAAATGGGATTTACAATCCCGCTGTTAATCCCAGCTGGAGAAGACTTATTTAATTCAAGTGGGGCTTCCTTCAGAGTTGACTCTGTAGCCAACACTTGGTCCAACAGTACTGGGAGAAACCAACCGCCTCGAGTCTGTAAACTGCCTTGAGTCCCTTCGGGTGAGAAAGGTGGAATAGAAATGATGTAAATAAAAACCCAGCTATGGCTGCCTTGTGCCTTTCTGTAGGATTTTGGTGCCATTCCGTGGTACATTAAGAAGTGGAAGAAGGAGGCGCAGGTGGCCCAGGAGGAGAGCGAGGCCTACGTGAAGGAGACCCTGAGGAAACACGGCTTGACCAAGCTCTCCAAGGAGGAGCGGCAGAGCGTCCTGGAGGTACGTGCCTTCACCCCGCACAGGGGCATCAGGAAGGTTAAAGGAGGTCCCCCAATGGTAAAGGGCCACATATCCTATGTCACTGCAGTAGCAGTTTCTCCACAGAGTGGACTCTGGATGTTCTGGAGATGTTCCAGTGGCTTCCATCCCCATGTGGTGATGGCCCTGAATCTGTGGTGGGCTTCCACTTGAACTTCCGTAGAACGATCCAAGGTGCTGCATCGTGGGGAGCATTGAAAGATCTCAGTCTGGTGTCAAAAATTCAGAGTATTATCAAGCGAAGCTCAAAACGTGAGGCCTTGGCTTGGATTGCGGTGGCATCCATTCAACCAGAAGCTCCCCATCTTTGTCCAAAACTGGAACTGCTACATCATGCTGGCTCTGCAAACATGTCAACCCTCTCCAGATGCTATTTGCCCCCATTGCCTTCTTCTGAGGGCACTGAAAGAAGAGTACACACTTGCCATAGGTTCACTCAACTAAGTTCCTTTGGCTGAACAGGGGTTAGAACCCTGGTTTTGGTCAAGCATTCGGCTGGAAAGAGTAGAAACAGGGCTTTACCTGCAGGACACAGGCACATCAGGTGGTCTATGGTGGACCTTTGCTCGACCCCTTCTGGAAGCTCTGTTGTGGGACCCAAGAGAAGCCCAGTGCAGAACATGGAACTATATGCCTTGCGTCCCTAATGGGGTGTCTTCCATGCACATTGCACCCCATTGGTATCCATCACAGGGCCAGTGTGTTGCAAGGAGAATGTCGCTCCATTGATGGATGTCTCCACTACGCTGTGGTGATGCAAGACTTTGGCAGGATCTACACTGCCCTATATCCCAGGATCTGATCCCAGATTATTTGCTTTAAACTGGATTATATGAGTCTACACTGCCAGATAATGTGGGATAAACAGATAATCAGGGATCAGTTTCTGGGATATAGGGCAGTGTGGAATGGGCCTTTGTCTGTGCCCCCTCAGTGGAGGCATCCTCAGTTGTGCTCCGTAACCTGTGGGTTGAACCAAGGCCTGAAATGTGCCCACCGCACATGGACAGAGGCACTTCAGACGCAACTCTGCTTCTGGGGATCGTGACCTGGATGCAGATGTTGTGCATCAGGCCAAAATGCTCAACCTCTTCCGTAGGAGAACTTGAACCTGACCAGGATGCTGTGAATCCTTATCCCTGTTTTGGTTCTTTCCTCTCTTGCTGGAGGGACCAGGGAGGGGAGAGAAGCCGTTCTTGTGCATAATGCTCCTATGTGCTACAGAGAAACCCATTAAGCTCTGCTTCTGATTGAATCCCCGCAGGGCCTCAAGACGAACTGGGAAGAGGTCCATAAGCAGTTCCAGGCCCTCTCCGTGGTGATTGATTCGATTTCGAAGAAACTTCGCAAAGAGAAACTGGAGTTGCAGATGAAGCAGCTGGAAGAGGACATCAAGGTCCTGGAGAAACACAAAGTCATCTATATCAAGAACGAATAGGGCCTGCGGTCCAAGGTGCCAGCCACGACCCAGCCAGTCAGGCCCTTCCCGGCCTCATGGGTGCCAATGGAAGAGTTGCTTGCGCTCCTCTTGCATTGACCTCAGGGAGACTTGGAAGGTGCATGACCTGGAGGGATTGAGGCGGCTCATTTACTTATTTGTTTTCCATAGCAGGGGTGGGAAGCCTGTGGCCCTGCAGATAATGTTGGACCGCAACTCCCATCAGCCCCAACCAATGTGAGCAGTGGTTCAGGTTGATGGGAGGTGTCGTTCAACAATATCTGGAGGGCCCCAATCTCTCTTCCTCTTATTTTTTCAATAGTAGGGTAGTTTGAAGTTTGTTGAAGTAGGTTGAAGACTTTGATATGTTCCCAAAGTTATTTTTCCAAACATGTGTGTGGTTTTATCTCTAAATAAATGTTGACTGTGCTTAGTTTTACCATTTCCGGGTGTCTTGTGCAAGATTCCATTTTCACAGTATTCTACTGACTTGGGGTGGAGGGAACAAGTTGGAATCTGACTCCTGAAAGGAGGCCTCCCTGGTCCTAAAATGGCTTGGAAAGACAAAAACCTTCACAGAATTGGCTCCCAAGATCCCAATGAAGGATATTTGGGGGAGGGGGAAGGCATTTGAGACCAAAAGTAAATAAATAAATTCAAACAAACTCTTAAAAATTGGGAAGGTGTCTCGTGGAGGTCAAATATGGCCTCTCTCACCTGGATTGGATCATAAGACCCATGGGACAAGAGCCCTCATCTCTCTCTCAATCTTCAACCCATCCATCATTTTATTTATATCCTGCTTTTCCCTTCCATGCCTTCCCATCCTCATGTCTCCCAAGTAGGATGAAAGAATGTGTCAATGGTCACTTTCCAAATGTTGAATAAGAAGATCCATAGAATCATAGAATCCTAGCGTTGGAAGAGACCTCATGGGCCATCCAGTCCAACCCCATTCTGCCAAGAAGAAGGAAATTGCATTCAAAGCACCCCTGACAGATGGCCATCCAGCCTCTGCTTAAAAGCCTCCAGAGAAGGAGCCTCCACCACAGTCCGGGGAAGAGAGTTCCACTGTCGATCAGCCCTTCTCACTGTGAGGAAGTTCTTCCTGATGTTCAGGCGGAATCTCCTTCCTTTCCTGTAGTTTGAAGCCATTGCTCCATTGTGTCCTAGTCTGCAGGGCAGCAGAAAACAAGCTTGTTCCCTCCTCCCTTTGACTTCCCCTCACGTATTTGTACATGGCTATCATGTCTCCTCTCAGCCTTCTCTTCTGCAGGCTAAACAGGCCCAGTTCTTTAAGCCGCTCCTCATAGGGCTTGTTCTCCAGACCCTTAATCATTTTAGTCGTCCTCCTCTGGACGCTTTCCAGCTTGTCAACATCTCCCTTCAACTGTGGTGCCCAAAATTGGACCCAGTGTGATTCCAGGTGTGGTCTGACCAAGGCAGAATAGAATAGGGGGGAGCAGGACTTCCCTGGATCTAGACGCTATTCCCCTATTGATGCAGGACAGAATCCCGTTGGCTTTCTTAGCAGCCGCATCACATTGTTGGCTCATGTTTAACTTGTTGTCCACGAGGACTCCAAGGTCTTTTTCGCACACACTGCTGTCAAGCCAGGCCTCGTCCCCCATTCTGTATCTTTGCATTTCATTTTTTCTGTCGAAGTGAAGTATCTTGCATTTGTCCCTGTTGAATTACCTTTTGTTAGTTTCGGCCAATCATCTCTCTAGTCTGTCAAGATCGTTTGGAATTCTGCTCCTGTCTTCTGGAGTGTTGGCTCTTCCTCCCAGTTTGGTGTCGTCTGCAAACTTGATGATCGTGCCTTCTAACCCTTCGTCTAAGTCGTTAATAAAGATGTTGAACAGAACCGGGCCCAGGACGGAGCCCTGCATATGGCACTCCACTTGTCACTTCTTTCCATGATGAAGACGACGCATTGGTGAGCACCCTTTGGGTTCGTTCGCTTAGCCAATGACAGATCCACCTCACCGTAGTTTTGTCTAGCCCACATTTTACTAGTTTGTTTGCCAGAAGGTCGTGGGGGACTTTGTCGAAGGCCTTACTGAAATCCAGACACGCTACATCCACAGCATTCCCTGTATCGACCCAACTCGTAACTCTATCAAAAAAATAGATCAGATTAGTCTGGCATGACTTGTTTTTGGTAAATCCGTGTTGACTATTAGCAATGACCGTATTTGTTTCTAAGTGTTCGCAGACCACTTCCTTAATGATCTTTTCCAGAATCTTGCCTGGTATCGATGTGAGGCTGACCGGACGGTAATTGTTTGGGTCGTTCTTTTTTCCCTTCTTGAAGATAGGGACCACATTCGCCCTCCTCCAATCTGCTGGGACTTCTCCCGTTCTCCAAGAACTCTCGAAGATAATTGCTAGTGGTTCTGAAATAACTTCCGCTAGTTCCTTCAATACTCTTGCATGTAGCTGATCTGGCCCTGGGGACTTGAATTCATTTAGAGCGGCCAGGTGTTCCTGGACAACTTGTTTCCCTATTTGGGGTTGGATTTCCCCCAATCCTTCGTCCATTCCATGTTGCTGAGGTTGAAGACGGCTTTCTTTTTGTGAGAAGACTGAGGCAAAGAAGGCATTGAGTAGTTCTGCCTTTTCCCTGTCCCTTGTCACCATCACCCCATCTTCTCCTCGCAGAGGCCCTATCACCTCGTTTTTCCTTTTTCCACCAACATAAGCAAAAAAGCCTTTTTTGTTGTTTTTAATGTCCCTGGCAAGCCTGAGCTCATTTTGCGCTTTAGCCTTGCGAACCTTTTCCCTACAGGAGTTGGCTATACGTTTGAATTCTTCTTTGGTGATTTCTCCCCTTTTCCACTTCTTGTGCATGTCTCTTTTGAGTCTTAACCCGGTTAGAAATTCTTTGGACATCCATTCTGGCTTCTTCGCACTTGTCTTATTTTTTTCTTTGTTGGCACTGTTTGCATTTGCACCTTGAGTATTTCACTTTTAAAAAACTCCCATCCATCCTTAACTCCCTTGTCTTTTAATATTGGTGTCCATAGAATGCCGCTCAGTATTTCCTTCATTTTTTGGAAGTCAGCTCTCTTAAAGTCCAGAATGCGTGTTTGACTTGTCTTAGTTTCAGCCTTCCTTTGTATGGCAAACTGCAGGTGGAAGGTTTGAGAAAAGTAACCTCCTGCTTCTTGGTGGTCCAGGAGGGATGCAGACATTACACTTATTTGGTAGTCCACTGATTACAGGATCGCATGCAGGCAGTCTTCACGCTGTTGCATTTGAATATTGGAGTCATGAGAGAACAGAGTTCAAATCCCCACTCAGCCAGGGAAGCCCACTGGGTCACCTTGGCCAAGTCACACTTTCTCAGCCTCAGAGGAAGGCAAAAGAGTCATGATAATTCTGACCAACAAAACACTAAGGTAGGCATGGGAAACTTTGGCCCTCCCTCCAGGTGTTTTGGAGAGAAACACAAGACTACTTAACATGAATGTGTTATTTCACAGAATCACAGAATAACAGAGCTGGAAGGGACCACATGGCTCATCCAGTCCAACCCCCTGCCATGCAGAAAAAGCACAAACCTGTCCACAAAGTACCTGTCCACAAACTCTTTTTGATCTCCAATTAGTTTATTGAGAAGGATTTTACTTCTGCATAAAGAGAGGGAGGAAGTAAGGAAAGCAGGCAGGCCAGACAGGTTTATTATTATATTAAGAATGCAGCCCTTTGGTATGAAAATCGGAAGTCGGCTCCCTTAGCCAGAAATTTGTGTTTCCGCACCAAAATTGGAAGGGAGGTGGCTGCAGGAAATGGCAGCATCATGGCAAATGAAATTTGACGTCCACCTGGGCCTCTTTGGCCAGGACCATGATCTCAGAGAGCTTCACGGCCATTTTGGCCGCTTGGTCCAGGTCATCGCAGGGAAGAATCTTCAGGCCGCTCTCAGCAATCAAGTTCTTTGCGTCCTTGACCCGTGTTCCTTGCAGCCGCACCACAATGGGGATTTTGAGGTCCAGATCTTTGGCCGACATGATTATGCCATGTGCAATGACATCACACCTCATCAGCCCTCCAAAGATGTTGACCAGAATGGCCTGGACTTTCTCGTTGGAGGTGATGAGCTTGAAGGCCTCCGTGACTTGCTCCACCGTGGCACTGCCTCCAACGTTGAGGTAGTTGGCTGGGGTGCCTCCGTGGAGCTTGATGATGTCCATGGTGGCCATGGCCAGGCCAGCCCCATTGACCAGGCAGCCGATGTTGCCATCCAAGGCAATGTAGTTCAGCTCCGCGTTGGCCGCCTCCCGGTCTCGCTCATCCAACTGGGTCCAGTCCTGCAGCTCAAAGATCTTCTGCTGGCGAAAGGCCGAGTTGCTGTCGAAAATAATCTTGGCGTCCATGCACATCACATGCCCTGTTGAGTCTTCGACCAGCGGGTTGATCTCGAGCAAGATGACATCGTATTTGATGAAGAAGTTGTAGATCTTAATCATGTTGTCGGCCACCTCGTACAGCAAGTGGTGCGGAAAGCCCATCTTCTGGGCAAGCTGCACAGCCTGCTCCTCGGTGATGCCTTCCATGATGTCCACCGGCTGCTTGATGATGGCCCCGGGGTTCTCGGCAGCCACGTCCTCAATGCGCACCCCTCCTTGGGAGCTGCCGATGAGGACGGGGCCCTGGAAGGCCCGCTCCATGGTGATGGCAAAGTAGTACTCCCGCCTGAGGTACTTGCGCTCGCAGATGAGGACCTGGTTGCATATGCGGCCCATTTTGCCTGTCTGCTGGGTGAACAGCCGCTTCCCGATCATCCTGGAGGCCACCTCCCTGGCTTCTTCTGGGGAGCAGACCACCTGCACCCCTCCTCTCAGGCCCCCTTCGAAGACCCCGTTCTGCCGGCCACCGGTCAACACCTGGGCCTTGACCACCAGGTCATCGGTGCCGATCTTTCTGGCCACTGTGTAAGCCTCCTCCGGAGTTCTGGCCAACAAACCATAAGGGACAGGGATGCCCTCTTCCTTCAAGAGCTTCATGCTCAAATATTCATGGAGAGACAGATCCCGCAGCTGCTGCTGCAGCACTGGACGCCTGCAGGTGGTGACGAATCCCCGGCTGGACCCCAAAGCTTTGGCCGTGGCGCTCAGGATCCTCTGGCCACTCCCCTTGACCATGAGCCTTGCCGCCCTCAAGACCTGATGGCACATCATGGTGGGACACGGTCTTCGGCTCCCTTCTCCAGCAGAACTCCCAACTGTCCTTTTACAAAACAATTCCGCAGAGTTCCATCTCCAACGGTCCAAGCCCGGCTTCCCATTGGCCGAGGGAGGGCAAAGGCTTCATGATGCCATCACCTCCACCAAGGATGACATCATCCCCTTGATACTTGCAATCACTCACAGCCTCGTTCTTCCCCTCTGTGACCAGACACAGGATCAATTCCAGGTGGATTCTCCCAACTCAAATACACTTATTGGATACTGTTGGTTCAAAGGGAGTAATCTGTAGAATTAATAGTTCAACACCACTTTAATGCATGTGGCTCAATGCTGTGGGATCATGGGAGCTAAGTTTGGTGAGATATCGGCATCCTTTGGTAGAGGTGAAAGAGCTTGTGAAACTATAGTTCCCAGGGTCCCATAGCATTGAGCCATGGCCATGTAGAATGAACTGCATTCATTCTACAGTGTAGATGCAGCCTAACAAGACAGTATCGGCCACAACTTGAAGTCATGTTTTATTTCTGAACCAAAATTCCATATTGAGTTCCCTAGTACAATTCTAAAAAAATCTATTTTTAAAAAGTGAAAGAGGTTTAACCATTCTTTGTTTGATAAACCATGACACCACATGGCCCACTGCTCCAAAAGCATTACAGGCCCTTACCTGAATTGGACTCCAATTTGAAGGAGGCTTCTTAATGCTGAGAGTAGGTAAAGGTCAAGGTTTTCCCCTGACATTAAGTCCAGTCATGTCCGACTCTGGGAGTTGGTGCTCATCTCCATTTCTAAGCTGAAGAGCCAGCGTTGTCCGTAGACACCTCCAAGGTCACGTGGCCACAGGCATGACTGCATGGAGTGTCATTACCTTCTGCCAGATCTACTCACATTTGCATGTTTTCAAACTTCTAGGTTGGCAGAAGCTGGGGCTAACAGCGGGTGCCCACTTCGCTCCCCGGATTCAAACCTGCGACTTTTCAGTCCACAAGTTCAGCAGCTCAGCGCTTTAACACACTGCACCACTGGGGGCCCACTGAGGGATATTTATATTAATATAAAATTGTCATTGACTATTTCATTCCCATGGTGACCAGGTTGCTTGTTGTTGTTCTTTGTCTCATCAATAATGTTCCTAGCCCAACTGGCCGCTATGTTTGACCACCTTCGAGGAGTCTTTTGACCCATTGCTGTTGGCTGCCTCCAAGTCATTTCTAGCCATCTTGCTGGGGTTTTCTTGTCATGATTTCTTCAGAGGATGTTGTCACCATTGCTTCCTCTGAGGTCAAGAGAGGGTGACTTGGCCGAGGTCCGTGGCTGAACAAAGATTCAAGTCCCGGCCTCCCTGAGTCCTTGTCCAGCACTCAGGACACTGGATCATGATGGCTCTGGTGTTGGCCCATTCGTTGCCTCCATTCCACACCATCATGGAATCCCTTTCCTGGCCAATGAGGAGACAGGCCAGCAACAGTTGGAGAGAGAATTCTGGGGAGTGGATCTGTAAAAAGGCAGTTGGAGAATAGCTAGTACACAAGAGAAGAGAAGCAAGGCCCACCTCCTTCCATGAGCTGCAAGTGGGCTTCATGGGCCGGAGTGGGATCCTGGCAGCCTTTAATGCTGCAGCCAAAGCATTTGGCGGGCGCTTGGGATCCTTCAGCCACGGTTTCCCCACACAACCACAAAGGAACCTGTCCCTGCACGAATACCTGAGCATGAGGCTCCTGAAAGAAGCTGGTGTCTCTGTCCCAAATGGAGTGGTGGCCAGAACGCCAGGGGAGGCCTTCAAAGCGGCCCAGAATATCGGTAGCAATGAGCTGGTGGTCAAGGCACAGGTGTTAGCTGGAGGTCGGGGGAAAGGGACCTTTGAAGGAGGCCTCAAGGGTGGAGTGAAGATTGTTTATTCCCCAGAAGAGGCTAAGGAAATGGCCTCCCAGATGATTGGGAAGAAGCTGTTCACCAAACAGACGGGGGAAAGAGGCCGAATCTGCAACGAGGTCCTCATCTGCGAGCGCCGGTACCCCAAGAAAGAGTACTACTTCGCCATTGCCCTGGAGCGGGCCTTCCAGGGCCCCGTGCTGATTGGCAGTGCCCAGGGGGGCGTCAATATCGAAGACGTGGCTGCAGAGAACCCCGAGGCCATTGTCAAGGAGCCCGTGGACATCGTGGAGGGCATCCAGACAGAGCAGGCCCTGCGCCTGGCCCAGAAAATGGGATTCCCTGCCGATGTGGCAGAAGATGCTGCCCATAACATGGTGAAGCTCTACCAGTTCTTCATCAAATACGACGCCCTGATGGTGGAAATTAACCCCATGGTGGAGGACTCAACGGGGAAAGTGATCTGCATAGACGCCAAGATCAACCTGGACAGCAACTCGGCCTTCCGGCAGAAGAGCGTCTTCGACCTGCAGGACTGGAGCCAGGAGGACGAGCGGGACCGGGAGGCGGCCAACGCGCAGCTGAACTACGTTCCCTTGGATGGGGACATTGGCTGCCTGGTCAATGGGGCCGGCCTGGCCATGGCCACCATGGACATCATCAAGCTCCACGGAGGCACCCCGGCCAACTTCCTCGACGTGGGAGGAGGGGCCTCCCCAGAGCAAGTCAAAGAGGCCTTCAAGCTCATCACGTCGGACACCAGGGTCCAGTCGGTCCTCGTGAACATCTTTGGGGGCATCATGCGATGCGACATCATTGCCCAAGGAATCATCATGGCTGCCTCGGAGCTGGACCTCAAAGTCCCCATCGTGGTGCGCTTGCAAGGAACACAAATGGAGAGCGCCAAGGCCTTGATCGCAAAGAGCGGCCTGAAGATCCTGCCCTGCGACGACCTGGACCAGGCGGCCCAAATGGCCGTCAAGCTCTCCCAGATCATGACCCTGGCCCGGCAAGCCCGCCTGGACGTCAAGTTCCAGCTGCAGAGCTGCTCAGGCCCCTAAGGACTTGTGGTCCCAGAAACCGTTCCTTGGTTCTTGAAACAATTTCCTAGCATGCCCACCCCTCCCCACGCACATGCACACGCATGCACATATTTGGAAGCATGTGTTTTGGGCCTATAGCCTGTTTTCAAATATGGTCCCTCTTCATCTAAAAGTATGTTATTGTCAATCTGTGTTCTTAGCCACAGAGTCCCCTTGAATCAAAATTTTAGTAATCTTTCTTGTTTTCAGTAGTTAGAGATATCTCTCTTCTGAATAAAATGTTGGCACTGATTGGAAAACTTCCCACCACCGTGAGCATGTTTGACATTTTAACTTGTCGGGACTAAACACCTGTATAAATCCACTCAAACACAGGATGTCCCAAACCCAACTTTTGCAAACTATAAAGCTCTTTGACAGTTCCATAAATGGCCTCAAGAGACCTCGGTGTTCCAAAAATACCAATTTAAGACAATTTTCTGCCTGAAATTAATGCCAAACCACCTAAACCCAGCTTCTGGCCTTTCTGCACCCTCCAAAGATTGAACAAGAAACATTTTTATCAAATGGTGGCCCAGTGGGAAGTTGGCAGTGCTGACCCTCTGGTCCAATCTACAGCATGGTCCTCCTGCCCACCAGATGGAGTTGGACTACATGCTCCATCAGCCCCTAATCCCACAAGGCAAAGTTGGCTTCAAAGGTTTCTCCTGGACCATTGTAGAGCTTCAGTAGGGTGTTTGGAGGTCTACAAGCACCCGCTCTCTCCTCCCTTTCATCTTCCAAAGTGCTCCAGTTCTCCACTTGTGCTCCTTCATCCAACTTCCAGAAGATGGGTGAAAGAGCACAAGTGGAGAATTGGTGTCCCTTTCCACCTCCCAGAAGGTGACCACAGGCAACAACTGGAGCCTCATTGTGCTTAATGGGTCTCTATTGCTCCGTTGGTCTTCCCGTGTCAGGCGTCTCTACCCAGGTACAGAATCTTCTTTTTGGACTGCCATTCCCAGCATCCCCCAGCCAACACAGCAAAGATCTGTTTGTAGCCGTTCCTTCCTGGGCCAACAACATACACCCTACCTTTGGGAATGTGCTCATCATCTCTCAATTCTATTGTTATTTCTGTTGAATTTTGAAGTTAGGTCTTCGAATTTAAACCTCCAGTTATGTCCAATCAAATGGTAATCCAAGTCAATATTAAAAGCAGACACAATAAAGCCTTGGAAAACAGAAAAGCCAAAAAATTGAGCAACAAACTAAAATATAATGGTGATGGTGGTGATGGTAACAACCACACCCACCCACCTAAATTATTGGTGCCCATTACCATGGTCTGACACAAATGTCCTTTTCTCCCTGTCATCATCATGGGTGATCCCTCATGGCCGAGTATGATTGTGTTCCAGAAGTAGAATCTTGGTGGTGGGTCTAGAAGTGACTGTAGAAGCCTATTCTGGACCCACATGGTCCTCCACATCGAGGACACAGGATTTCAGGTGGAAGGCAGCCCTGACAAGGGTTTGCTTGATGTCCTTTCCTCTCAACACATTTCTTCCTTTCTCCCTCTATCCATGCCTTTTCAAAATCCATAGCACCATAGTTGGTCACAGCTGACCTCCAGTGACAACGCTTCCCAGTTCTCTCTGTTAATTCCACATTTTTTAAGGCTAGCTTTAAACCCATCTTTAATCTCCTTTGCTGTCCACCGACATTCCGTTTTCCATTCTTGAGCTGAGAACAATGTAACTGCTTTGCGAGGTGGTGATGGGGCCTTTGGGCAACGTGGCATTCGCTCCAGCGAAGTGGATAGCGGAGGATCATGGCTTCGATGCTGGGGGTCTTTACTTCTTCCAGAACACTAGTGTTTGTCCACTAGTCTCCTTTCCAAGAGATTGGCAGGAATATTTCCAGAAAACAAGAGGGACATTTGTAGATGTAAACACGATACGGTGACGATTGTCGCATCTCAGGTTAGCTTCATCTTGCTAAAGACACCAGGCTGTACACCAAAAGTAGTCTTTTGTAGTTTATTAGGAAATAGGGAAAAGATAGTTCATAAAAGGCAAAAGTTCAGTTCCAAAAGATAGTTGCAAAAACAAGGCTGTAAGAACAAATCCATGGAAACATTAGGCATGAAACAAGGTCCTTAAAACGAAGCCAAAGTCCCAGAAACGAGGATACATCCAGGCTACAAGATAATACAGGAAAGCAGACTTGGTTCTTGATTCAAGCGAGGAAATTGCATTGAGGAAGATTTCCCTCTCAGCAGACTGTTTTAATAGCATAATATGAAGGCATTTCTTTGCCCTTTGACTTCCCACTTATTTGCTATTCTGAGACTTCTGCGCAACCCCCGAAATTCCAGACGACTAGCCCGATCTAGAGAAGCGGCCTCATGGCTTTCAAGGCCACAGGGCTCGTTAGTGTTATCAAACTGAGGCTGGGAACCGCTCTCCCTTTCTGCTTCTTGCACCTGAAAACCATCATCATTAACAACATCATTTCTTCTCGTGGGAAAGCCTCCCTGCTCCTCATCTCCCACAGCAGGAACACCCTGCACCTGAAACCCATAATCCCCATCAGAGTCATCTTGAAACTCATCCTGAACCTGAATCCCATCATTCTGAAACTGCATCCCAGAATCCTCATCAGAGTCACATAAAGGCTGAGTCACAACAACGATGTGGTGAGGAGAGCAGAGCCAAAGTTTGGCTCTCCCAGCCTCAGATTTTGTCATGATCTTGGGCTTGGACAATGAACTACAGTAGAGTCTCATCCAACGCTCGCTTATCCAATGTTCTGGATTATCCAACGCATTTTTGTAGTCAATGTTTTCAATATATCGTGATATTTTGGTGCTAAATTCGTAAATACAGTAATTACTACATAGCATTACTGCGTATTGAACTACTTTTTCTGTCAAATTTATTGTATAACATGATGTTTTGGTGCTTCATTTGTAAAATCATAACCTAATTTGATGTTTTATAGGTTTTTCCTTAATCTGTCATTATCCAACATATTATTATCCAGCATTCTGCCGGCCCGTTTACGTTGGATAAGCGAGACTCTACTGTACTTGATTTGAAATCCCTTACCTTCACAAATGCAGCACTTTTCCTGCCATTTTCCTGGCCCAAGATGGCCGCCCTCCCGCTGAGGAGCAGGGGAAGGGGATCCCAGGAGTAGGCCTCTCCTTCGCCAACAAGGGCCTGGCCTCAGAGCAGACCAGGCGGGGCTCCACGGAAGGGTTGGGGTCTGGGGCAGGAACAAGGCCACGGAGCCGGGCTCGCCTCCCTGCCTCCCCCTGGACCCCAAGGCCATTGTTAGCCCCTTGAGTCCCTCTGGGCTGTCGTCTTCCTGAGGCCAAGAGGCGGCCATTGTGGGTCACAGAGGGAAGGCCTCAAACCTTCAAGGAAATGTGAGGGAAACGGGGGGAGAAATAAAGCAGGAGACCTTCTTCATACCTTTCTGTAACTGGAGCCTGGTTTAAAACAAAGGAAGCCCATGCCGAGGACTCAAAGGATCAAAGGGGGCCGGGCTGTGGCGCAGCTGGCTAGTAACCAGCTGCTATAAATCACTACTGACCAAGAGGTCATGAGTTCGAAGCCCGGGTCGGGTTAAGCCTCCGACCATAAAAAAAAAAATAGCCCCGGCTTGACCTAGCAGCCCCGAAAGACAGTTGCATCTGTCAAGTAGGGAAAATTTAGGTACGCTTTATGCGGGAGGCTAATTTAACTAATCTACAACACCATAAAACTGCTCACAAGGAAAAGAATGAGGAAGAACAGCCACCAATGGACGGTGAAGCAACAGCTCCCCCTGTGGCCGGAACCGTGAAGCTGGAAAGATGTTAAAAAATGCCTCTGTGTCTGTCTAAAACTGAATGTTGTTTGTCTGTTGGCATTGAATGTTTGCCATATATGTGTTCATTGTAATCCGCCCTGAGTCCCCTTCGGGGTGAGAAAGAAGGGCGGGATATAAATACTGTAAATAAATAAAGACCATGAGGAGCGTATGAAAGAACTAGGGATGTTGAGCCTCAGAAGAGAAGGCTGAGAGGAGACAGGAGAAGAGCCATGTTTAAATATTTGAAAGGATGCCATGAGGAAGAGAGCACAGGCTTCCTTTCCGCTGCCCTGGAGACTAGGCCTCAATGGCCTGCATGGCAGGGGGTTGGAATAGATGGGCCATGTGGCTCTTCCAACACTGCTATTCTATGATTCTATTGAAAGGATATCCGAAGGAGCCGGCTTGCATTCTGCTGCCCTGGAGACTAGGCCTCAATGGCCGTGGCCCATGTGGTCTCTTCCAACACTGCAATTCTATGATTCTATTGAAAGGATATCCCAAGGAGCCGGCTTGCATTCTGCTGCCCTGGAGACTAGGCCTCAATGGCCGTGGCCCATGTGGTCTCTTCCAACACTGCAATTCTATGATTCTATTGAAAGGATATCCGAAGGAGTCGGCTTGCATTCTGCTGCCCTGGAGACTAGGCCTCAATGGCCGTGGCCCATGTGGCTCTTCCAACACTGCAATTCTATGATTCTATTGAAAGGATATCCGAAGGAGCCGGCTTGCATTCTGCTGCCCTGGAGACTAGTTCTCAATGGCCGTGGCCCATGTGGCTCTTCCAACACTGCTATTCTATGATTCTATTGAAAGAATATCCGAAGGAGCCGGCTTGCATTCTGCTGCCCTGGAGACTAGGCCTCAATGGCCGTGGCCCATGTGGTCTCTTCCAACACTGCAATTCTATGATTCTATTGAAAGGATATCCGAAGGAGTCGGCTTGCATTCTGCTGCCCTGGAGACTAGGCCTCAATGGCCGTGGCCCATGTGGTCTCTTCCAACACTGCAATTCTATGATTCTATTGAAAGGATATCCGAAGGAGCCAGCTTGCATTCTGCTGCCCTGGAGACTAGGCCTCAATGGCCGTGGCCCATGTGGTCTCTTCCAACACTGCAATTCTATGATTCTATTGAAAGGATATCCGAAGGAGCCGGCTTGCATTCTGCTGCCCTGGAGACTAGGCCTCAATGGCCGTGGCCCATGTGGTCTCTTCCAACACTGCAATTCTATGATTCTATTGAAAGGATATCCGAAGGAGCCGGCTTGCATTCTGCTGCCCTGGAGACTAGGCCTCAATGGCCGTGGCCCATGTGGTCTCTTCCAACACTGCAATTCTATGATTCTATTGAAAGGATATCCGAAGGAGCCGGCTTGCATTCTGCTGCCCTGGAGACTAGGCCTCAATGAAGCCATGGGTTCAAATGACGGAAAAGGAGATTCCTCCTGAACATTAGGAAGATCTTCCTGACTGTATGACATGTTCAACAGTGGAACTCTTGAACTGTGAAGAGAGGCAGGTAAGAATTATTATTATTATTAGTATTATTAGTATTATTATTATTACAACATTGTATGACACAGCAAACAAGATAGATATGCTGGATTTTGTATCACAAAATCACAAGTTGAACACTTCCCAAGTGTCTAGAACTGTGTGATGTATTTTCGGATGATGCGTGCAGATCCCAGCAGGGTGGCCTTTTGCAGTTGGCAGATCGTGATTTTGTCAATGTCTATTGTTTCCAAATGCCGGCTGAGATCTTTTGGCACGGCACCCAGTG
Source organism: Anolis carolinensis (assembly GCF_035594765.1). Lineage (NCBI taxonomy): Eukaryota > Metazoa > Chordata > Lepidosauria > Squamata > Anolidae > Anolis > Anolis carolinensis. The sequence continues at coordinate 119,652,589 of NC_085846.1, forward strand.
TGCCCATCACCACCGGGACCACCTGCACTGGTTTCTGCCAGAGTCTTTGAAGTTCAATCTTGAGGTCCTGATAGCAGCCGAATTCCTGTTGTTTTTCATCAATGCGACTGTCACCTGGGATGGCAACATCAATGATCCAAACCTTTTTCTTTTCCACAACTGTGATGTCTGGTGTGTTGTGTTCCAGAACTTTGTCAGTCTGGATTCGGAAGTCCCACAGTATCTTTGCGTGCTCATTTTCCAATACTTTTGCAGGTTTGTGATCCCACCAGTTCTTTGCTGCTGGGAGGTGGTACTTGAGGCATAAGTTCCGATGAATCATTTGGGCCACATAGTTGTGCCTCTGTTTGTAGTCTGTCTGTGCGATTTTCTTACAGCAGCTGAGGATATGATCAATGGTTTCGTCGGTTTCCTTGCACAGTCTGCATTTTGGGTCATGAGCTGATTTTTCGATCTTGGCCTTGATTGCATTTGTTCTGATGTCTTGCTCCTGGACTGCAAGGATCAGGCCTTCTGTCTCTTTCTTCAGGGTCCTATTCGTGAGCCACAGCCAGGTCTTCTCCTTATCAGCTTTTCCTTCAATTTTGTCAAGGAACTTTCCATGGGTTGTTATTATTATTATTATTATTATTATTATTATTATTATTATTATTATTATTATTATTACAACATTGTATGACACAGCAAACAAAATAGATATGCTGGATCACAAGTTGAACACTTCCCAAGTGTCTAGGACTGTGTGATGTACAGTAGAGTCTCACTTATCCAACACTCGCTTATCCAACATTCTGGATTATCCAACACATTTTTGTACTCAATGTTTTCAATACATCGTGATATTTTGGTGCTAAATTCGTAAATACAGTAATTACTACATAGCATTACTGCGTATTGAACTACCTTTTCTGTCAAATTTGTTATATAACATGATGTTTTGGTGCTTAATTTGTAAAATCATAACCTAATGTTTAATAGGCTTTTCCTTAATCTCTCCTTATTATCCAACATATTCACTTATCCAACGTTCTGCCAGCCCGTTTACGCTGGATAAGCGAGACTCTACTGTATTTTCGGATGATGTGCGCAGATCCCAGTAGGGTGGCCTTTTGCAGTTATTATTATTATTACTAGTAGTATGAACTCTCTGCCTCAGTGTGTAGTGGAGGTTCCTTCTCTGAGGGCTTCTAAGCAGAGCTTGGATGGCCATCTGTCGGGAGGGCTTTGATTGTGCCTTTCCTGCTTGAAGGCAGAAGGGGGTTGGACTAGATGCCCCATGTGATAGCTCCAACTCTAGGGTTCTATGATTGGGATTAACTGCATAATTCTGGCATCCCTTATATCAGTCATGGGTGAACTTCCGCCCTCCAGGTGTTTTGGACTCCAACTCCCACCATTCCTCACAGCCTCAGGCCCCTTCCTTTCTCCCCCCAGCCGCTTAAGCGGCTGGGGGGAGAAAGGAAAGGGCCTGAGGCTATGAGGAATGGTGGGAGTTGGAGTCCAAAACACCTGGAGGGCCAAAGCTGGCCCATGCTTGCCTTATATAAATGGCAAAAGCAAGAAGCAGCAACCCGTTGAACCAACCAAGCTTGAGAGATTCATGAGTCAGAGAAGACAATGCTTGTTTGGCCAAATTTCATCCAAAGAGATTGCTGAATCCTTCTTTCAGTGCTTGCATCTGCCTCTGTGGCCTTCCCTTCTTTATTACCCCCCACCCAAGTATGTGTAAACATTGCCCGACTGTTATTGGCATATCCTTGTGGGGAAGAATCCAACTGGACCCATAACACAACCTGCAACGTGTTAGCATTTCCGATCACTTTCAAAAAGCAAAGCATTGCTTTCAGCGGTATTTTAATATGAATGAGACGTAAAACGCATTTTGAACAAGGGAACCATTTTTATTCTTCCTATTTTTATTAAAGACCCCCCCCCCTACTTACCCCCCCCTCCCCCCCCCCCCCCATCACTGGCCTGTAGCAAATAGCAGCTACACCCCACCTGAACTCTGCGCAAGATCAATGGGGAAGTGCATTGGAGTGTTATGTGGTTTCCAGGCTGACTGGCTGTGTTCTAGCAGCATATTCTTATGACATTTCACCTGCATCTGTGGCTGGCATCTTCAGGGAAGTGCATTATTTGCTGAGCTGCCCAACAATCGAAACAGAAACTGTGTTCTGGAGGAAGACTGAGAAGAGGAAACCATTGGACCATTGACATAATAAAGGATCACAAACATCCACAAACGTGCCCTAAGAGCCTGGGTCTCAGCCATAGGAGAGACCCACGGGCACATTTTCAGTTCTGATGTTCCTAATTGCAGTTGTATCTGAGTATAATGTACGTTAGTTGCAGCTTGTCCACTCCTCAGGACCAGAAGGTCTTCCTCAGCTGCCAATCTGGCTGGGATGACCAACAATAAATTAAAATAGCACCCATTTTCTAGCACCCTCGCCCTGCCCCACTCCACCCAGTGCTGCTAAGTGCCTGCGTCCCCGAGTCCAATCTCTTTGCAGCCGGCCTCCTGTTTGAATTTGGTCAGGCTCCCAAGGGGGACCTGAAGCGGGGCACAGGAGAGCAGGAGGGGGCCATGCGCCTGCAGGAAGGGGGGCAGGCCCTGGCCATGGTCCGTGGTGTAGCGAGGGAGCAGCCGTCCGCCTGCGTGGGCCGCCACATGGGCCTTCATCTCCTTCCGCCGGTTGAAGATGACTCCACACTCAGTGCAGGGGTAGACCCTCTCCACAGTGTGGGTGAGGTGGTGGGTGCGCAGGTTGCCTTTGTACTTGAAGCTCTTGCCGCACTCCAGGCAGGCATAAGGGCGCTCGCCCGTGTGGATGCGCCGGTGCTTCATGAGGGTGGTCTTGAGGTTGAAGGTCTTGCCGCAGTCGGCGCAAGCAAAGGGCCGCTCCCCGGTGTGGATGCGCTGGTGGGTGATAAGGGTGCCCTTGCGGTTGAAGCTCTTGCCGCACTCCAGGCAGGTGAAGGGCTTCTCACCCGTGTGGATGCGCCGGTGCTTGATCAGCTCCCCGTTGTGGCTGAAGCGCTTGCCGCAGTCAGCGCAAGCAAAGGGCCGCTCCCCGGTGTGGATACGCTGGTGGCGGGTGAGGTCCCCGTTGCGGCTGAAGCTCTTCCCACACTGGGGGCAACCGAAGGGCCGGTCGCCCGCGTGGATTTTCTGGTGGAGGAGGAAGGTCTTCTTGGCGCAGAAGCCCTTGCCACACTCGCTGCAGACGAAGGGCCGCTCACCCCGGTGGATCTTCTGGTGAGTAAGGAAGTTGGCCTTGCGGTTGAAGGCCTTGCCGCACTCCTGGCAGGCGTAGGGCTTCTCGCCTGTGTGGATGCGCTGGTGCAGGACAAAGGTCTGCTTGGAGCAGAAGCTCTTCCCGCAGACTGAGCACTCAAAGGGCTTCTCTCCTGTGTGGATGCGCAAGTGGCGCATCAGGTCCCCCTTCTGGCTGAAGCACTTTCCGCACTCGGAACACGGGAAGGGCTTCTCCCCTGTGTGCACCCGCAGGTGGGTGATCAGGTTGCCCCGGTGCTGGAAGCGCTTGCCGCACACGCTGCAGGCGAAGGGCCGCTCGGCCGCCGTGTAGGTCTTGGTGGCCGGGCACTCGGGGTCCTCCGGGGCACTCATACTGGGAGGAAGGGACCTCTTCCCAGGGTCACTGGACCCCACAGAAGGAGAAGGCCTGCTTTCCGCCATCGGGCTGGCAGCCACCTGGGCGCCCAAATTAACGCTATGGCCCCCACATGGGTCGGGGTTGGGCCTGGGGGAACATTGGAAGTCGGGGGCCTCTTCCTCCAGCTCCATCTTCACAATGACGTCAGGCCTGGGATCAGCTATATAAGGAGAAGGAGAGGAAATGAAGTGGCTGCCTCTCCTATAGCCTACCCCAAAACAGCTCTCTCAGGGAGAAGATCCCTCAATGAGGAGACCTTGAACTCTTGAAACGAGACTGCAGGCCCAGCGGCGTTCCGGGCTCTTTCTTTGTGAATGGCAGGAATCCCATTCTGTCTACAAGCATGCTCTGAAGCATGCACACACAGACACACCTCATGTGCATTTCTGAGTGACAGAACCCCTGCGATTTCCACCTCCTCCCGCCCCAAGTGGCCATGAGGCCAAGTGTCCCCAAGGCCAGAAGAACCCCTGATGCTCCCTTGCAGGACCCTCTGTACTCACAGGAATCTGTGTCACTGCCAGACTCTCTGTCGCTGTCCTCCCAGGATCCTTTGCTGTGCAAACTGTCCTCCAGCTCCGTCTTCACGGCAAATTCCCTCTGGATGCCTGAAAAAAGATATCAAGCAATCACATGGAAAGTGGGGTGTGGTGGTAATGGTTGTGGGAGCTGGGGAGACCAGACTCGGAGGAGAGAAGACGGGGAGGTGACATGAGCCATCTTGAAATAAATAGTAAGATTGCCTTCCTGCTGTTCCACAGAACCAATGGTGAAATCTACCAAAGTGTTAGGAAGAACTTTCTGACAGCAAGAGCCATTGGATAACATGATACGGACTTCCTGGGAGGGGGCCAGTCTCAGCCTGGTTGAGGGAGCTTTTTCTGGAGGAGAGGTCCCAGCTAATTCCAGACAAAACAAGGCAATGGGGCTATGAAGATGATCCCAGTCCTTTGTCCCACCCAAAGAATAAAAAGAATGCAGTCTTCTCTCATTCTCTCTTACCAGCCGTGGGGCCAAAATGCATCTTCTTTTCTGGCCCTGGGGGGTTCAGCGGGCATTCAATGCACAACTCGTCCTCTGGTTCCTCTTTGACCACCATCTCGTGCCCTGGCACAGCGCAACCTGAGGACAGAGGAGAAAAGTCCCTCAGTTGGGGGTGCATTCCCCATTGTTTCTGGCCCACAAGCCCCAAGGGATGCACCAAGGACAATGTCCAGGGAGGAACCTCAAGGCAGGCAGGAGCCACCTTGGACATACTGGACAGTACGTCTCTCAGAAGGCGAACCTGGCCAATGCAGCCCAGAGATGGTCTCTCCAGAACACCCCTGATGTCTGCCTCTTGATGGATTGATCCAGATGTACAAGAACCAAGACAACCTACAGCATGGATTCAGATCTTGGCTTATAATATGAAACCTTAATTTCATTGCTTTCCCAGAAGGCAGATTGGGCCCCCCTCTGCTCTCTTTCTGCATGCTAACTGTTCATTGCAAAGGTCTTTAAATTGGGGCACTCACTATTCTTCTTAGAACAGACTAGCTTTATTGCCATGAAATCAAATGCTTTTCCCAACACACCACAAAACAACACACCCATCCCTCCATACTTCCACCATCACCACACAGCCCCTAATGCCACATCAATGCGAAACCATGGAGTTCAACATAGCAACAGCTCTAGGATCAAAGCTATCTTTCGGTCTGTTTGTCCTTGTCCTTGTCACCCTGTACTGTCTGCCAGATGCCAATAATTAAAAAAAAAAGAATATGCCGGGTGAGATGGGTCCCCTAGAATGCTCTGAGCTTTCTTAAGGCTGCAGGACTTACATTCTTCCAAAGAGGAGAGAAAGAGGGCAACCAATGATTCTCTGTGCAGTCATGGTGACCCTTTGGAGCGCCTTCTTATCTGCAACTGTGCAGTTACCAAACTACGCACAGATCCAGTAGGCTACTGTTCGTAAATAATGACCAAGATATTTTTATTTTTATTTTTTTATTTTTTTATTGTGCAAGTTGTTGTCTATTGCTGTGTTTTATACTGCTACTGTTTTTATTCGGGCTTGGCCCCATGTAAGCCGCCCTGAGTCCCCTCCGGGGAGATAGAGGCGGGGTATAAAAATAAAGTTATTATTATTATTATTATCTGGTCATTGGATCTGAGGGTCTTCCAGCTGAAACCTATCAGATCCCAGCATCTGTGTATCCTTGGATGGTGAAGGATTAAAATCATAGAAGTACAGGCAGGATTGTGTCAGAAGAGAACCCAAGAACTATCCAGTACAACCCCCGACAAAGGCCATCCAGCCTACGGATTTTTTGGTATCTTTTGGTCCCACTTGGGGAGCAAGGTGAACAGGACCTCCTCAGTGACTGAACCTTCCAGACATTGGAACCCCTTCCCCCCTGTGGCCCCCAGAACTGACCCTCTGCCCCAGACCCGTTAAGCCTCCCTGCCAGGTTCAAGGGATTGTGCAGCCATCACCCACCTGCGCTGGAAGACCCCCCGAGCTTGCCCTCCATCTCTGGATCAGGGCGGGTGGTGGGTTTCCTCTCCAGACAGGGACGGACGCCCCCAGTTTTGCTTCAACACAACCTGCTGAAAAGCAGAAAGAAAAGGATGGGTCAAGCTGTGTGAGCTAGTTCCCCATGACACATTGTCAACTTAACAATTTTAGGCCATCAAGACATGGAGCCCATGCTTCACACTCACATTGCTGGCGGGCCCCCCTCCACTGTGGCACAGAATCATACAGTCCAAGGGGGTCTCAGAGACCATCTAGAACCACCCCCAATGCAGTCAAAGCAGGATATGGCAATGGGGCCCAAAGCATCCTTATTTATCACAGCTAAGACTTACCTGACAGGATGGGTCAGGGCAACCAGGGCTGGGAGGGGGAGGCCTCCACCTGGGACCCCCCTCAGAAGGAGGAGGAAGAGGAAGAGGCTGCTGTCCATCATTCTGGAAGAGCTAGGGCCCCTCAGTGCAAGGAAGACCTCTTTCCACTCCTCACAGAGACAGCCTTTTCCCCATCTGCGGAGTTTCAGGTCTGCAAGGAGATAAAGGGAAGCATTACAACAGGGAAAGAGAGGAGTCCCTGCGATGAGGACCCATTGATTGAACTTTGGGAGGTGTTTGGGAGACAGATATGGAACACTCAACACACAGAACCCTAGACCAGGGGTCCCCAAACTAAGGCCCGGGGGCCGGATGCAGCCCATCGAAGCCATTTATCCGGCCCCCACGGCACAAGGGCAGAAGGGGGTTGGGCTAAATGACCCAAGGGGTCTCTTCTTCTCTTACAACCATTATTATTATTATTATTACTATTATTATTATTATTATTATTAACATTGAGGCTGGGTGGACATCTGTCAGGGGCAATACTAATGGCTTTTGGTGCACAAAGGCAGGAGGAGATAGGACTAAATGGCCCAAGGGGTCTCTTCCAACCCTCATTATTATTATTATTATTATTATTATTATTATTATTATTATTATTATTAACATTGAGGCTGGGTGGCCATCTGTCAGGGATGCTTTGCTTGTGCTTTCGGTGCACAAAGGCAGCAAGGGATTGGACTCAATGGCCCAAGGGGTCTCTTCCAACCCTCTTTATTATTATTATTATTATTATTATTATTATTATTATTATTATTATTAACATTGAGGCTGGGTGGCCATCTGTCAGGGATGCTTTGCTTGTGCTTTCGGTGCACAAAGGCAGCAAGGGATTGGACTCAATGGCCCAAGGGGTCTCTTCCAACCCTCATTATTATTATTATTATTATTATTATTATTATTATTATTATTAACATTGAGGCTGGGTGGCCATCTGTCAGGGATGCTTTGCTTGTGCTTTCGGTGCACAAAGGCAGAAGGAGATTGGACTCAATGGCCCAAAGGGTCTCTTCCAACCCTCTTTATTATTATTATTATTATTATTATTATTATTATTATTATTATTATTAACATTGAGGCTGGGTGGCCATCTGTCAGGGATGCTTTGCTTGTGCTTTCGGTGCACAAAGGCAGCAAGGGATTGGACTCAATGGCCCAAGGGGTCTCTTCCAACCCTCTTTATTATTATTATTATTATTATTATTATTATTATTATTAACATTGAGGCTGGGTGGCCATCTGTCAGGGATGCTTTGCTTGTGCTTTCGGTGCACAAAGGCAGAAAGGGATTGGACTCAATGGCCCAAGGGGTCTCTTCCAACCCTCTTTATTATTATTATTATTATTATTATTATTATTATTATTATTATTATTAACATTGAGGCTGGGTGGCCATCTGTCAGGAATGCTTTGCTTGTGCTTTCGGTGCACAAAGGCAGAAAGGGATTGGACTCAATGGCCCAAGGGGTCTCTTCCAACCCTCTTTATTATTATTATTATTATTATTATTATTATTATTATTATTATTATTATTAACATTGAGGCTGGGTGGCCATCTGTCAGGGATGCTTTGCTTGTGCTTTCGGTGCACAAAGGCAGAAAGGGATTGGACTCAATGGCCCAAGGGGTCTCTTCCAACCCTCTTTATTATTATTATTATTATTATTATTATTATTATTATTAACATTGAGGCTGGGTGGCCATCTGTCAGGAATGCTTTGCTTGTGCTTTCGGTGCACAAAGGCAGAAAGGGATTGGACTCAATGGCCCAAGGGGTCTCTTCCAACCCTCTTTATTATTATTATTATTATTATTATTATTATTATTATTATTATTATTAACATTGAGGCTGGGTGGTCATCTGTCAGGGATGCTTTGCTTGTGCTTTCAGTGCACAAAGGCAGAAGGAGATTGGACTCAATGGCCCAAGGGGTCTCTTCCAACCCTCTTTATTATTATTATTATTATTATTATTATTATTATTATTAACATTGAGGCTGGGTGGCCATCTGTCAGGGATGCTTTGCTTGTGCTTTCGGTGCACAAAGGCAGAAAGGGATTGGACTCAATGGCCCAAGGGGTCTCTTCCGACCCTCTTTTTTATTGTTGTTGTTGTTGTTATTAATTATTATTGCTCGGTGGCCAACTATAGTCCGGCCCTCCAATGGTCCGAAGGATCATGAACTGGCCCCCTGTTTTAAAAGTTTGGGGACCCCTGCCCTAGACTCTCAGAGCTGCAAGGCGCTCCAAGGAGCACCACCTCCACTGCAGAATATGCAGTTTGATGCTGTTTAAACAGCCACAGCTCAAGCCTACGAAATCCCGGGAGTTGTGGTGGAGCATAGCCTTTTGAATGTGAGCCGCTTTGAGTCTCCTTGTGGGAGAGAAAAAGTGGGGTAGAAATAAACATAGAAATAAACATAATAATGGGTTGCTGTGAGATTTCTAAGCTGTCTGGCCATGTTCTAGAAGCCTTCTCTCCTGACGTTTCACCCACATCTGTGGCAAGCATCCTCAGAGGTTGTGAGTATATTGGAAACTAGGCAAATTATATCTATCTATCGGTGGAATAATGTCCAGGGTGAGAGAAAGAACTCATGTCTGTTGGAGGCAAGTGTGAATGTTGAAACTGAACCTCACAACCTCTGAGGATGCTTGCCATAGATCTGGGAGAAACGTCATGAGAGAATGCTTCTGGAGCATGGCCAGTGTGATGACTCATGGGCCATGTAGTCCCGTTCCCAGTACTATTGTGGCAGATGAAGAGGAAAACTTGGGTTTCCCACCGTTTCAGCCAGAATTGGAGCCCTTGCACCTGCAAGATGTTTGCCCACCAGAAGTCAGCCAAACAAGCCTTGAGCAGAAATCTCCCCCATTTTCTCGCCGGGATTATTATAATCGAGATAGAGGCGCTCGGGAGGCGACTCGCAGGAGCGCCAGGATAGCTGCCAGACAATTAGCTGATTAAGTCTGTTTCCCTTGGGAAACTTTAAGGAGTCATGCATCTGGACACAGTATAGGTTTCGTTTCTTGTTCCCCAGGGAAAGTGTTCCTTGGCGGGAAAACAAGATCCTATATAGGTGTTTGCCCGCAAAGAAATCCTTGCGGAGTCAATTCGTCACCTTGTGGAGTGAGATCGTGTGTGGACTATGCTACTCCAGTCCCTTGCCTCCAGGACCAAGCTCCAAGCCTTGTTTCACGGACCTTGTTCTAGCATCAAGCTTTCCTTGTTCCACGGACCTCGCCACGGACCCTGTTCTTGCTTATTGTCTTTTGTAGCCACGTATCAAGCCTTGTTGCCAAGAATCTAGTTTGCTTCCAGCCTTGTTGTCAAGCTTCATTGGACACTTTGCCTGGCAAAGTGTGTGTTTCGGTTATTGGATTATAACTTTGGACTCTTAATTTCACATATTGGACATTGTTTTCCTGGACTATATTTGACCTTTCCTGAAAGGTCTACTTCTGAACTATATTCTTCACTTGTTTTTATTGACTTTATATATTCCTTTAATAAAGATATTAGATAGATTCTGGTCTCTGTGCATGGTTATTGGTGCTCTGCAGCCTGGGTCCTGACAGCCAGACAGCCCGGAAAACTCACAGCAACCCAGTAAGTCTGGCCATGAAAACCTTCGGCAATACATAAAACGTAATAATAGTCCTTCGGCCCCGTCTTCCAAAGAGGGATGGGGCCTCGCCAAGCTGCAACTCCCAGGGTCCCCCCGCATTGGGCCCTGGCAGTTCATGCCTTCATTCTCCAGTCTAGAAATGCACCTGGCGAGAGTCAAACGAGCTCAAAGCGGTACAAGTCCTCTGTGCGGATCTCAGCGGGGCAGTATTGGGCGAGGCTCTTTCGGAGGGGAGAGGGGTTACATCCCTGGCGGCGAAGACCCTGCCCTCTGCACATGCCCAGAGGCGCTCCCTCCCTCCCTCCCTCCTGGATGCTGTGTCGTATTTCTAAGGCGATAATATTGGGAGGGGACGTGATCATTTGGAGGGGGGGCGGGGGAGACCCTTCTGATGCCAACACAAGACCCCAAGGAATTGGTGGGTGGGTGGGTTGTGGGGATTGTTTACACCCACCTCTTCGGCCTTGCTGCAAACCTCATTCCCGGGCCTGGTCTGCAAAAGGGGGGCAGCAGGGAGGGGGCGTCGTGCCTACCTGGGGGGGGAGGGGGCGTCTCCTTGGTCCGGTTCCCAAGACAGGGCGAAGCTGCAGCCTCAAAGGGAGGGGGCTGCTTCCGAGCCCGGACTCCTTTCGGGGCTTCAGGAGGGAGGGAGGGGGTCTCCCGCCCTCCTCGGCCCCTTTGTTGCGGGCGGGGAAAGACTACAGCCCCCAGCAGCCCCCGCGCCGCCCCCTCCTTCCCTCCCCCATAGAGGGCGGGGCCTCATGCAATTCCCTCCTCTGGCTCCGCCCCCTGGGGGGTGGCACGTGGGGAGGGGTCCTCCGCCTTTCCCTCCTCCCTCCCTCCCCTGGCTCCTCCTTTTGCCTCTGGGTCCCAGACAAGCATCTTGAGCGCTGAGCATTGCTCCTGGAGCATTGATTGCAGCACAACAACAACAACACACCTGGGAGTCACTCTGGACTGTGCTCCCACTTACAAGAAGCACTGCTTGACTATCAAGCAAAAACTGGACACTGGAAATAACATTATGTGAAAGCTGACTGGCACAAGCTGGAGGTCACAACCAGGCACAGCAAAGACCTCTGCCCTTGACTTTACTGCTCTGCTGCTGAATACGCATGTCCAATGTGGAACACATCTCGCCACGTGAAAACAGTGGATGCGGCTCTTAATGAGACATGCTGCATGACTAAAGGATGTTGACGCCCCACACCGTTGGAGGAATTATACTGTTTAGCTGTATTGCAACAAGTTAAAATATGAACCAACAATGTCATCCGGCAGCTAAAACGCCAATGGGATGTTGGCCTGCGTCAAGAGGAGTCTCGTGGCTAGATCCAGGGAAGTCATGCTGCCCCTCTATTCTATTCTGCCTTGGTCAGACCACACCTGGAATCACACTGGGTCCAGTTCTGGGCACTGCACTGGAAGGGTGATGTTGACTCTGAGCTGAGATGTGTCCAGAGGAGGGCAACTCAAAGGATCAAGCATCTGGAGAATAAGCCCTATGAGGAGCAGCTTAAAGAACCGGGCATGTTGAGCCTGTAGAAGAGAAGGCTGAGAGGAGACAGGATGAGGGCCATGTATAAATAGGTGAGGGGGAGTCCTAGGGAGGAGGGAGCAAGCTTGTTTTCTGCTGCCCTGGAGACTGGGACACAATGGAGCAATGGCTTCAAACTACAGGATAGGAAGGAGAGTCCACCTGAACATGAGGAACAACTTCCTGACTGTGAAAGAATGCTGTTCAGCAGTGGAACTCTCTGCCCCGGAGTCTGTGGAAACTCCTTCTCTGGAGGCTTTGAAACAGGCTGGATGGCCATCTGTTGGAGATGCTTTGAATGCGATTTTCCTGCTTCTTGGCAGAATGGGGTTGGACTGGACGGCCCACCAGGTCTCTTCCAACTCTAGGATTCTATGGTTCTCTATCTATGGCAAAGTGCGTTAAAGCGCTGAGCTGGAGACCAAAAGGTCCCAGGCTCAAAACCCAGGAGCGGGGGGAGCGGCCGCTGTTAGCTCCAGCTCCTGCCAACCTAGCAGTTCAAAAACATTCCAATGTGAGTAGATCAATACTCACATCTGGCGGGAAGGTAACGGCGCTCCATGCAGTCATGCCGGCCACATGACCTGGAGGCGTCTACGGACAATGCCAGCTCTTCCGCTTAGAAATGGAGATGAGCACCAACCCCCAGAGTCAGACATGACTGGACATAATGTCAGGGGAAAACCTTTACCTTTTTTACTATCTACTTCTCCCCTCCAAAAATGTTTTTTCTCCTAACTCAAGTTTCTCATAGAACCTCACGCTTCCAGGGAAACCAAGTCTTTAGGTCTTGTCATTATTATAGCTTTTATTTTTACCCTGTTTTTCTCACGGAGATAGAACCCTAAGTGACGCAATATTGAAAGGCACCCCAATTAAAAGCATACCAAAGCTAGGTATTAAAACATGGCATGGAATGCATAACAGAATTGAAATACATTGAATGTGAATTTATATGTGGAATGCATAACAGAATTGAAATACATTGAATGTGAATTTATATGTGGAATGCATAACAGAATTGAAATACATTGAATGTGAATTTATATGTGGAATGCATAACAGAATTGAAATACATTGAATGTGAATTTATATGTGGAATGCATAACAGAATTGAAATACATTGAATGTGAATTTATATGTGGAATGCATAACAGAATTGAAATACATTGAATGTGAATTTATATGTGGAATGCAGAACAGAATTGAAATACATTGAATGTGAATTTATAACTCCTTTTAAGGCCAGTTCCCTGACCCAAGGCAGGATCCTCTTGTGTATTCTTTGTACACAAAAACTTTTGAAGTCCTGTCTGAATAAAAGGGTTTTGTCCTGCCGCCTGAAGGATGGCAAGGAGGGGGCTGGCCTGGCCTCTGTGGGTTGGGATGCTAGAAACCAGGCCCACCCTGACCCATTTTTTGGAGCCTTGCCTTCAAAAGATGGGCGCATCCTTACAGCATTCTTGTGAGGCAGGCTCAAATGGAAGAGAGCTCTACAGTCCAGGCTGTGGCTGCATCAGGGTCTCCTTTCCAAGGCTTTGCCCTACAGAAATGAGATGCTGAATCCAAAGGTTGCAATGGTCAGTTTTGAATATGAGCTAAGACTTAAAAGGAGTGTGTACTTTGATTGTGCTTTTCCTACATGGCAGACAAGGGTTGGACGAGGTGGTCCATGCAGCCTCCTCCAACTCTTCCCCCACAACCCCTTCCCTCCCTCGGCAGCATAATAGACCTTTGTAAAGATCTGATTTATTAACAAAAACTCCAATACCCTTGTCCTCTTTTTTATTTTTCTTTCCTTTTTGTGCGAGAAAAAAAAAGAGAAAATGCTCAATCAAAACTTACGGTAAAAAAATGAAGTAGCAGAAGTCATGTCAGAACCCGTGGCCATCCTCTTTTTGAAAAATCCTGGATAACAAGAGGAAGTCCAAGCAGTAAAATAAGGCAAACCTCCCTTCGGCTATAAATAAAGTTTCATTTCATATCAGATGTGGTCCCCATCTTCAAAAAGTGGGATGGGGAAATCCTAATGCTCTGAATGTCCTCAGACGAATATGGTCTGCGTGGGAAATCAACATCCACCAAGGTAGGCGTGGGCAAACTTTGGCCCTCCACCTTGGAGGAAGAGGGCAGTGGAGCTTACTTGAGGGACCATCCAGCCTCTGGCTACAGCTCTGCAGCCTCCCCCCCCCCCCCCCACTCCACGCCAGTGTGTGGATAAGAGCGGAGGGGAAAGAACTTGCCAAACTCGAGAAACACCTTGGAGGAAGAGGGCAGTGGAGCTTACTTAAGGGACCATCCAGCCTCTGGCTACAGCTCTGCAGCCTCCCCCCCCCACTCCACGCCAGTGTGTGGATAAGAGCGGAGGGGAAAGAACTTGCCAAACTCCAGAAACACCTTGGAGGAAGAGGGCAGTGGAGCTTACTTAAGGGACCATCCAACCTTTGGCTACAGGGGAAAGAACCTTGTATAGCTTCTGTCCTATTGAGCTGCTGCCTGCTGAGCACTTTAAAAACCAGATGTTCGTCAAACACTTTGTGGGGACAGTGTTGTCGTCATTACTGCACTTTTAAGTGTAGAAGGGGCACCAATAAGCACTTTCCAGTAGAACTGAACTGCTGCACTGCACTTTATGAACTAAACCGCTTACCACCTATATTACACCAATATTTATTATGATAACATCAAATACCTATTGCTGGACCCTTCTTTGGACTTGAATTAAGCACTATAGCACTTTGGCACTTAGGTCGTTACAACCACAGTCAACATCTGTAGTGATCAAGGTGTGTTAGTAGCTAGAGTATTAATTAAGGGTCAGGGACACAAATAGGAGGGTGGGAAGGGAGAGCAGTGGTTAGAGGCCATTGGGCCAGTGCAATTACCATCCATAGATAACAATATAAACAACACTGAAGCACTGGAGCACTCTTATAGGGTTGGGGTAAAGAAATTAACATCTTAACTCCTACGCTGAGTATACTACTGCTTCCAATCAGAACATCAGTATAACCCTCAAAGGAGGTAGGAGTAGGAAGCAGCGGTAATATGATCCTCACGTGTGAAAGTGAGTCTACAACTATGGTAGACCATGTAGGGAGAGGTGTGCATTTAGCAGCTGGGGGGCCCCCATCGAAGTTATCCAGGGGAGGGGGAGATATGGGAAAGGGAGGCATAACTTAATTCGGCCTAGGGTGAGAAATAGAGTGCTTGTAGATCTAAAACGGCCTCCTGACATAGTAAAGTTGGGTGCCCAGGTTGGCGGACCCTCCAATCTGAAGGTGGTGCTGCTGAACGCCAGGTCTGTCAACGGTAAAGCTGCAATCATCCAGGACCTCATCCTGGATGAGCGGGCAGACCTGGCGTGCATAACGGAGACCTGGTTGGACGAGGCTGGGGGAGTTAACCTCACCCAGCTTTGTCCACCAGGATATACCATGCAGCACCAACCAAGATCTGGAGGGAGGGGAGGAGGGGTTGCAGTGGTCTATAAGGAGTCCATCCCCCTGACCAGGTGCCCCATCCCGCAGTCTATCTTGTTTGAGTGTGCTCATCTGAGGGTAGGGAGCCGGGACAGTTTAGGGATTCTGTTAGTGTACCGACCACCCCGCTGCACTACAGTCTCCCTGCCTGAGCTAGCTGGGGTGGTCTCGGGCCTGGCTTTGGAGTCCCAACGGCTCATTGTGCTGGGGGACTTCAATGTCCATGCCGAGGCCACTCCCTCCGGTGTGGCTCAGGACTTCATGGCCGCCATGGCAACCATGGGGCTGTCCCAATTAGTATCTGGCCCTACCCACAGAGCAGGGCACACACTTGACTTGGTTTTCTGCCAGGGATGGGAGGAAGGTGGCGGTGTGGAGGAGCTCACCATCGCTCCTTTGCCATGGACCGACCATCACCTGATCAGGTTTAGAATCACTGCGCCCCCCAACCTCCGCAGGGGTGGAGGACCCAAAATGGTCCGCCCCAGGAGGCTTATGGATCCGGATGGATTCCTGATGGCTCTTGGGGAATTTCCCGCCACCTCGGCTGGTGACCCTGTCGATGCTCTGGTCGCCCTCTGGAACAAGGAGGCGGCTAGGGCAATAGACACGGTCGCTCCGGAACGTCCCCTCTCAAGTACCCGAGCTAAACCATCTCCTTGGTTCACCGAGGAGTTGGCAGCGATGAAGCGAAAGAAGAGGGGACTAGAGGGTGTGTGGCGTTCGGAGCCGAGCGAGCCAAACCGAACACGGCTGTGTTCCTATCTTAGGGCATATGCCGCGGCAATAGATGCTGCAAAGAACATTTTCTTTGCAGCTAATATTGCGTCTGCAAAGAACCGTCCGGCGGAGCTGTCCCGAGTTGTCAAAGGTTTGTTATATCCCGTCCCTCAAGACGGGATCCCTGACAACTCGGCAGCCCGCTGTGAAGCATTTGCTCAGTTCTTTGCGGACAAAGTCGCTTTGATCCGTTCTGGCTTTGACACCATATTAACGGCAGTCTCCGAGGATGTAGCAAGAGCACCTGCTTGTCCTATTTTGATGGATTCGTTTCAATTGGCTCAGCCTGAGGACGTGGACAAGGTGCTTGGAGAGGTGAGGGCTACCACATGCATCCTAGACCCCTGCCCATCCTGGCTAGTGAGAGAAGCCAGAGGGGGATTGGCCGAGTGGGTGAAGGTGGTGGTGAATGCCTCCCTTTGGGAAGGCATATTTCCAGCGAGCCTTAAATTGGCTGTGATCAAACCGCTGTTGAAGAAGCCATCACTGGACCCCACTCAATTGGATAGCTATCGGCCTATTTCCAATCTCCCCTTTTTGGGCAAGGTCATGGAACGTGTGGTGGCCGCTCAACTCCAGGCATTCTTGGTTGACACTGATTTTCTAGATCCGGCGCAGTCTGGTTTCAGGCCGGGGCATGGTACCGAGACAGCCTTGGTCGCCTTAGTCGATGATCTACGCCGGGAACTGGACAGGGGGAGTGTGTCCCTGCTGGTTCTGCTGGACCTATCAGCGGCCTTCGATACCGTCGATCACGGTATCCTTCTGGGGCGCCTTGCCGGGATGGGTCTCGGAGGTACTGTTTTGCAGTGGCTCCGGTCCTTCCTGGAGGGGCGTTCCCAGATGGTGTCATTGGGGGACACCTGCTCGGCCCCATAACCATTGACTTGTGGGGTCCCGCAGGGTTCAGTACTGTCCCCCATGTTGTTCAACATATACATGAAGCCGCTGGGAGAGATCATCAGGAGTTTCGGGGTTCGGTGTCATCTGTACGCAGATGATGTCAGCTCTGTCACTCCTTCCCACCTGTCACTAAGGAGGCTGTTCAGGTCCTGAACCGGTGTCTGGCCTCTGTGTCGGACTGGATGAGGGCGAACAAATTGAAACTGAATCCAGACAAGACAGAGGTCCTCCTGGTCAGTCGCAAGGCTGAACAGGGAATAGGGTTACAGCCTGTGTTGGACGGGGTCGCACTCCCCCTGAAGACACAGGTTCGCAGTCTGGGGGTGATCCTGGACTCATCGCTGAGCCTGGAGCCCCAGGTCTCGGCGGTGGCCAGGGGAGCCTTTGCACAACTAAGACTTGTGCGCCAGCTGCGCCCGTTCCTTGGGAGGTCTGACTTGGCCACGGTGGTCCACGCTCTGGTTACATCCCGTTTGGACTACTGCAACGCTCTCTACGTGGGGTTGCCTTTGAAGACGGCCCGGAAGCTCCAATTAGTACAACGGGCGGCAGCCAGATTAATAACTGGGGCAGCTTATAGGGAGCGTACTACCTCCCTACTTAGCCAGCTCCACTGGCTGCCGATATGCTACCGAGCCCAATTCAAAGTGCTGGTTTTGACCTATAAAGCCCTAAACGGTTCTGGCCCAATCTACTTGTCCGAACGTATCTCCTCCTATGAGCCAGGAAGATCCCTAAGGTCATCTGGAGAGGCCCTGCTCTCGGTCCCGCCTGCCTCACAGGCACGGCTGGTGGGGACGAGGGACAGGGCCTTCTCGGTGGTGGCTCCCCGGCTGTGGAACACCCTCCCCAGAGAAATACGGCAAGCCCCAACCCTTTTGAGTTTTAGAAAAGCCCTGAAAACATGGCTATGTGCCCAGGCATTTGAAGATTAAACGATAATGACGACCCAGACTGATTTACGGCTACAGCACGAGGATTTTGGAGGAATGGATTTTAATCATATGTTTTTATATTTTTTATATTGTTTTAATTGTTTTATTGGATTTTTATAGCTGTTTTAATTATGTATAGGCATCGAATTGTTGCCAATTTTGTACGCCGCCCTGAGTCCCTTCGGGTGAGAAGGGCGGGATATAAATGTTGGAAATAAATAAATAAATAAGGACTCCAACTCCCACAATTCCTAACAGCCTACCGACTGTTAGGAATTGTGGGAGTTGTAGTCCAAAACACCTGGAGGGCTGAAGTTTGCCCATGCCTGCCTTAAGGCCTCTTCTGACTGTATGAATCTACGATTCTATGATTCCTGTGCCAGCCTGGGACACCTGAAAGAGAGCCAGAGGGCAAACCACCGGTTTTGGCATTCAGGTGGGGTCCAAGTGTGGCCCGGCACCCCAACGGAAGAGCAGGGTTTGCCCTAGGTCTCGGGCTCCTCCTCGACGGCCTGTGCCACGTGGGCGGCCTGGTGCTCAAGAAGCTTCTCCCGGTGGCGGAAGCGGCGCCCGCAGTGCCGGCACAGGAAGGGCTGCTGCCGACGGTGGAGCCTGGCGTGTCCAGCGAGCCCTGAGTTAGTGACGAAGCGGCGCCCGCAGTCGAGGCAGGCAAAGGGCCGATCCCCGGTGTGAATGCGCTGGTGGGCCAGGAGGTTTCTCCGGCGGCTGAAGCTCCTTCCGCAGAGCGCGCACTGGAAGGCCTGCTCCGGCCTGTGCGTGCTCTGGTGGATCTGGAGGCTCTCCCTCCAGCTGAAGCGCTCCCCGCAGGTGGGGCAGTCGAAGGGCCGGTCGCCCTCCTCCCCGCCGCCGTCCTCAGACCTTGGGTCCTGCCTCTGCGGCTCCGACTCGGCGGCGGAGTGCTCCTCTGCCTTGTGCGCGTCCAGGTGCCTCTTGTGCTGGAAGACCAGGCTGCAGGTGCCGCAGGGGTGAGGCCCCTCTCCCGCGTGGTCCCCCCGGTGGCGCAGGAGGTCCCCCCGGAGGCAGAAGTGGGCCCCGCACTGGACGCAGTCATGGCGGCGCTTGCTCCGGTGCTTCTTGTGGGCCAGGAGGTTGCGGCGGTGGACAAAGACCTTGCCACAGGAAGTGCAGGCGAAAGGCCCCTTCCTGTCCACCACCTCCTTTGCCCCCTCCTCATTCTCCTCCTCCTCTTCCTCCTCCTCGTCTTCTTCCTCCTTTCTCACCTCATGGACCATCCACTGGTGCCATCTGAGGGACTCCTCATCCGCACAGCTCTTCCCGCACTCTCTGCAGATCAGCAGCTGCGCCTGATGGTTGGAGCCCTCGGTGGCTTCCAAGAGAGCCTCTGGCGAAAGGCTCCTCACGTCCGTCAGCTTCACTTGGCACCAGCTGGGGCACAAGGCGAGCGGGAGGGGAGAACACCCCAGGGACCCCCAGGAGGAAGAGGAGGAGGGCAGGTCCCAGATGAGCCCCGGCTCCTCCTTGACCCTCACCTCCTGGGCACCTCCGCCATGCCCTGCGCGGAAGGGAATAAAGGAGCAAGTCAGAAAGGGGGTGATGCTACAATTGGGGAGGAAATCAAAAACTTGGGGAGCAGGGAGGTGATTGGACCACCCACTCACCGGATCCAGGGTTCCCTTGGTCCTCCTCTGACCCTGGAATTTGGGGGCCTGGGGCCCATGGCTCGTCCCCCTGCTCCGTTTTGCCGATAAGCTCTGGCGTGTGGGGCACGGATCCTGCTTGCACTGCAAGGGAGAAAAAAGCTGGACTGAGGCTGCAGCCTTTATAGAAAGAAGTAGCCACCTTTAGCGAGTGGAAAGCCACCGGTTTTTAGTGTGTTTTATTTTTTATGGCTCCGCTTTAACTGCCACGGCTCAATGCTGTGGAATCCTGGGAGTTGTCGTTTGGTGAGGCAGCAGCATTCTTTGGCAGTTAAAAAACAACCCCCATGATTCCGCAGCACTAAATGAACCACAGCAGTTAAACCCTTGGAGGACATCACTGCAAATCCTGAAAAGAAAGGTTGGGAACCTTGCAGCCTGGCCAGGTATAGTTGGAGTGTGTTGCTTTGTGTGTTGTCTATCTGTTATTAAGTTGTTGTTTTATGAATTTTATGCTTTATTTTAACTGTGTTGGCTTGGCTTGTCTCCATGTGAGCCGCCCCAAGTCCCTTCGGGGAGATGGAGGCGGGATACAAAAATAAAGTTGTTGTTGTTGTTGTTACTCCCAGCAGCATTGCTGGGATTTGTAGTCTGACAAGATTATGAGAAAGGCCTCACTTGGTTGGCTCATTCTCTGGATGCTATGCACTCGTTTGGGGAGGGAGGGGGGATCACCTAGAATCATAGAATTAGAAGAGACCACACGGGCCATCTAATCCATCCCCTTGCCATTCAGGAAAAGCACAATCAAAGTAACCCTAACTGATGGCCATTCATGCTCGTTTAAAAACTTCCAAGGAAGGAGCCTCCACCACACTCTGAGGCAGAGAGTTCCACTGCTTAACAGCTCTGACAGTCAGGAAGTTCTTCCTAATGTTCAGGTAGAATCTCCCTTCCTGTAATTTGCACCCATGGCTCCATTGAGTCCTAGTCTCCAGGGCAGCAGAAAACAAGCCTGCTCCCTCTTCTTTAGGACATCCTTTCACATATTGATACATGGCCCCCATGTCTCCTCTCAACCTTCTCTTCTGCAGGCTAAAGAGACCGAGCTCTTTAAGCTGCTCCTCATAGGGATTCATGGTCTCCAGACCTTTAATCCTTTGAGTCTCCCTCCTCTGGACACCTTCCAGCTTGGAGTCAATACCTATTTTGAATTGTGGTGCCCAGAATTGGACACAGTTTTCCAGGTGAGGTCTGACCAAAGTGGAAGAGAGAGGCACCATGACTTCCCTCAATCTAGACACTAGACTCCTTTGGATGCAGCTCAAAATCCCATTGGCTTTTTTAGCTGCTGCATCACACTCTTGGCTTACGTTCAACTTGTTCCCCACGAAGACTCCAAGATCTTTCTCACATGTATATCTGTTGTCAAGTCAGGCATAATCCATTCTGTATCTTTGCGTTTCATTTTTTCTGCCTAAGTGGAGTATCTTACATTTGTCCTTGTTGAAATTCATTGTGTTAGTTTTGGCCAATCAGCTCTCTAATCTGTTATGGTCTTTTTGAATTCTGATCCTGTCCTCTGGAATATTAGCAATCCCTCCTCATTTGGTGTCATCTGCAGACTTGATCAGCACGCCCTCTCAACCTTCATCCAAGTCATTAACAAAGATGTTGAACAGGACTGGGCCCAGGACATGAGTGTCTTTTTGGCACCCCATTGGTCCCTTCTTTACATGCTCTACATGCTCCCCATTGACTCTAGGCCTAACATTTAATTCTATGGGAGGTGCTAAATATCTAGAAAACTTAAATATCCCAAAATTTCGGCTTGCTTTTAGCTGGGCCAGATTTAATGCACTCAAATCAGCCATACTAGAGGGTAGATACAAAGGTACTGAATATGAAAACAGAGCATGCCCTTGCGGGGAGGGTAATGTTGAAACTGTAATACATGTACTTTTTATTTGTACAATTTACAAAGATGTTAGACTAAGGTTAATATCCCCTCTACTCACTAAATGGCCAGGGAGAACCCTAAAATAGTACTGCAGTTATTTATTGTCTGATATTGACAAAAGGATAACAGAGCAGGTGGCCAAATTTCTCTTTTCAGCGGCAAAAAGCCGTAAGTGTTTCATGAATAACCTGTAAGTGTTGAGAGTGTAACAAAGAGTATCCAGGGGACGTTTTACTAATCGGAAATCAGTTTTTGTTTTAGATTATAAAGATAGCCAAATAACCAATAGAGAATGGAGACACTTGTTATTAACCATAAGCCAAATGTAATGTCATAAATTACTCAAATGTTGTACTCCATCATTGTACTGTAACTTGATCCTAGCCAATGGTTTGTTGACCGAAATAAAGGCTACTGACTGACTTTTTGGCACCCCACTGGTCCCTTCTTTCCAGGATGAAGAGTGAGCACCCTTTGGGTTCATAATCTTAGCAGGAATCCAATTGAGGTCTTGTTAAAAGGGAAACGGGTCCTCCACCCTGGGTGCCCCTTTTAGGGGACCCTCTCCACCCACTGGGCTCTGGAGAAGCTGGGCTTGGGAGGGATGCCTCGCTGGCCCCATTCCGCCCAAGGGGAGGGGAGGGGAGGGAAGGGGTTTTCTTTGCCACCCCAGAGCCTCACCCAGCGATGCCACCAGCTCAAAGTTGGCCTCCATGACTTCCAGGTAGAGCGCCTGCTGCCACTCCAGGAGGGAGTCCCACTCCTCCAGGGTGAAGTGGACGGTCACGTCCTCAAAGGTCACAGGGATCTGGAGAGAGAGACAAGAGAGCCGTGGGAAAGGGACATTCATGGGCTCACAGCCAGGTATCAATTCACACTGACCCTCAAACAGAGCAGCATTGCCCAGGAACATGAATCAAGGAACACGAAAGGCACCACAGACTCACTCAACCAGAGAAGCCAGCCATAGCAGAGCCCTTGGTGGACCAACCTGGACACAGGATATTATTTGAGAACACAGAAATGCCCGACCACTCTCACAACCACCATGCCAGGCTACACAGAGAAGCCACTGAAATCCACATGTGGACAGTCTCAACAGAAAGAAAGGAAATCATGAAAAGGAATAAAACCTGGTTACCAGTATTAAAACAACTCTAGAATCAGGACAGTAAATAAAGAACAACACTCAGAAAACAGAGGAAACAATCAGGGCCAGTTAACACCTTCCAAGAAAGGAAGGCAGGAAGCAGCCAGGCTTTGAAGCTGTAAGGCAATTCAATGCTGATCCAGGTGATTAATTGCAACATTAACACTTGCCACCAACAGACAAGAGTTCTTTCTCCCACCCAGGACATCATTCCACACACATACAGTAGAGTCTCACTTATCCAACGTTCTGGATTATCCAACGCATTTTTGTAGCCAATGTTTTCAATACATCGTGATATTTTGGTGTTAAATTCGTAAATACAGTAGTTACTACATAGCATTATTGTGTATTGAACTACTTTTTCTGTCAAATTTGTTGTATAACTTGATGTTTTGGTGCTTAATTTTTAAAATCATAACCTAATGTGAGGTTTAATAGGCTTTTCCTTAATCCCTCCTTATTATCCAACATATTCACTTATCCAACGTTCTGCCGGCCCGTTTATGTTAGATAAGTGAGACTCTCTATATAAACCCCACTTGCCTCGTTTCCAACAGGCCTCACAACCTCTGAGGTTGCCTGCCACAGATGTGGGTGAAACGTCAGGAGAGAATGCTTCTGGAACATGGCCAGACAATAACCCAGTGGTTCCGGCCATGAAAGCCTTCGACAACATAGACTTCAACCTAGTTTGTGGCAGGCACAAGCGGGGCCCCGCGTTGCCCCGGCCTCCTTACCTGCGGCATCACACTCCCGGCTCATGCTCGGCCAGGAAGGGGCTGTGGCAGTCCTCGCCCAAAACCTCAATTCGGACTCCAACTCCCAGCAGCCTCAGCTGCCTCTGCCAACGACAAGGGATTCTGGGAGCTGAACGCCTAAACGAGTTTGAGAAAGACCGCGCGGCGCTTTGCCTTCCCATCCAGGAAGGGGCTGGTGACGTCACGTCCGGGTTCTGTCGGCGTTCTGAATCTCTACGGCGGCAGGCCTGCCTTGGCCTGCCACAAGGGGGCGCGCTCCCCTCACAGGCGCATGCGCGTACTTTCAGTTTCTCTTTGCGGACGTGACTTGCTGGCTGAGCAGGATGGCGCCCTTGAGTCTTGTACGGAAGGCTCTTCCCTCGACCCAGATGGTCGTGCTTTCTAACCCATCGTCTAAGTCGGGGGTCCCCAAACTAAGGCCCGGGGGGCCAGATGCGGCCCTCCAAGGTCATTTACCTGGCCCCTGCCCTCATTTATAATATAATATTTTTATATCCGTTTTAATAATATAATATACTACCGTGTTTCCCCGAAAATAAGACAGTGTCTTATATTAATTTTTGCTCCCAAAGATGCTCTAGGTCTTATTTTCAAGGGATGTCTTAATTTTCACTTTTATTGTTGAACAAAAGAAATGAACAATTATATACTGCCCAGTAGTTGTCATCACAAACCAGCATAACCAGACAAACTGTGAATCCTATCAAGAGTTTCTTGTTACTTCCATTATTTCCATGTACAACACTTTATGGTACGTAAATTAACCAATCCTGCATGCTCTGGTGTTCTGTTTGGCGGGCATGCTTCCAAACAAAAACTTTGCTAGGTCTTGCTTTCAGGGGAGGCCTTATATTTAGCAATTCAGCAAAATCTCTACTAGGTCTTATTTTCTGGGGATGTCTTATTTTCGGGGAAACAGGGTAGCTGTGCCTGGCCACGCGTTGCTGTGGCAAAGTGGTGGTGGTATTGGTTAAAAATTGTTGTGTAATTTTTATTTGACGTTATTTGCAATTTTTTATTAATTTTATTGTAAGTTATCTTTTTATTTATTATATTTTATTATTTTCTTGTATTATTTTTAGTTATTTTCTGTTATTATAGTATTTTATTGTATTAATTTTTTAGTGTTTTTAATTATTTTTATTGGGTTGCTAGGAGACCAAGTTGGAGGAGCTTAGCCTTCTAACTGGCAGCAATTGGATAAAAGCAATTATTCCTCTCTCTCTAATTAGGACTTTATTTTTCTTTTCTTTTTGTTGTATCAACCTAGAGGCGTGGATGATGGGTTGTGTTGTCAAATTTCGAGGTTGTGGGGCGTTTAGTTTAGTTGTTTTGTCCAGTGCCGTGATGCCATTACCCTTTTATATATATAGATTGTATATACATATGATATTGATAATAATATTATCATTTTATACAATATAATACTAATAATACCAACATATAATATTATATGTTATATATTACATATAGTATTACAGTATAGTGATATATAATGCTAATATGGTGCTATGCTAATAATATAATATATTGTATGTACATACAGCTGCTCTGAGTTCCCTTCAGGGTGAGAAGGGCGGGATATAAATGTAATAAATAAATGTAGTAAATGAATAAATAAATAATTTTGGACTTAGGCTCGCCCAAAGTCTGAAATGACTTGAAGACACACAACAACAACAACAATCCTAATTAACCTGAATATCTCATTGGCCAGAAGCAGACCCACACTTCCTATTGAAATCCTGATAGGTTTATGTTGGTTAAAATTATTTTCATTTTTAAATATTGTATTGTTCTTTCATTGTTATTGTTGTTGTTTTGCACTACAAATAAGATATGTGCAGTGTGCATAGGAATTTGTTCGTTGTTTTTTTCCCCCAAATTATAATTTGGCCCCTCAACAGTCTGAAAGATTGCGGACCGGCCCTCTGCTTAAAAAGTTTGGGGACCCCTGGTCTAAGTCGTTAATAAAGATGTTGATCAGAACTGGGCCCAGGACGGAACCCTGCAGATGGCACTCCACTCGTGACTTCTTTCCAGGATGAAGATGACGCATTGGTGAGAATCACCCTTTGGGTTCGCTCGCTTAGCCAATTATAGGTGGATCTGTAATTGGCTAAGCGAACGAACCGAAAGTGTGCTCACCAATGCATCTTCTTCATCTTGGAAAGAAGTGACAAGTGGAGTACCGTAGGGCTCCGTCCTGGGCCCGGTTTTATTTATTTATTTATTTATTTATTTACAGTATTTATATTCCGCCCTTCTTTCTCACCCCAAAGTGGACTCAGGGCGGATCACATTATATACATATAGGGCAAACATTCAATGCCCGTATACACATGGAACCGAGACAGAGACAGACAGACAGGCGCAGAGGCAATTTAACCTTCTCCTGAGGGGATGTTCGATTCTGGCCACAGGGAGGAGCAGCTGCTTCATCATCCACTCTGACCGCACTTCCTCATTCCAACGTTGTAAATTAGTTAAATTTGCCTCCCCACTTTATAAGTGGTACCTTATTTCCTACTTGATAGATGCAACTATCTTTCGGGTTGCTAGGTCAGCAACGAGCAGGGGCTATATTTTATTTTTTAATTGACGGGTTCTCACCCCGCCACAGGCTGGCCTCAAACTCATAGAGTGATCTATTGCAGCAGGCTGCTTACCAGCCTGCGCCACAGCCCAGTTCTGTTCAACATCTTTATTAACGACTTAGATGAAGGGTTAGAAGGCACAATCATCACGTTTGCAGATGACACCAAACTGGGAGGGAGAGCCAACACTCCAGAAGACAGGAGCAGAATTCAGAACGATCTTGACAGACTAGAGAGATGGGCCGAAACTAACACAATGAAGTTCAACAGGGACAAATGCAAGATACTCCACTTTGGCAGAAAAAATGGAAATCAAAGATACAGAATGGGGGACGATGCCTGGCTAGACAGCAGTACTTGCGAAAAAGACCTTGGAGTCCTTGTGGAGAGGAAGGTGAACATGAGCCTACAATGTGATGCGGTGGCAAAAAAAAGCCAATGGGATTCTGTCCTGCATCAACAGGGGAATAGCGTCTAGATCCAGGGAAGTCCCCCTTATTCTATTCTGCCTTGGTCAGACCACACCTGGAATCACACTGTGTCCAGTTCTGGGCACTGCAGTTGAAGGGAGATGTTGACAAGCTGGAAAGCGTCCAGAGGAGGGCGACTAAAATGATTAAGGGTCTGGAGAACAAGCCCTATGAGGAGCGGCTTAAAGAGCTGGGCATGTTTAGCCTGCAGAAGAGAAGGCTGAGAGGAGACATGATAGCCATGTACAAATACGTGAAGGGAAGTCATAGGGAGGAGGGAGCAAGATTGTTTTCTGCTGCCCTGCAGACTAGGACGCAAGGGAACAAGGGCTTCAAACTACAGGAAAGGAAGGAGATTCCACCTGAACATCAGGAAGAACTTCCTCACTGTGAGAGAGAGCTGTTCAGCAGTGGAACTCTCTGCCCCGGACTGTGGTGGAGGCTCCTTCTTTGGAGGCTTTTAAGCAGAGGCTGGATGGCCATCTGTCGGGGGTGCTTTGAATGAAATTTTCCTGCTTCTTGGCAGAATGGGGTTGGACTAGATGGCCCATGAGGTCTCTTCTAACTCTATTATTCTATGATTCTATGAGGTTTCTGGTTACTTGAGAATTCCTATTCAAAATGGGCCTGATACTATGCCCTGTTCTATACCATAAACCAGGCCTGGGCCAACTAAGGCCCTGCCTTCAGGTGTTTTGGACTCCAACCCCCACCATTCCTAACAGCCTCAGGCCCTTTCCCATGGTGTTCTGAAAGTCATATGAAAATACAGCCATTCAAAGCAAATAGAGACCAATAAAGACACAGTCTAAGCCCTCCCAACAGAGGGCCTTCCAGCCTCTTCCTAATAACTCTTGGAGGAAGGGACTCCATCATCATCATCACTAACTACTACTACTACTACTACTCATATTATTATCATAAAAGTTGGAAGGGATCCCCAAAGGTCATCCAGATCAACCCCCTTCTGCCAGGCAGAAAAATACAGTCTAAACCCTCCCACCAGATGGCCTTCAGCCTCTGCTTAAAAACCTCTGGAGAAGGAAGGACACTCCATTATTATTATTATTATTATTATTATTATTATTATTATTATTATTACACAGCAAACAAGATAGATATGCTGGATTTCGTATCACAAAATCACAAGTCGAACACTTCCCAAGTGTCTAGGACTGTGTGATGTATTTTCGGATGATGTGTGCAGATCCCAGTCGGGTGGCCTTTTGCAGTTGGCAGATCGTGATTTTGTCAATGTCTCTTGTTTCCAAATGCCGGCTGAGCTCTTTTGGCACGGCACCCAGTGTGCCCATCATCACCGGGACCACCTGCACTGGTTTCTGCCAGTCTTTGAAGTTCAATCTTGAGGTCCTGATAGAATCATAGAATCATAGAATAGTAGAGTTGGAAGAGACCTCAAGGGCCATCTAGTCCAACCCCCCGCTAAGAAGCAGGAAATCGCAGGATAGCGGTTGAGTTTTTCCTGTTGTTTTTCGTCAATGCGACTGTCACCTGGGATGGTGACATCAATGATCCAAACCTTTTTCTTTTCCACAACTGTGATGTCTGGTGTGTTGTGTTCCAGAACTTTGTCAGTCTGGATTCGGAAGTCCCACAGTATCTTTGCGTGCTCATTTTCCAATGTTTTTGCAGATTTGTGATCCCACCAGTTCTTTACTACTGGGAGGTGGTACTTGAGGCATAACTTCCAATGGATCATTTGGGCCACATAGTTGTGCCTCTGTTTATAGTCCGTCTGTGCAATTTTCTTACAGAAGCTGAGGATATGATCAATGGTTTTGTCGGTTTCCTTGCACAGTCTGCATTTTGGGTCATCAGCTGATTTTTCAATCTTGGCCTTAATTGCATTTGTTCTGATGGCTTGCTCCTGGGATGATGATGATGATTATTATTATTATTATTATAGAATCCTAGAGTTGGAAGGGACCTCCAAAGGCAATCCAGCCTGCCTGGCAGTAGGGCACTGTCTAAGCCTTCCCCATAGATGGCCATCCAGCCTCTGCTTAAAATTCTTCGGAGAAGGAAGGGGACTACATCACCATCATGATCGAACCCTAGATTTAGAAAAGACCCAATAGTCAGCCAGTCTAGCCCCTTCCTGCTTAAAGAAAGGCGCAATCTAAGCTCTCCGAATAGATGACCAGCTTCTGCTTGAAATCCTCTGGAGAAGAAACGTGACTCCACCGCACTCTGAGGCATCCGCAGATTCTTCTCAGAGAGGAAGCCTGTTTTAAAGAGAATTAAGAGAGCCCCTTCCCCTTTGGCTGACCTTCCCAGCTCAAGGCAAAAAGCACGTGGAATATGTGAAACATGGACCAGGACCACCAAGCATGTTCAGCCTGGGGCTCCAGAAGAGCAGCCCTTCTGCTCAGGCGGAGGCATTAAGGCCCAGCAAAGGGAGGCCTGCCGCTGAAACAGGCCCATGCGCAGACTTGGAGCAAAGCCAGACAATAATGACGCCAAAGGGAAGGAATTCACTCCCAGCTTTTATTCAGCATTCTATAAAATGAAGCCAGAAGGAAAGGTCACCCTCCAAAAGCCAGCCAGCTGAAAATTGCACAAGTTTTAAGACGATACTGATCACATCGGGCTTTCTCTTCATCCGCATACAAAATTGTCTTGTTGGTTCTATGCAAAATACTGGGTTTCCTGCTAAATATGAAAAAAAAAATGATACACTGCATATATGATTACATGGCGTTCCCCCATAATTTGCAATATGATTAAGGTATTTGCACAGAGAGAGGGGAGGTGCACGTGGGATTTTCCGCTAAATAGGAAGAAATTGATGCATTAGATATTGGGTTTGCATGTGCTCACGACTACACAGTGCCCCACCATAGTGTGCCCAGAGGGGCCATCGATATAATTAAGGCATTTGCACAGAAAGGGGAGGGGAGGGGGGCACATGGGGTGTGGCTCAAGCAGCGTCCCCCCCTCTCTCCGGATCTTCCTCGTTGCCATACGGTGGGGGTGTTTCCTGCTGCACAACGGCGTTGTAGTCACAGTTGTCCACCCTGGCCTGCAAGGAGAGAAAGCACCGGATCAGCACTAAGGAAGGATCTTCATTCATCCATACCTCACAACCTCTGAGGATGCCTGCCATAGATGTGGGCGAAACGTCAGGAGAGAATGCTTCTGGAACATGGCCACACAGCCCGAAAGACATACAACAACCCTGTGATTCTGGCCATGAAAGCCTTCGACAACACATTGATCTTCATTCACTTACTGTGTAACCCTCCAAGGCAGTGTTTCTCAACCTGGGGGTCGCGAGAGAGATTTCAGAGGGGTCGCCAAAGACCATCAGAGAACACATATTTCTGATGGTCTTAAGAACCCAAATCCCTTCAGTATGTTCTGTTGGTCATAGGGGTTCTGTGTGGGAAGTCTGGCCCAATTCTATCATAGGTGGGTTCAAGGGGCTCTTTGATTGGAGGTGAACTATAAATCCCAACAAGTACATCTCCAAAATGCCAAGCTCTGTTTTTCTCAAACTCCACCAGTGTTCAAATTTGGGCATATTGAGTATTCATGCCAAGTTTGGTTCAGATCCATCATTATTTGAGTCCACAGTGCTCTCTGGATGTAGGTAAACTACAACTCCCAAACTCACGATCAATGCCCACCAAACCCTTCCAGTATTTCCTGTCGGTCATGGGAGTTCTGTGTGCCAAGTTTGGTTCAATCCCATCGTTGGTGGAGCTCAAAATGCTCTTTGATTGTAGGTGAACTATAAATCTCAGCAACTACAATTCCCAAATGTCAAGGTCTATTTTCTCCAAACCCCACCAGTGCTCACATTTGGGCATATTGAGGATTCGTGCCAAGTTTGGTCCAGATCCATCATTATTTGAGTCCACAGTGCTCTCTGGATGTAGGTGAACTACAACTCCAAAACTCACGGTCAATGCCCACTGAACCCTTCCAGTATTTTCTGTTGGTCATGGGAGTTCATTGTGCCAAGTTTGGTTCAATTCCATTATTGGTGGGAATTCTGGATGCTCTTTGATTGTAGGTGAACTATAAATCCCAGCAACTACAACTCCCAAATGACAAAATCAATCCCCCTGATGAGAGAACAAAGGAAGAGAAAAGATGAGGCAGCGTTCAGTGGAAAAAAGCTGTGCACATGCTCAAAATATGCTCAAAGTTTTAACTATAAACTAAGCGGCGTCCCATTTTTGGTGAGGCACTTCTTTCTGTTTCTCCACCCGAAAGGAAGAATAATAAATAAACCTGTCGAACGATCTCCTTGCTCCTAGTTTCTGAATGAAGAGAGACTGTAGAAGTTTTGGGGTCATAAAAAAGCCTAGATATCTATCTAACTAACCCACCGCAGATATCTCGTCTCTCCATACTCAAAGGAGAACAAGACAAATAGAGGACCGAGCCTTAGCTTGTCCTCAGGTACACTGTATAGAAAGAGATTTGTTTCTAAAAAGCACCAGCTCAGCAAGGAAGGTGATAGGAAGAAAGAACAGAGTGAAAGGCAGATGAAGAAACCAATAGAGGAAGGGATTCTCCCTGCCAGCTCATCTTCCTGACCAAGTCCTTGATGAGGACTATAAATTTGTGCCAGGCTATGTTTGCTCAGGTGTGGCTGCTGGAAGCAAACAAGCATCAGGTATGGGCAAGCTTCGGCCTTCCCTCCAGGTGTTTTGGACTTTGCCCGGCCACGCGTTGCTGTGGCTTATGGGAATCATTTGTTGGCCAGGTGAAATAGCAGCAAATAGCCTTCCAGCCTCAAAGCCTGGCCGTTTTCTGGAGTAGCACCCTCAATCAAAGAGCCGCCTTGAAGCCTGGCTACTTCCTTTGTAGGGGAATCATTGTTTGGCCAGCTTGAATTGTACTGAATAGTCTTGCAGATTGAAAGCTTGGCCGCTTTCTACAAAGGCCATCCTCGATAGGCCAGTTGAATGGGACAAAGTAGCCTCGTGCAGGTTTTCCATCTAGGGGAAATCTTGGTTGGCCTTGGCATTCTGGGTAATATAGCTGTGTGGAAGGGCCCTGAGTCGACACTGCCACATAATCCAGTTCAAATCGGATAATCTGTATTTTATAGGCAGTGTGGATGATGCCTAAGTGCACTCTGCCTCTGCTCGGAGCGCCATTTTAGTTGAGGGAGTTGCTAGGATACAAAGTGGGTGGGGCCTAAAGGCAGTGGGGGGGGGAGGCTAAGGGCAGCGGAGCCTACCTTTCTAACTGGCAGTTAGTGGGAGAAAGGCTCTTCCTCATGCTCTGTAATTTGGACTATTTTCTAGGTTTTTTTATTGAAAGGCATACCTTGGATGACTATGACTTTTGTGGCCAAATTTGGTGTGATTGGGTTCAGTGGTTTTGCTGGTTACTCCATAATAAAGTGCCACATTACAAACCACAAGCCAGGTTTACTTACCTTTCTTTTTAACCTGCATATTTATCATCCTGTTTTTTACTGTAGGCTCATATACACTGCGCTCGTAGTTTTTCAGGAGAAGGACCGGCCCACTCAGGGCGACATGGTGCCACCAATGCTGCCTGCCCTTGGGTTAATCCAAGGGTTCTTCCTTTGCGGAGGTCAGGTCTCCTCCTCTGTGCTTGCTTTGGTCCTCCCCGTGATGGGCTGCAAAGGCTCCCAAGAGATTCCCACAAACAGACCTCCTTTCTTCCTTCCTTCTTTCCTCCCAGCCTCCCTCCTTCCTTCCTTCCTTCCTTCCTTCCTTCCTTCCTTCCTTCCTTCCTTCCTTCCTTCCTTCCTTCCTTCCTTCCCTCCCTCCCTCTTTCCTTCCCCCTCCCTCCCTCCCTTCCTTCCTTCCTTCCTTCCTTCCTTCCTTCCTTCCTTCCTTCCTTCCTTCCTTCCTTCCTTCCTTCCCTCTGCCTCAAGTACTCAGAGAAGCCTCCCACAAGGATGGTAAAAACATCAAAACATCCGGGCGTCCCCTGGGCAACGTCCTTGCAGACGGCCAATTCTCTCACTCCAGAAGCGACTCAAGTTGCTCCTGACACGGAAAAAAAAAAAAGTACCCAGAAGCGGCGCCAGAGGAGCCGGAGGCCATATCCCAGGCCGAACAGGGAAATCAGAACAGCAACACCGGCAAGGACGAGGAGCATGATCCGCAATTCAAAGCTGAACATCTGGAGGGAGAAAGACACGGAATAGATTGGGAACAAGACCAGAACATCATGGAGAACACCACCCACCACTCCCCGACCACAAATGCCTGCCATGTTCTGGAACATAGTTTTCATGTGTGTCTGAGCCAGAGCATGTCCAACCAGCCCACCCCAAAGCAAAAGGACTTCATCCCCAGTCCTGCCAGTACGCCCACTGCAGGACTCCCAGAAGGCTGTGCAGCCTGTCAAGGCATGGAGGGCCTCAATCCGACCCAGAAGGTGACCCCCCCCCCCCCCCCCAACTTGCTCACCATGAATGACTCCACAAACATCTCGCATCTCTCCAGCCAGCTTCTGTCAGGGATGTAGCTCGGCGTCCCCTCTAGCCATCCATAAGATTTCCTCTCCAGGCTCCGACAGATATAGTCAGTTATATAGAAGTATCTGAAGTGCATGATTTCATTCAGGGTTTGCACGAAACCCACGGAGCCCGTCACCATGCTGGCCAGGTTGAAGAAGGTGGCCACGTGGACCTGGAGCAGGGCATTGAGGACAAGGGGAGGCACAAGGAAAGAGTGGGAGGAAGAGGAGGAGGAGTGTGTGAGATGGAGCAAAACTGAGGCCAGAGTCATAGGATCCTCCGGTTGGAAGATCCCTGATGGCCATCCAGTCCGACCCCATTTTGCCAGGCAGAAATCCACAATCAAGGCCCTAGGGACAGATCCAGCCTGTGCTTAAAAACATCCAGAGAAGAAGACTCCACCACACACATTATCGTAATTGTTGTTATTGTTAAGTTGATGAATACCCCACCTTTCTTCCCGTAAGGACTCAGTAGTGGCTAATCCACTATTCAACATAATCCACTATTGAACAGCTCTAGCTGTCAGGAGGTTCTTCCCCATGTTCAGGTGGAAGCTCTTTTCCTGCACCTTGAATCCATGGATCCATTGAGACCCGGTCTCCAGCGCAGCAGAGAACACGCTTTTCTCCTCCTCAACAGGGCATCCTTTCACAGATTTGAATACGGCTCTCGTGGCCCCGCATAACCCTCTCTTCTCCAAGATAAACATCTGCAGCTCCTCCGCTGCTCCTCAAAGGGATTTGTGGCTTCCAAGCCTTGGCCATCTTGGTGGTCCTTGTCTGGACCCCCCCCCCCCTTTTTTTAAAAAATAATTTTTATTCATTTTCAACAGGATTTACGAAAACATAAACAAAAACATAATTGCTAATTGCAATTGTGAGGGGAAGGGGAAATAGAATAAAGAGGGTATGGCAAGAAAAGATATGGATACTAGGAAAGATGAGTTAGTGATGAAAAAGGAAAAGTAAGGCAGGGGGAAAAAAGATAAAAAATAATATAAAAAATAAAAAAATTAAGAAGAAGAAAAAAGAGAAAATTTTTTGGAAATAACCAGGCAATGGGAAGTGATTTCCATTCGATTCCACAGGGTTTAGAGTTCCTTGAAATTATAGCACATATTTCCTAGGCCCTCTTCCTTGCTTTCCACACTGCTCTGTTTCCTAGCATGACTAATGTCATTAAAGCCATCTACTCAAAGGTAATGTGGCGTTTTTCTTGTAGGAACTTTTTGACTGGTGTCCAATCTGTCCTTTGTTTTTTGTACTGTCTTGTAATAAAAAAGTCATAGTGTCCATGTCCATGTAATCCCTTAATTTGATGATCCAAGAGTCTTCAGACGGAATTTCCTTCGTACGCCATTTTTGAGCTATTGAGGCTCTTGCTGCTGCTGTTATATATATATAAAAAAATCTTCATTTCTTTCTAAATGAAAATCCGTAATGTTTAACAAATAATAATCAGGTTTGAAATCAAAGTTCTTTTTTAAGATTTTTTTTTGAATACTGGTGGATCAATTTCCAAAAACCCTTAATCTCTTTGCATTCCCACCATACATGTAAGAAAGTCCCAATTTTCGTATTACACTTCCAACATTCTTTCTTTTGATTTTTATAGTACTTAGATAGTTCCATCTTGTCCATCTCCTTCTTGAATCGCTTTGCCCAGAACTGGAGACAGGGCTGTTATTCCAGGCGGGGAGATCTGACCGAAGCAGAAGAGAGCGGGAAAGTGCTTCCCTTGATCAAGGACACTAGGCTTGTATGGATGCAGCCCAGAATCGCATGGGCTTTTTCTGTTCAATTTATGGTCTACTAAGACTCTGAGATTACTTCCACATGTACTAAGCTGTGTCATGATTTGCAAAGACACTGTGTTGTGTGTGTTAACTGGAAAATGAAGTGCATGGAGCTGATTGGCTGAACCTGCAAAGACCTGGGGACTGATTTGATACTACTTTGGTTCTGCTGCTGCAGAACCAGTTTGGGCACGTTTTTCAATGCTGACTGAGGATTGCTGGTGAAGAGAGCAGTGTACTCAGAAAGGCCTTGCTATTTTGAGGCCTGTTTGCTGCTGAGAAAAGAGGGTGAAGAACAAGGACTGTATCCTTCTCTGAAGCAGATTTGTGGACTGAGAAAGGACTGTTTATGACTGTCAGCTTATGTAAGTGATCAGAGGGACCACTGTAAATACTACTGTTTTTGATCTCTTGGAATCAGTAATGTTCCAGTATTTCTTTGTCCTGCAAACCCGAGTGGCATGTTATTGTTCTGTGGGTGACTCTAGATCAGGGGTTCCCAAACTAAGGCCCGGGGGCCGGATGCGGCCCATCGAAGCCATTTATCCGGCCCCCATGGCACAAGGGCAGAAGGGAGTTGGGCTAAATGACCCAAGAGGTCTCTTCTCCCATTATTTATTATTATTATTATTATTATTATTATTATTATTATTATTATTATTATTATTATTACAAACACAACAAGATGAGTCCACAGCAGACACTCTGCTGGCTATTGAATTGGATCACACGTCGGACACTTCCCAAGTGTCTAGGACTGTGTAATGTATCGGTGAATAATGCGGGCAGATCCCAGTAAGGTGGCCTTCTGCAGCTGGCAGATGGTAATTTTGTCAGCACCGATTGTGTTCAAGTGCAGGCCAAGGCCTTTAGGCACTGCACCCAGTGTGCCGATCACCACTGGGACCATCTTGACTGGCTTGTGCCAGAGTCTTCGTAATTCGATATTTAAATCCTCATATCATGTCAGCTTTTCCAGTTGTTTCTCCTCAATCCTGCTGTCACCTGGGATTGCAACATCGACAATCTATACTTTGTTTTTTAACATGATTGTGAGGTCAGGAGTATTGTGTTCCAAAACCCTGTATTATTATTATTATTATTATTATTATTATTATTATTATTATTATTGTTGTTGTTATTATTATTATTATTATTATTATTAACATTGAGGCTGGGTGGCCATCTGTCAGGGATGCTTTGCTTGTGCTTTTGGTGCACAAAGGCAGAAAGGGGTTGGACTAAATGGCCCAAGGGGTCTCTTCCAACCCTTATTATTATTATTATTATTATTATTATTATTGTTGTTGTTGTTGTTGTTGTTGTTGTTGTTGTTGTTGTTGTTGTTGCTCGGTGGCCAACCATAGTCCGGCCCTCCAATGGTCCGAAGGATTGTGAACTGGCCCCCTGTTTAAAAAGTTTGGGGACCCCTGCTCTAGATCGTGGGCACACGTAAGCGCTTCCATTTATCATCATCAATCCGTAATAAGCTGCTCCTCATAGGAACTGGCTTCCAGGCTATTTTGGTCACCCTCCTCTGGACATTGTCCAAGTTCCTTCTCAAACTGTGATGCGCTGGACACAGTATCCCAGCCTCCAACCCTGGGACTCTCCCCACAAACGTGGCACCCTCCCCCCGCCTTTACTCTGTCATAAAATATCTAATGTTATGAAATATATATTATGTATGATTTGAGTGAGAAAGGTGTATGAATGTGGCCTAATTGGGCTGAAGATACCATCCTAAGGAATAAGGCCTGGAAAACTACAATTCATGGACTTGCTGATGAGACCTGTGACAAATGATTAACTCTTGACATTGCTGGCTTGATTAACTCTTGGTGGAAAACCAACTTGTTTACATTGCGAAAGACAATGGTTCTTTTAAGTAAGGAAGTCAACATGGTGGCTCCTTACGTTTGTCAACATTATTAAGGAAGCAAACAAGGCTCCTTGATAAGGAAAGCTAATTAAGCAATGTATACATCTGTCCAGGAACTGATGGAATCAACGGATTTTAGCTGTCTGTCAGCAATTTACAACTTTCAGAACCAAATCAACAGAAAATACTACATAAAGGACCCTTTGCTCTCAGGAAAGGTGTGTCAGACCAGCTGAACACCAGTTTCTGAACACCACGATGAACAGCCGTCTCCTCTCAAGAAGCTGATCAACCTCAACAAGAAGGATGGCAAGAATGCTTGAGGAATGAATGACGAATGAATGTTAGATTATATGTGTAACTGTTGATGCAATATCCCCTTTTCCCTATGTGACCAATATCTATATATATAAAAGAGTGATGGCATCAGGGCAGCGGACAAAACAACAAAACTAAAGGCCCCCCCAACCTCAAAATTTGACAACACAACCCATCATCCACAGCTCTAGGTTGATACAACAAAAAGAAAAGAAAAATAAAGTCCTAATTAGAGGAAAAGGAATACAGTAAAGTCTCACTTATCCAAGCTAAACGGGCCAGCAGAAGCTTGGAATATCTTGGATAATAAGGAGACATTAAGGAAAAGCCTATTAAACATCAAATTAGGTTATGATTTTACAAATTAAGCACCAAAACATCAGGTTATAAAACAAATTTGAGAGAAAAAGTAGTTCAATACGCAGTAATGTTATGTTGTAATTACTGTATTTACAAATTTGGCACCAAAATATCATGATATATTGAAAACATTGACTACAAAAATGGCTTGGATTATCCAGAGGTTTGGATAAGCGAGGCTTGGATAAGTGAGACTCTACTGTAATTGTTTTTATCCAATTGCTGCCAGTTAGAGGGCTAAGCTCCGCCCACTTGGTCTCCTAGCAACCTACTCAGTCCAGGGGACAGGCACAGTTAGGCCTCAGGCCTCTTCCACACTGCCTATAAGATACAGATTATCTGATTTTAACTGGATTATATGGCAGTGTAGACTCAAGGCCCTTCCACACAGCTATATTACCTATTTAGAATCTTATATTATCTGCTTTGAACTGGATTATCTTGAGTCCACACTGCCAGATAATTCACTTCAGTGTGCATTTTATACAGCTGTGTAGAAGGGGCAGTTCTAGGCAGATAATATAAGATTACAAATATACAGTAGAGTCTCACTAATCCAACATAAACAGTGTCCTCTATCCTCACCACTTTCACAGTACACAAACAACCAAATGCATACTAAACATAAAGACAACCATACAACAGACATTCAATACCACCACTACCTCAACAATTTCTCACCAACACCACCAGACAACGCCACAGCAATGCGTGGCCGGGCACAGCTAGTAATTATTCTAAAACCCAATACAGGAGTCTGTGTCTACTTCTTTCTCTGAAAGTGCCTAATACAACCTGTCTCACTCAAAGCGGAATAAAAGAACCTTTTAAAAGTACTTATGACATACTCACCCAGAAGCCCCCGCGTCTGGCTCCCACCACAGAAAAGATGCCAGCGACAATGAACTGCGAAGGAAAGAAACTGCAAAGTAAGCTAAATCCAGCTGGGCCAAAACCCTCCTCTCCTGCCTTTGAGATGCCCCCCCCCCTTTGTGATGTAATGCCCCCCTCCACTCCCAATTCGCTTCCATCCACAAGATGCCCAGTTGGAAGACCTCTCCCAAGTTGAGTAAAAATGTGCTTCCCTTTCTCCTGGTGCCACTAATGGGAGGGGGCCATAGAGATCACCACGAATGCCCCACCCACACCCACACTCACCGCACTCCCCGTCCAGAAGGCGGTTCCATCCAGGACGACGCGGTAGGGCACGAAGCCGAAGTTGTTGACCACTCGGGTGTAGCCCCTCGTGATCTCAACGCCCAGGGCCACGCAGAATGCGCCGAGGAGAATCAGGGCCCCCTGCAAGGCCAAGCAAAGAAGGGCTGGGCACCTCGGGAGGGCGGCATGGCGTGGACCGCAGCCCCAAACCAATGCCGCCTGGCCCGGCTCCCGCTGCCATGTGAAAGCCACCCTCTGCATGCCTATCGGCCTCTTCCCAGTAGACTCAAATCACAGCGAAAAAAATAGTACAAATAAAAAAAAATGAAAATTCACATCAATACATAATTCTTCAATAGGATGAATTCGTTAATGGCATATTGCTCATCGGCAATAAAACAGACAGACAGGACCTGCATATATATGTGCATAATAAATAAGGGAAATAAATGATAAAATCAAGGAAAAGCTTCACTCCTCTGGATGTCCCCCCAGCAACAGCAAGAGCATCCCTCTGGGCAGCTAAACCAGGCAATGCCAACTGGATGGCCCCCCACGAGGGTCTTCCTTCCTCCAGGGACAAACCCAAAATGGGCAACTTGGAAGTCCCAGAACAGACTCAGGAGCGGAGTGGGCAGATCAAAAGGCAACCTGGCAAAATGGCACGACCTAGAAGAATCCTCCACCTTGTGCGACTGTGGAGCAGAACACACAACTCTGCATCTGTTCGCTTGCCCACAATTTCCTGCCTCATGTACAGAGAAAGAATTGTTGAAAGCTACAGACAATGTGGTTGCTGTTGCCCTTTTTTTGGTTAACAATTATTTCGCTGCTGGTGTTCCCTCCATTTTAATCAGTTTTATACTAATGCAATGCTTTTGATACGAAATAAATACTTTCAGAAAATTGCATTGCACAGACCACATCAGCTCTAGTTTCTGATACAGAACATATGCCACCCAGTAGTCGCCATCTGCTCGCCCACAGGAAGCCATATTTGATCATCCAGAGCTGATGTGGTCTGCCAATGCCATTTTCTGAATCAACACCCCAAATAACCCCAGGAACAGGCCTCAAAATCGAGACACCAAGGCGCCCCAGCTTCCAGGCGCCTTATGGAATGGGAGGAGGAAGAGAAGCAGCCGTCAGGAGGCTTGTTGTTGCACCTGCCTTTCATGGGGAGTCAGCCTCTCCCCTCCAGACATTTATTTATTATTTATTTTATTTACAGTATTTATATTCCGCCCTTCTTTCTCACCCCGAAGGGGACTCAGGGCGGATCACATTATGTACATATAGGGCAAACATTCAATGCCCATAAACACATCGAGACACAGCAACAGACAGACAGACGCAGAGGCAATTTAACCTTCTCCTGAGGGGATGTTCGATTCTGGCCACAGGGGGGAGCAGCTGCTTCATCATCCACTCTGATGGCACTTCCTCATTCCAACGTTGTAAATTAGTTAAACTTGCCTCCCCACTTTTTATAAGTGGTACCTTATTTCCCACTTGATAGATGCAACTATCTTTCGGGTTGCTAGGTCAGCAACGAGCAGGGGCTATACTTTATTTTTAATTGACGGGTGCTCACCCCGCCACGGGCTGGCTGGCCTCGAACTCATGACCTCATGGTCAGAGTGATTTATTGCAGCAGCTGTTTACCAGCCTGCGCCACATCCCCGTTCCCATAGCACTATATGAGGGTTTCGCAAGACCAGTTGCTCTCGTCGCAACGGTGCAGTAACAGTGAGGTTGCGGGCCATATTTTAGTTCTTGCAGACCTCTCGGCCGTGGCCCCCATTCCGACTCTGGAACTCCCTCCCCAGGGAGATTAGGTTGGCTCCCTCTCTATCTTCCTTCAGGAAACAACTGAAGACCTGGATGTTTCAGCAGGCTTTCGGAGATACAGTCATTAATTAATCAGCCCCAGAGGGTTTTTAATCATCTATCCTTTGATGTGCTTTTAATGTAATTTTTTATCCTGTATTGTTGTTTTAATTGATATATTGCATTACTGTTTTATCTGTTTGATATTGTATTATGTTGCTTATATTTTGTGCTTGTGTTGTTTGGGCCTCTGCCCCATGTAAGCCGCCCCGAGTCCCCACGGGGAGATGGTGGCGGGGTATAAATAAAGTTTTTATTATTATTATTATTATTATTATTATTATTATTATTATTATTATTATTATTATTACCCTGTTTCCCCGAAAATAAGACACCCCCAAAAAATAAGACCTAGTAGAGCTTTTGCTGAATTGCTAAATATAAGGCCTCCCCCAAAAGTAAGACCTAGCAAAGTTTTTGTTTGGAAGCATGCCCAGCGCCTGCCAAACAATGCCAGAGCATGCAGGATTGGTAAATACGTACCATAGAGTGTTGTACATGGAAATATTAGTAGTAATAAGAAATTCTTGATAGGATTCCCAGTTTGTCTGGTTGTGCTGGTTTGTGATGACAACTACTGTACAGTATATAATAAATGTTCATTTTTTTTGTTCAACAATAAATGTGAATTCTTCTTCATGGAAAAATAAGACATCCCCTGAAAATAAGACGTAGCACAACTTTTGGAGCAAAACTTAATATAAGACACTGTCTTATTTTCGGGGAAACACAGTATTATGGAATGGGAGGAGGAAGAGAAGCAGCAGTCAGGAGGCTTGTTGTTGCACCTGCCTTTCATGGGGAGTCAGCCTCTCCCCTCCCGACATCCCCGTTCCCTTAGCACTATATGAGGGTTTCGCAAGACCAGTTGGTCTCGTCGCAACCGTGTAGTAACAGTGAGGTCGCGGGCCATATTTTAGTTCTTGCAGACCACTGGTGGTCCACGGACCACAGGTTGGGAACCACTGTTCTAACACGACACACAGCGTCCAAGCCAAGAGCTTCATTTAGCCCAATTCTGACCTAGAGTGGGTGAAGAGCATGTGCAGAGTCCTGTGTCCTCACAGATCCAAATCCCCATCCTGATGAATCACCTCTGCCCCACAAGAACCCCATCTCACTCGAGTCCCTCTTCGTCTCGAGTGGCTCCTTACCCCCAGCACTTTCTGCTCCCCGTCCGATCCGGCCCTGGCCCTGGGTCCATCCTTGGGGGTCAACGTGGTCTTGGTCGCCCCGGCTTCCTTGTGGGCGGGCGGCGAGGAGCGCCGGATGAATTGCACGCCCTTCCAAAGGGAGGTCAGGCAGGACTCCTGGTTGATGTGGATGTGGATGGCGGTGGGGCCGC
The DNA here is from genome assembly GCF_035594765.1 of Anolis carolinensis. Lineage (NCBI taxonomy): Eukaryota > Metazoa > Chordata > Lepidosauria > Squamata > Anolidae > Anolis > Anolis carolinensis. The sequence goes on from NC_085846.1 coordinate 119,694,219, forward strand.
TCCTGTCGCCACAGCCGTCGAGGGTCACCATGGCAGACCCCTCCTCCGCCTTGACCGTGCTGGGGGAACCCATGGCGCCGGGTGGGGTCTTGTGAGGACAAGGAGAAGGTCCTGAAGGAGAGAGAGACAGAGAGGCCAGGTGTGTGAGGCATGATCTCATGGCTTCTTGATTGGGTTTGGGTCGGGCTATTTATATTCGTACTTTGGACTCCAACTCCCACCATTCCTAACAGCCTCAGGCCCCTTCCTTTTCCCCCTCGGCCGCTTAAGCGGCCGAGGGGGAAAAGGAAGGGGCCTGAGGCTGTTAGGAATGGTGGGAGTTGGAGTCCAAAATCCCAAGGACCGGGATGTATAGTTCACCTGCAATCTAAGAGCACTCTGAACTCCACCAACAATGGACCTGGAACTAACTTGGCACATAGAACCCCCCAGCCCAACGCCCTGTAGCCGAGAAGTCAAGGCACAACCAAAGCCCTCCCAACAGATGGCCATCCAGACATAGATAGGATAAATACGCTGTACTCTATGATGTATCTATCTATGATATGTCAATGTAAGTTTATTCGCAACGCTGACAAAGGGGTTATGGGCCCAGCACGCTTCCGCATGTTATTATTATTATTAGTAGTAGTAGTAGTAGTAGCAGGCCTGGGGCTGTTGGGAATGGTGGGAGTTGGAGTCCAAAATCCCAAGGACCGGGATGTATAGTTCACCTGCAATCTAAGAGCACTCTGAACTCCACCAACAATGGACCTGGAACTAACTTGGCACATAGACCCCCCCAGCCCAACGCCCTATAGCCGGGAAGTCAAGGCACAACCAAAGCCCTCCCAACAGATGGCCATCCAGACATAGATAGGATAAATACGCTGTACTCTATGATGTATCTATCTATGATATGTCAATGTAAGTTTATTCGCAACGCTGACAAAGGGGTTATGGGCCCAGCACGCTTCCGCATGTTATTATTATTATTATTATTATTATTAGTAGTAGTAGTAGTAGTAGTAGTAGCAGGCCTGGGGCTGTTGGGAATGGTGGGAGTTGGAGTCCAAAATCCCAAGGACCGGGATGTATAGTTCACCTGCAATCTAAGAGCACTGTGAACTCCACCAACAATGGACCTGGAACTAACTTGGCACATAGACCCCCCCAGCCCAACGCCCTATAGCCGGGAAGTCAAGGCACAACCAAAGCCCTCCCAACAGATGGCCATCCAGACATAGATAGGATAAATACGCTGTACTCTATGATGTATCTATCTATGATATGTCAATGTAAGTTTATTCACAACGCTGACAAAGGGGTTATGGGCCCAGCACGCTTCCGCATATTATTATTAGTAGTAGTAGTAGTATTAGTAGCAGGCCTGGGGCTGTTGGGAATGGTGGGAGTTGGAGTCCAAAACCCCTGGAGGGCCCAAGGACCGGGATGCATAGTTCACCTGCAATCTAAGAGCACTCTGAACTCCACCAACAATGGACCTGGAACTAACTTGGCACATAGAACCCCCCATGACCAACAAAACATAATGGAGGTCTTTGGAGGGATTTATAGGAGTTATAGTTCACCTACATCCAGAGCGCACTATGAACCCAAACAGTGATGGATCTGGACCCAACTTGGCATGCATACCCAAAAAGCCCATATTTGAATACTGACAGATTTTGAAGGGAATTGGCCTGGACATTTTGGAGTTGTAGGTACTGGGATGTATAGTTCACCTGCAATAAATGAGCACTCTGAACTCCACCAATGATGGACCTGGACCAAACTTGGCACACAGAGACCCCATGACCAGCAAAAAATGCTGGAGGTCTTTGGAGGAAATTAATCTTGATTTAGGGGAGTTGTAGTTCACCTACATCCAGAGAGTACCAACAGATCTGAACTAAACTTGGCAGACATACCTGATAGGCCAAAATTTGATTACTGGATGGGTTTGGGGGGAAGTGACCTTCCTTTCTGGGAGTTGTAGTTCACCCACAAGCAGGGAAACTGTGACCTCCACCGATGATGGACCTGGACCAAACTTGGCACACAGAACTCCCAGGACTAACTCAACCTACTGGAGAGGTTTCAGGAGACTGACTCACCCGAGTGGGAGTTGTAGTTTACCCTACGGCCAGAGAGCACAAGGAACCCCACCCATGATGCACCCAAAGCACACTTGCCCAACATAACAAACTTTAAGTCCCGATGCAGTTTTCTGGGGTTAACAACCTACAGCACATTGAACCCCACCCATGATGCATCCAGAGCAAACGTGCCCAACATAACAGACTTTAAGTACTGATGGAGTTTCACCAGACATGGTGGGAGTTGTGGTTCACCCAAAACCTTACGCATTTTGTACAATTAAAAAATGACTTCTTCAAATAACCCGAGCAATGCTAGTATAGATATAAATCAAAGTCATGATATCTGCTTATCTATCTACGTATGTGTTTCCCAAGATGGCTCCCACGTCCAGAGAGACCTGTTGTTCAAGCAAACAACGGACCTGGACCAAGATGGGCTCACAGACCCTGCTAAACGACCATCGTTAAGGACTGCTGGGCTCTGTGGGCAGAGGATGATGGGAGCTGCAGCCCATCCACACCCATAGAGCCCTGTGAACCCCACCGAGGCTGAATCTGGACCAAACTTGGCACATCCCACCCCCCACCCACCCCCGAATGACCACCTCTAAACACTTGTGGGGTTTCAGGAAGGGGTGATGGGAGTGTAGTCCACCCATAGTGACCTAGAGAGCCATAGGACAGGAAATCCGGACCCAAACAAAGGCTGTTGATAACTTAAAAAGCATCCCATGACTCATCGCTGGGTCCCTATGCTAGTTTCCCATAAAAGGAAGAAGAGCCCCCCTCCCCCAGGCTTGAAGGAGAGGGAGAGGGAGGGGGGGAGAGAGGCAGGACCCCTGGAGAAGCCCCCTCCTCACCTGCAATGACTTCGGCCGAGGAAGAGGAAGAGGAGGAAGGCACAAGGCAAGCTGCTTGGCTGGAACTGGCCTTGGTCTGACGAGGAGGAGGAGGAGGAGGAGGAGGAGGAGGAGGGATTGTGACATAATCTGGTGGGGGGATTTCCCTCTGATTCACTTCCTTCTTAGAATCATAGAATCATAGAATAGTAGAGTTGGAAGAGACCTCATGGGCCATCCAGTCCAACCCCCTGCTAAGAAGCAGGAAATCGCATTCAAAGCACCCCCGACAGATGGCCATCCAGCCTCTGCTTAAAAGCCTCCAGAGAAGGAGCCTCCACCACACCCTGGGGCAGAGAGTTCCATTGCTGAACAGCCCTTCTCACGGTGAGGAAGTTCTTCCTGAGGTTCAGGTGGAATCTCCTTCCTTTCCTGTAGTTTGAAGCCCTTGTTTCCTTGTGTCCTAGTCTGCAGGGCAGCAGAAAGGAAGCCCCCTCCCTCCTCCCTAGGACTTCCCTTCACGTATTTGTACATGGCTATCATGTCTCTTCTCAGCCTTCTCTTCTGCAGGCTAAACAGGCCCAGCTCTTTAAGCCGCTCCTCATAGGGATTCTTGTTCTCCAGACCTTTGATCATTTTAGTCGCCCTCCTCTCGACGCTTTCCAGCTTGTCAACATCTCCCAGAATTGGACACAGTGTGATTCCAGGTGTGGTCTGACCAAGGCAGAATAGAGGGGAGCAGGACTTCCCTGGATCTAGACGCTATTCCCCTATTGATGAGGCCAGAATCCCGTTGGCTTTTTTAGCTGCCGCATCACATTGTTGGCTCATGTTCATCTTCCTCTCCACGAGGACTCCAAGGGCTTTTTCGCACACACTGCTGTCAAGCCAGGCATCGTCCCCCATTCTGTCTCTTTGCCTTCCATTTTTTCTGCCTAAGTGAAGTGGATGGAGGGGTCCAAAGTGGTTTGGGACGGAAAGGGCAGGATCCTGGGGTTGAGGGAGGTGGGCTAGATGACCTTTGGGGGTCCCCACTGAAGGAGCCTACAGGGCATGAATAATAAATATAAATAGTATTAAGAGTAAAAGGTAACATTTTCCCCTGACATGAAGCCTAGTCGTGTCACTCTCTATTCCTAAGCCAAAGAGCCGGCGTTGTCTGCAGACGCCTCCAAAGCCATGTGGCCATTGGCATGACTGCATGGAGCGCGTTACCTTCCTGCCGATAGGAGCTGTACCTAATTATCTACTCACATTTGCATGTTTTTGAACACATTTAAATAAGTTTTTTATGTATGCTTATTTTAAACTTGGAGCCTCCGGTGGCTCAGTGTGTTAAAGCACTGAGCCGCTAAACTTGCAGACCGAAAGGTCCCAGGTTCAAACCTGGGGAGCAGAGTGAGCGCCTGCTGTTAGCTCCAGCTCCTGCCAACCTAGCAGTTCGAAAACATGCCAATGTGAGTAGATCAATAGGTACTGCTCCAGCGGGAAGGTAACGGCGCTCCATGCAGTCATGCCCATGGCCACATGACCTTGGAGGTGTCTACGGACAACGCTGGCTCTTCGGCTTAGAAATGGAGATGAGCACCAACCCCTAGAGTCGGTCACGACTGGACTTAATGTCAGGGGAAACCTTTACCTTTACCTATTTTAAACTTAATGTAACTTTTTATGTTTTATGTTGTAGGCACTATGTAGTGCCGTTTGTAAGCCGCCTTGAGTCTTCCCCCCCCCCCCCCCGGGGTTGAGAAAGGCGGGATATACATAAATAAATAAAAGGTTGGCAGAAGCTGGGGCTAACAGCAGGAGCTCATCCCGCTCCCTGAATTTGAACCATCAATCTTTCGGTCAGCAGATTGCTTTCGGTCAGCAATCTTTCGGTCAACTGCCCGAGTGGATGGATGGAAGGAAGGAAGGAAGGAGGTTCCAACAGGACTCAGAAAGTTAAAGGCTTTTATGGCCAGAATCACTATGTTGCTGAGAGTTTTCCAGGCTACTTGGCCATGTTCCAGAAGCATTCTCTCCTGGCGTTTCTCCCACATCTATGGCAGGCATCCTCAGAGGTTGTGCTGTATATTGGAAAACTAAGCAAGGGAGGTTTATATATCTGTGGAAGGTCCAGGGTGGGAGAAAAAACGCTGGTCTGCCTGAGGCAAAAAAAGAAGGGGAAGGGGCTGAGGTTGAAAAAAAATATGAAAAGCTGAGTATGAGACCCAAGAAACTGTCCCTAATGACTTTAAGAATAATAATTACTTTGGGGGACTGAACAGGGCCTTACAAAGGGATGCTTTCCCATTACATATGATGTCTGGCAATGGCAGATGATGATGATGATGATGATGATATTAATAATAATGTAATAATAAATTGAATTGACGAAAAACAACAAGAAAAATTCAACCGTTATCAGGACCTCAAAATCGAGGGGTAAAGTCTCTGACATAAACCAGTACAGGTGGTCCCAATGGTGATCGGCACTCTGGGTGCCGTGCCAAAAGATCTCAGCCGGCATTTGGAAACAATAGACATGGACAAAATTACCATCTGTCAACTGCAAAAGGCCACCCTATTGGGATCTGTGCTCACCATCTGAAAATATATCACACAGTCCTAAACGCTTGGGAAGGGTTTTTGTGTCAATAATAATAATAATAATAATAAACACTTGGAAAGTTGTGATTCTGTGATACGAAACCCAGCATATGCATTTCGTTCGCTGTGTCATACTCTGTCTTTGTGTCAATAATAGTAATAATAATAATAGCAATAGTAATAATTACTTTGGGAGGCTAAACAGGGCCTTTCAAAGGGATGCTTTTCCATTACAACTCTTGTATTTGGCAATGGGAGCTAATAATAATAATATTGGGTTGCTGAGAGTTTTCCAGGCTGCCTGGCCATGTTCCAGAAGCATTCTCTCCTGGCATTTCGCCCACATCTATGGCAGCCATCCTCAGAGGTTGTGAGTTATATTGGAAACCAGACAAGTGGGGTTTATTATATACAGTAGAGTCTCACTTATCCAAGCTAAACGGGCCGGCAGAAGCTTGGATAAACGAATATCTTGGATAATAAGGAGGGATTAAGGAAAAGCCTATTAAACATAAAATTAGGTTATGATTTTACAAATTAAGCACCAAAACGTCATGTTATACAACAAATTTGACAGAAAACGTAGTTCAATACGCAGTAATGTTATGTTGTAATTACTGTATTTACGAATTTAGCACCAAAATATCACGATATATTGAAAACATTGACTACAAAAATGGCTTGGATTATCCAGAGGCTTGGATAAGTGAGGCTTGGATTAGTGAGACTCTACTGTACCTATGGAATGATGTCCAGGGTGGGAAGAAGAAAGAACCCTTGTCTGTTGGAGGCCAGTGTGAATGTTGCCATTGGCCAGCTTGATTAGCATTGAATAGACTTGCAGGTTCAAAGTCTTGCTGATTCCTGCCTGGGGCCATCCTTTGTTGGGAGGTGTTAGCTGGCCCTGATTGTTTCTCGTCTGGAATTCCCTGTTTTCTGAGTATTGTCTTTTATTGACTGTCCTGATTTTAGAGTTTTTTAAAATACACACTGGGAGCCAGATTGTGTTTATTTTCTTGGTTTCCTCCTCCTTTCTGTTGAGATTCCTCACCTGTTTCTTTTTTTTTTCTGTAATTTTTTTATTTGACTTAAAGTAACAAAAACCTATGAAGTTCCACATTTAATTTACAATGATATATTCTGAAATATAAAATACAATTTACAGAAACCTGTCAAGTAAACCTAAACAAACACTTAATTTAGCATACTTACTTACATATGTCTTTAAGTTAGAAACGTCTTGAATAAAAATTACATCATAGTAATGTTGTTGTTGGCTCCGCAGCGCCCCCTGCCGATGTGTTCCCAGCAAGAGCATGCGCACAAACTCCATTCCATGCCCCACCCCCTCCGCTTCTCCTTCGCCCAATCCCCGTCATTTCGCCCAATCGGAATCCGCGGCTCTCGAGCGGCGGCGGGTTCGACCAATGGGAAGAGGCAGAGCCGTGTGTGTGGCTTTCGGCTTTCGTGCCGGGGCCAAGATGGCGGCGCCGCGCTGAGGTGAGTCGTTTCGGCCGCTCTCTTCCTTTTCCTAAGCTAGATCAGGCTTAGGCCTAACCTCCAGATGTTTTGGACTGCAACTCCCACCATTCCTCACAGCCTCAGGCCCCTTCCTTTTCCCCCTCAGCCGCTTAAGCGGCTGAGGGGGAAAAGGAAAGGGCCTGAGGCTGTGAGGAATGGTGGGAGTTGCAGTCCAAAACAACTGGAGGGAAGGCCCAAATAGGCCCATGCCTGAGATAGGAACGATAAAGGCCATGAATCTCTATGAGGAGCGGCTTAAAGAGCCCGGCATGTTTATCCTGCAGAAGAGAAGGTTGATATATGAGAGCCATGTATAAATAAATATTCCCATAATGAGCAGGCTTCCTTTCGGCTGCCCTGGGGACTAGGCCTCAGTGGAGCGATGGGGTTCAAATGGCAGGAGAGCTGTTCAGCAGTGGAACTCTCCACCGCAGAGTGTGGTGAAGGTTCCTTCTTTGGAGGCTTTTAAGCAGAGCCTGGATGGCCATCTGTCAGGAGTGCTTTGAATGCGACTTTCCCGCCGAATGGCCCGTGAGGTGTCTTCCAACTCTAGGACCTGTATCCAGTTAAAAATATTTTGGCCCCCTTTTAATGTAGTGTGAATCTGAACTCAAAAATACACACAAGTCAGTTGTAGCTTTAAGTAGAAAAGAAAATACAGTAGAGTCTCACTTATTCAAGCTAAACAGGCCGGCAGAACCTTGGATAAGTGAATATATTGGATAATAAGGAGGGGTTAAGGAAAAGCCTATTAAACATCAAATTAGGTTATGATTTTAGAAATTTAGCACCAAAACATCGTGACTCACTTATCCAAGGTTCTGGATTAGCCAACGCATTTTTGTAGTCAATGTTTTCAATATATCATGATATTTTGGTGCTAAATTCGTAAATACAGTAATTACAACATAACATTACTGCGTATTGAACTACTTTTTCTGTCAAATTTGTTGTATAACATGATGTTTTGGTGCTTAATTTGTAAAATCATAACCTAATTTGATGTTTAATAGGCTTTTCCTTAATCCCTTCTTATTATCCAAGATATTCACTTATCCAAGGTTCTGCCAGCCCGTTTAGCTTGGATAAATGAGACTCTACTCTATATTGTATGCACATTAGAAGCACTGAGATATAGAAAAATCATTCTCTGTACCAGGCACTCAGACACAAAGAAGGTGCAAGGGGTCTGTGTAAATGTACAAGCTGGCAGGACAGGAGAAGGGGGCCCTGTTATCTATACATTCCAGTACAAGATGGTCCCAGGTACAATTAATGGCGGGAGAGTACACTTCTCTCCCTCCCACTTGACAGGTCAAAGTAGGCCCCTGATTGATGAACCCTTAGTTGTCTGTAACTTGCTACAGGCTGGTTAGAGTGCTTAGATAGGAAAATGCTGATACATGCATATATATGCCCATGTATGTAGACATGTGAAGTGACGTACTGATGACGAGATGTGTGTAGAAGCATGTTTCTTTGTTTGAAAATGTATAAAAGGCAATGTCAACGCCTTTATCCTCGCTCTGGTTTGCTTTTGGAGGAAATTCCACGCTAGAGTCTTCAGTTGAAAATAAAACTGGGCTTTTTAGCCTCAACAAAAGGATCGCTCTTGGTGTTATCTCTCCTGTCAGCCACAACATAGCAATCAGGAGAATAGAAAGAGGGGCTAACAAAGAGGGCAATGGGGGAAGGAAGGCTTTCTCTGCCAGCTAACTCATCTCCTTGATGATTGCAGACTTGCGCAGGGTGCAGTTGAGTTCCAACAAATAATTGATATGTAGATAAAGGTGACTGATGGGTACATGATGTTGAGGGGTAGTCGATAGACACATTGACAGATAGATGGAACTAATTTGTCATTGTCTTCTCTCTCCCCAGGGCTCCAGCATTGTGGAGGAGGAAGAGGGCCCCCCTCAGAATGACTTCTATGGGGCTGCTGAGGGCCCTTTTGGCGCGGCCCCCTCCCCTGCCCTGGGGTAGGTCCCCCTGAGGGCTGGCTGTGGCCCCTGGAATGGGTTTGAGGGCCTTGGAAGGCAGGGTCTATGGGGCAGAGGCCTCTAGACATTTCATGTTGGTGACAGGCACCATTGGGTGACACAGTAATTCAGTTCGACCGGCAAACCAGAAGTCAAACCAACACATTTTGCATACAAAATGTATGGGTGTGGGGCATATCTCTGGAAAACCTTTCATTGGTATTTTTTAGAATACCGTATATTATTTTAAATAGATTCAGAGGCCTCTCATTACATTCGTGTGAAACACCTGCAAACTGCAGCTGACACAAACGTGTTGCAAATCTCAGTTTGGAAAGCTCTGCCGTTGTAGTTCAGTGAGTCATCAGCACTCTTTGGCAGAGAAGGCTAAAGAGCTGCTACAGTTACAACTCGATTCCATAGCATCGAGTCATGACAGTTAAATTGAATGGCAAAGTGCCTTAATTCTCCAGTGTAGGTGCACCGTCTTCTCTCTGAATTATTTATTAATTGGTGGATAAACATGGAGAAAGGGGGCTTATAGCAAAGATTTTAAAAGGGAGCAGGGAGGACTGCCGGCTTTTTCTGTATTTGTGTGATGCTTATTTTGTTGTGATTGGCTTGTTTGTGCGTGAGGGAGGAGCTAAAGCAAGATGGGCAAACTTGGGCCCTCCACCTGCTGTTAGAAATTGTGGGAACTGAAGTCCAAAACACCTGGAGGGAGGGCCCAAGTTTGTCCCTCCCTGAGCTAAAGCCATGTCCTTTGTTTCCTCCCAGGAGCCCTTGCTTCCCTCTCCCCTCGCTCCTTCCTGCTGCCCCTCCGTTTGACGCCCCAAATGCCCCTGCTGTTGCCGCCCGCCTGCCCCATGGCGACCCTGAACCAGATGCACCGGCTGGGCCCCCGCAAGCGCCCCCCTCCCAAGGTGGGCCCGCTGGGGGGCCACCCGCAGCTTAAGGGGGTGGTGCTCAAGACCATGATTCGCAAGCCCAAGAAGCCCAACTCGGCCAACCGGAAGTGTGCCCGTGTGCGGCTGAGCAACGGCAAAGAGGTGGTCGTCTTCATCCCCGGCGAAGGGCACAACCTCCAGGAGCACAACATTGTCCTGGTGGAGGGCGGGAGGACACAGGACCTGCCAGGGGTGAAGCTCAAGGTGGTGCGGGGCAAGTACGACTGCGCCCACGTCCAGAAGAAGAAGCAGTGAGCGCTCATTCACTCTGGAGCCGAAGATAGATGGTCCGGGAACCACCACTTGCGAGGAGCACAAATGACTCTCAGTGAGGTAAACATTGCCTCTCTTGGCCTTTTCCGAAATAAAGTGGCATCACCTGCCTCCACTGACCAAAGTGGAATCTGATCGTTTCCAGTTTCAAAAACATAAGTTATGTCATGATAACAAACATAAAATGAGCGATGTACCAGGACCAGAAGGAGCTGAGCTTGGTTCCCGTCTTGGAGGCCGACCCCTTCCTGTTTCAGGAATCTCTGGGTGTTTCTCCCTCTCTTTTCTCTTGTCAATTATAGAACATGTGGGATAGCTTACCATTCTGAGGCATTTTGGGGAGGGGGGGCATTCTGGCTTGAAATAAAAAGTCATTGGCAGAAACCCCTACTGGAATCATTTCAGCCAATTATTGCTTTATGTCTCACAGTCTTTCACACACTGCTAAACGCAACAGTTTACCCTGCTTATCCTGAAAAAGAGGCAGCCAGGGAAAATGGTCGGCTGCCACTGGCATGGAAAATAAGGGGGCAATTGGGCAACCATCCCTGTGGGACGAAGGGCAAAGGGGCTTTCTTTTAAAGGGCACAGGTTTCTGCTCAAACCTCACCCAAAATGGCCTGTTTTGCATTGTCTGACCCCCGTCCCCTTACCCCCAGCCAATCATTGCCAAGAACTCATTATTTTTCAGCTGGAGGGGGGACTGTTGCTCTGAAAGATGCAACGCTGTGATAGACTTAGGCAATCCATATGAAAAAGGAAAGGTTTTATTGCGGGGTTCAGTGCGAAACCTTGATATCTTAAAACTGGGTTTTAGAAAAGGTTTAGAAAAGATCAGACAGTGCAGCTGGTTAGAAGGCATCCTTCATTGAGGTGTGGACTGTCCTTTTTCCATGTGGCAAAGTGGTGCCACAGGAAGGGATTGCAACCTGAGATGGCCCTTTCCCCTGCCCTCCCTCCTTCGTGTCTGGTGGGGAAAGGTATGTTATGGTGCATGCAGCTTCCTCCTTTCCTCCCTCTGGCCATGTCTTCTGGAAGAAGGCGCAATAAGCCTCCTGCACACTGTGGGCCTCTCCTGGGGTCTCTTCGGTGTCAGGGAAGGCACCTGGCAGGCCTCCTTCAGAGGGTAGGTCGGTGTGGTCCATGCCTTCCCGCCAGCCCTCCTGCATGGCCTCATTCCGGCCCTCACAGATGTTGTGCAGGATGCAACAGGCCACGACGACCAGCGGCACGTTCTTCTCTGCCACATCCAGCCTCTTGAGAAGGCACCGCCAGCGCCCCTTTAGCCGCTCGAAGGCATAGGTTGCAGCCGTGTGGCACTTTGCGAGGAGGGCATTGAAGCGTCGCCGGGCCCCGGCGGATGGGCTGCCATAGGGTTTCATGAGCCACGGCCGGAGGGGACATGTGGGGCCCCCCAGCAGGACAGGGCCCACGGAGACCCCTTCAATCTTGGCAGTGGTCTGGGGGCCAAAGGTACCCTTCTCCATCCGTTCAAAGAGTGGGGAGCCCCACGGCAGCCCTGAGTCCCGCAGCCCCCCGGACCACCCGGCGTAGACATCCATGAAGCGCCCTGCACTGTCCACCAGTGCCTGCAGCACCATGGAGACAAGGCCCTTGCCATTGATGTGGGTGGATGCACCACCATGTGGAGAGCACAGGATGGGGATGTGGGCCTCATCCACCACGCCAATGCAGTTTGGGAAGCCCTCCCTGGCAAAGCCCTCCATGACGGCCTGTGCGTTCCCGAGCTGGATGACGCGCTCCAGCATCACGTCATGAATGGCTTCGCACACCTCCATGACAATGACCGAGGCGGTGGAGACACCCACACCAAACTGGCTGGCCACAGAGCGGTAGCTGTCTGACGTGGCCAGCTTCCAGAGCGTGAGCGCCACGCGTTTGTCCACAGGGATGGCAGAGCGCATGTTCGTGTCCTCACGCTGCAGCACCGGGCGCAGCCTCTCCGCCAACTCCAGCACTGCCTCCCGGGACATCCGGAAGCAGCGGGTCCACTCCCCATCTCCCAGCTGGCTGGCCAACAGGTTGTCCCACCAGTCTGTCCTCTGGGTCTTGCTCCACACCGTCCGATCATTTGGGCGGTAGCTGGCCCCCAGCAGGACCTGGGCCACAGCCGCACGTTGCTTTCGGCGGCGCAGGCGGAGATCGCGCATGCGCTTAGCAGAGGAACTCGGGGCCTTCCCAGGATTCCAGGCTGGCGGGCAGAAAGAGGGATGGGGTTTAGTGTTCAAAATACATCTTTGTTAGGTTCATGCATTATATATTTTTCTCTTCTTTCCCTCCTTATATAGTACTGGCTACATTGCACTGTACTGTGCTACAGCACTTACCCTGGATGTTATGGTTGAGCCTTCGGGCTCCAGTAATAGAAGAAGGGATCATAAGACTCCTCGAGAGTCAGACTCTTTCGAGGAGCGTGAAAGAAAACAGCTCCGGGATTTGTTTACAGACCCGACAGATGAGGACTCATTTGAGGGTTTTTCTGAGGGTTTGGAGGAAGAGATGGCCAGCTCGGAGGAGGACGACATGGAATGGACTCGTGTGAGGGAGGATTTGGGTGTTGGGGAAACAGGCAATGAAAGCATGGGAGGTGATTGGCAGGTTGCAGGATCAGACCCATGGACTGGCTGGAGGGATGGAGCGGGATCCACAGCTGGGGATGCTGTGGGGCGTAGTCAAAGGTGCTTAAGCTCTGATGAGGATGATGATGTTGGAGCACCTGGAATTGGGATGGCAGCTGACAGCGATGATGAGCTTGAACTGGGATAAATTGGGGTTTGGGACCAATGTCTAATTGCGTTGGGCAAGTTAATCTGGACGGACGCTTGGGCTTTTGTTGGGGAACTTCCTGAAGACGGGTGTGATTCGTTACTGGATACCTTGGACCTCTGTCGTCTTTTTGACGGGCAATATCTACTCGCACTGGATTGACGCTGGACTGACTGACTTCGATTCCGGATTATTCCTTCTGCTGGCTATCGGTGAGACCTTTGGATTTCTAGACGACTACGCTTGGCTATTGACCTCTGGACCGGATTAGGACCCTGCTGACTGCCGTTACCCTGACTCCTGTGCCTGGACCTGGATATCGTTGGCCGCTGAACCTTAAACTGAATCCTGACTACGACCACGCTTTTCGTTCGCTGCAGGAAGGAATAAACAAGCCTGGTTTATTCTCCTGCTGTTTCTGAGTAGCAGAGAGGAATCTGCTACCAGTCTGTTGTTTACATTCTGACTCCTGTTGATCCTCTTTTGTTTGCATTGTTTGCCAGGCTGAAGTAAGCACTTTTGATTTAATCCGGATTATACTTCTGTTTAACCTGGTTTATCCCTTTGAACCGTTTAAGCTCAAACTGAGCTGTTTTTTGTTACTTATCACACTGAAGTCAAGTGTTTGCCCTGTTCTTTGTTTCCTACGTGCGTTTTTAGTTCTGTAACCTCAATAAACTGAGTTTTGTTTTACTCGCTGGCGTTCTGTCTGTGACACTGGAGGTTGCCCTGGGGTGCTGTTGCATCGCTGGGCCGCTCTGCAGGACGAGTGCCAGTGATCTCCATCCAGAGGTCACTGGTAGCAGACAGGCCATTGGTGGGCGTCAAGGCCATGTCTTGTGGCTGGCTGAGACTGGGCACCATGCAGGATTTGACGGCAAGCAAAGACTCCTGTCCCAGGAGCTGTAATGGGACATCAGACATCTCCAAGGAGCAAAGGGTGGAGGGATCTTCGTTTGTCCCATGCAGCTGGTAGCTGGTAATCTCCTTCTCATGGAGAGAATTCCAGCCAGGCAGCTGCACCCGGTAGCCAGGGATTCCCATGGCTTGGCTGTAGCCGTTTTGGTGGCGCTTCTGCAGTGGGCAACTGGGGGTGTGTGTATCGGCACCCCCCTCCGGGCAGTGCATCCGCACCATTGAAGGGGCCTGGCCATGGAGGCCTCCCCTTTGGCCCCTGCCCTTGCGCCCCTTCTTCTGGGCCCGGCCAACGCACACCTTGGGGATGACCAGCCCCCGGCTCATGGTCAGGAAGCGGTCCAGGAGGGCCTAAAAGGGCAGGGTCTGCCGGGCTCGGTTGGAGCGTAGGTGGCCGTCCTGGATCTCCTTGAAGCCACGCCACAGGTCCTTGGCTCTCTGCCGGCACTGCTCCAGGTTCCTGAGGAAGCCCATCTTGTGCATCCCGTCCGCCAAGCGCTGGTACTGGGCCTCGTTCTGGTAGTTGTCATAGAGGGCGGTCTGGACGCAGTCGTCCCCCCAGACCCCCACAAAGGCCTTCGTCTCCGAGGATGTCCAGTGTGCCGCCCGCTGCCGGACCCACTCCAGGGCCTTTTGACGGCTGGAAAAAAGGAGTCGGGAGAAGAAGATGGAGAGACAGCGGGATACCAGAGCATCCTGTGCCTCTTCTCTCTGGTTTCCTATCATGAACTCATATATAGCACGGGCAATCCTGAACTTGCTCTGCTATAGAAACCAAACCTTCATATACTGCGTATACCCCAAGAGCCCCCCACCTGTAATACTGGGTGTCCAGCTGCCCAAAGTGGGGCATCTGCTCTGGCTTCTCTGGCTTGAGGTCTATTTTGCAGCTGCAGTCGAGGCATTTGAAGAGTTTCCCCAGGGCCAGCTGTGCACGGATCCGTCCGGCCTCTTCCTCCATGTAGACGAAGCTCCTCCGGCAGTCGATGCAAGTGAAGACCTGCTCCGGGCAGTGGCCGTTCTGATGGGATGCCAGGTTCCCACCAAAGGACTCCTTGCGATGCAGGCAGGGCAGGCCTCTCTCACCAAGGTGGACACGAAGGATGTGGGCCATCAGGGCTGACCGCTGGGGGAAGCTCAGGCCGCAGTCCTCACAGTCAAGCCCAGGGCTGGCCAAGGGCTCCTCCTCAGACTTGAAGCCAGGCTGGGCCTCTGCTGGGAAAGGACAGGGGGATGAGGCAGGGATGGACACAGAAAGGGGTGATGGGACTTGTATCTATGCCTACATAAAAGACCATAACCCCAAGCCCCTTCCGATGGCACCTGCAAATCCAGAAGCTGCCCGGTGGGGCATTACAAGCCTCTCCAGAACCTCCTGGGCCACTCACCGGGGCTGGGGCCTCCCAGGGTCGCTCCCGCTCCTTCCTCTGGCTGCGTCCTGCTGCTGGGCTGCTCCCCTCCTGGCTCTTCGCTCACTTCCAGCTGCAAGGGCCCTCCAGGCACTGAATGGTGGAGGATCAGAGAGAGGGGGAGAGGATCCACCAATCTGAATGACTGGTGCAGGAATAGAGCCCTGGCGACCACGCCTAGAGATTCCCCATTGGATGTGGAGGGATTCTGCTATGAAAGGGCGGTTTGGCAACGGGACCAAATGCCTGCAGGTGCAGTGGGCCTCCATTGACATGTCAGTCCAAGTCATGCGTTAACAATGAAAAGAAATTTTAGATACCAATGGGGAAACCACAATCATAACTTCCATGATATATAAACAGAATAGTGTTCAACACCATTTAATTCTAATTTTGTTTCAATAGCCAAATGTTTTTGTCCTGATTTAGATAAATTAGGGGCCCCTGGTGGCACAGTGTGTTAAAGCGCTGAGCTGCTAAACTTGTGGACCAAAACGTCCCAGGTTCAAATCCCGGGAGCGGAATGAACGCCCGCTGTTAGCTCCAGCTTCTGCCAACCTAGCAGTTCGAAAACATGCCAATGTGAGTAGATCAATAGGTACTGCTCCGGTGGGAAGGTAACGGCGCTCCATGCAGTCGTGCCACTGGCCACATGACCTTGGAGGTGTCTATGGACAATGCCGGCACTTCGGCTTAGAAATGGAGATGAGCACCAACCTCCAGAGTCGGACACGAATGGACTTAACGTCAGGGGAAAACCTTTACCTTTTTTAATAGCCTTTAGAGCTGGTTTTAAAACAGCTTAGAAAAGGTTTTGTTGAAAAAGGCAACCTCTTTGGGGGTCCAAATGTTTTAATTAGTCATGCAAGATAGAAAAAGGTTAGTTATGCATATTAAAACAATTATTATTATTATTATTTGTCTTATTTCCTAATAAGCATCATAGAGCATTTTCCTTCATTCTCTTAGGAATGCGCTCTTTTCAGTTCTCCAGGAAGGGGCCGCTGGGGATGCTCTCTCAGGGGGCCCGGCTTGGCAGGAGGATGGACTAGGTGACCTCTAAGGGTTCAGTCCACCTCTAGGAATCCACTTGTGAATCATCAACGAGGAAAAGCAGCAATAAGCCAGAGAAAGGGCAGGCGCCAGGGCCCTGTGATGGACGGAGCCAGGGTTGCGGAGGTGCTGTCCGGTCCCAGCCGGGGCCAAAAAAAGAGGCGACTATTGCGCTTGCTTGCAGACACACACGTTGGCACCGCCATTGCAGGAAGGGCCATGTGACTGTCACCAGTCTGTTCCAGGAGGAAGCCAAGAACACACACACACCCAAACGGGGATGCAGACAATGGCATGTGTGTGCATTGGGGGGAGGTCCTGGGGGTCTCGAACCCCCTCCCAGACTGATAGGCTGGATGACCTCTAGGGTAGTCTCTCCGCAGATCTTCATTTGCATCCTCATCCTTCTTATTGTGCCTTTTCCTTTTAATTCTGTGTTTCCAATGGCATTAATAATGGAATGGACTAGAGCTTATAGTGTTGGGAATCACCCTGGACTACTCAAGTCTAAATGTAGTCAGATAGATGATAGAGTTAGATGGAGGGAATCCTTTCCCTGTTTCCAAATTATGCCTAGACAGGCTTTACTGTGTTTCACTCTATCCTGTGTACGTCACATCCCTTACTTTGAAGTTAGTAGAAATGTGGATCTCCAGGGACACTAACTTCTCATGGGTCAGAATGTCTTTTATGGCCCAATAAACTGGACCATGATTTTGGAACCATTTTGGTTCTCTCTTCTCCCTTTGTTCTTCTAGCTAACAAGCAGCATCTTGCTGTCTCTCCTGGCAAGATGTAACTATTTAGATGTTTGTTATTTTTCCTTTCTTATTTTTCCTTAGAAACCAGTCTAGAGTAGACTAGACAGCTCCCAAGCCTTTCTATCTACAATGGAGTTCCTTTTACCTGAATAAATACTTTTTGAACTTTTACTGAGACTCTGCAGTCCATTGCAATCCTAAATAGACAAAGGCTTCTCTTTGCTCGCCCCGTGTAAGTAACTGCTGCATTTGAAAGCTTTTGCTTTTGCTACTCTGCTGCATTTTGGTGGAATCTCCCCCAGAGAGAGTTAAATTGAGTCTAACCGCTCAGAGATTACCACAACATATAGTCCATGTGGTCTCTTCCAACTCTTCTATAATGCTGTAATAGCTTGACATCAGTGCTGATCTTTGGTCTGTTTGTTTACTTATGCCAAAACGTGGCTTTGGAATAGAAAGGCAGGGGACCATTCCAGAAAAGCCCCCACCTACTGGCCCCAGGAACCCTCCCTCCTCCTCTGACCAAGCAAGGGGTCTCTTTTTTGGGGGAGGGCAGACCACTGAGAATGAAGCCCCTATGAAGGCTGCCACAATGCAGACCCCCCCCCTCCTTTCCTACCCAACTGGGCCCCTGGGAAAGCTCACAAGGGGGGCGGGGGGGGGGGTTAAAAGCTCAAATATCTAGAGAAGCCCCCATTTCTCCTCGTCCTCCTTTCCCTCGGCTGGATCAGGACTATAAGAAAAAATGGGTTCCCAAGGGTTTAACTGACAGGCACCTACTATTGGAATAATAAGGTACTGAATATCATTAAACAATATGTTATGTACCATAAATGAATGTAAATTCCAGATAAGCAATTTCAAATCTCAAACTATTGCATTCACAATATAATACATATTGGTTGCATTCACAATGTAGTGTTCCTTCACTTATCGCTGGGGTTAGATTCTAGGACCACGTACAATAAGTGAAAATCCGCGAAGTAGGGACGCTATATTTTTAATATTTATATTTAATATTTATTTTAGCAGTTATATACTATTTTAAGTCTTTATCAGCCAATCGTGTGTTGATAAATTGCCTCCATCTCCTCCTGTTGCCGCTTGGGCTCCTTTCCTCTCCCTTCGGCTTCTCCTTCCTCCCCTCCTTAGGCTGTAAATTGTAATTTTTATGATTTATAAGTCTTTTAGAGTTTATTGAAAAACCGCAAACAGCGAATCCATGAAAAGTGAACCACAAAGTAGTGAGGGAACACTGTAGTCGATAATGTAGATTTCCTTGTTTATTTCCTTAATTCTTCCTGAAGGATGAGTAGACTCCTAGTCCACAACCACAACCACATCCTTCAGGAAGAATCAAGGAAATAAGGAAATCTACTACATTGGAGCCCCCGGTGGAGCAGTGAGTTAAACCCTTGTGCCAGCAGGACTGATGACTTGAAGGTTGGGTTGCTGGCCTGAAGGTTGCCTGTTCAAATCCAGCCCAGGGACAGCACGGATGAGCTCCCTCTGTGAGGACATGAGAGAAGCCTCCCTCCCACAAGGATGGTAAAACCATCAAAACCATCCCGGCAATGTCCCCTGGGCAACATCTTTGCAGACGGCTAATCCTCTCACACCAGAAGTGACTTGCAGTTTCTCAAATCACACCCGACATGAAAAAAAAAAACTAAACTGAATACAACCAATATGTATCATACCTTTTTTGTGTCTACAAGATTGCACAGGGGACATTTTCCGGATGTTTTGATGTTTTTACCATCCTTGTGGGAGGCTTCTCTCCTGTCCACATGGGGAGCTGGAGCTGGAGCTGACAGACGGGAGCTCACCTGCACTCCCCAGATTCGAACTGCCTACCTATCGGTCAGCAGTCCTGCCGGAACAAGGCAGGACTGCTCAAGCAATTGCACTATTGGGGGCTCATGCATCATACTGTGAATGCAACAGTTTGATTGATTTGAAATTACTTTATCTGGAATTTACATTCATTTATGGTACATAATATACTGGTATTCAGGACCAACAGGGTGAAGTCTAAGGGTTGACCATTCCCAACCATCCATTGATCATAGAGAGCAATGTTTTTATCTGTTTTTATCTGATATTATCTGTGAGCCGCCCCGAGTCCTATTATTATTATTATTTTATCGTATGACACAGCAAACAAGATAGATATGCTGGATTTCGTTTCACAAAATCACAAGTCAAACGCTTCCCAAGTGTCTAGGACTGTGTGATGTATTTTCGGATGATGCGTGCAGATCCCAGTTGGGTGGCCTTTTACAGTTGGCAGATCGTAATTTTGTCAATGTCTATTGTTTCCAAATGCCGGCTGAGATCTTTTGGCACGGCACCCAATGTGCCCATCACCACTGGGACGACATGTATTGGTTTCTGCCAAAGTCTTTGAAATTCAATCTTGAGGTCCTGAGAGCGGCTGAGTTTTTCCTGTTGCTGTTGTTATTATTATTATTATGACGACACAGGAAACAAGATAGACATGCTGGATTTCGTATCACAAAATCACAAGTCGAACACTTCCCAAGTGTCTAGGACTGTGTGATGTATTTTCGGATGATGCGTATTATTATTAGTAGTAGTATTATTATGGGGCCCTCTGAAGGATCTCCAATATACCTCTCAATCTCTCAGGATGCTTGCCATAGATGTGGGCAAAACATCAGGAGAGAATGCTTCTGGAACATGGCCAGACAGTCCAGAAAACTCACTGCAACCCAGTGATTCCAGACATGAAAGCCTTTGATAACTTAATAATAATAAGATGATGAAGAAGTTGTCGAAAGCTTTCCAACAGATGATGATGATGATGGTGCTGATAGTAATAATAAGAGGCACAACTATGTGGCCCAAATGATTAATTGGAACTTATGCCTCAAGTACCACCTTCCAGCAGCAAAGAACTGGTGGGATCACAAACCTGCAAAAGTATTGGAAAATGAGCACGCAAAGATACTTCTGAATCCAGACTGACAAAGTTCTGGAACACAACACACCAGACATCACAGTTGTGGAAAAGAACAAGGTTTGGATCATTGATGTCGCCATCCCAGGTGACAGTCGCATTGATGAAAAACAACAGGAAAAACTCAGCCGCTATCAGGACCTCAAGATTGAACTTCAAAGACTCTGGCAGAAACCAGTGCAGGTGGTCCCGGTGGTGATGGGCAAAAGATCTCAGCTGGCATTTGGAAACAATAGACATTGACAAAATTACGATCTGCCAACTGCAAAAGGCCACCCGACTGGGATCTGCGCGCATCATCCGAAAATACATCACACAGTCCTACACACTTGGGAAGTGTTCAACTTGTGATTTTGTGATACGAAATCCAACATATCTATCTTGTTTGCTGTGTCATAATAAAATAATAGTAATAATAATAAGTTGTTGAAGGCTTTCCAACAGATGATGATGATAATAATAATAATATCTGTTGGAAAGCCTTCAACAACACATCCTGAGGAATCTCATAGTCCCTGTTATGGCTGTCAATAGCTCTGATGTCCGCAATCTCCCCTCACCCCAAAAAGGATTAAAGGGGGGGGGGGTCCCCCTGCCCTTTCTCCTCCCTCCCTTCCAAGGTCCCCTCCCCTATGACCTCCCCCTGTCCAGTGGTGACCCTTGGAGGGCTGCCCTTTGTCCTGAGCCACCTGACCCTCACCTTGCTTCCTTTGTGGAGACCACGGTCCCGCCCCTTGCCTCTGCCCTCCGAGCATGACGGGAAGTGGAGTCCCCCAAGGAGTGGCAGACAGTAGAACCACCTCTGGATGCTTTGCCATGGGTCTTTGGCCCTCCAGATGTTTTGGAGTCCAACTTGCACCATTCCTCACAGCCTCAGGCCCCTTCCTTTTCCCCCTCAGCCGCTTAAGCGGCTGAGGGGGAAAAGGAAGGGGCCTGAGGCTGTGAGGAATGGTGCAAGTTGGACTCCAAAACATCTGGAGAGCCCAGGTTTTGTATGCATATGATCCAAGCAAATAAATACACACCGTCCGAATACAAAAAATTTGTATTAGGGAAACACCACTTTGAACTCCATAGAACTCTTTTCTCCGAGGCAGAGTTTTTTCCCCCCCAACGCTGGACTCCTGGGCAACGGGCCCAGGGCCTTGCCCCCACCCCAAAACCCAAAACAACGCGGGTGCAGGGTGGAGGGCATTAGGGTACAGCAGAGTCAATTGAGGGGCAACGCTCCGCCCCCCTCCTCCGCCTGTCTTCCGAGCCGCTTTTCCTGCTTCAGACGCCGTCCTTGGTTTGGCGCCGGATCAGCTCCGCGTAGATGCCCCCTTTCCTCAGGAGCTCGGCGTGTGTCCCGGCCTGGAAGGGGAGACGGGGATTTCGTGAACCGGGTCAATCAACCACCCACCCACCCCAAAAACATCCCACAAATAAGCCACTCCCCAGAAACAGAACTTCAGAAACAATCAAGTGCCAATTAACACCCCCCCCCCCCCAAACAGAGGATGCCTTCAGGCAACAGAGGCCAGGCTACTTCTCTGCAGATACCCTCACTGATTGACTTTGCAGCTTGCTCGATGCCATTCAAGCTTACTAATTGCAACATTCACAGACATGGGTTTTTTTTGTGTTGCTGAAGGCTTTCATGGCCAGAATCACTGGCTTGCTGTGAGTTTTCCAGGCTGTATGACCCGGGC